>NC_065581.1:4351500-4677000 GCF_024542745.1 Macaca thibetana thibetana | reverse complement strand
GGAGCAGCTGCGCAACGCGCCCTGGGCGCCCCGCGCTCACTCCCCGGCGGGCCGGCTCGGGCTCGGGCTCATCGCGCCCCGCCGCGGGGCCGGGCGGGCTGGGGCGGGCGCGGCGGCGTGCGGGCGGCGCGGCCGGATCGCGGCTCCCCTCTCCGGTGTAGTGCAGAAAGCTTCCTACTTGCGACCAAAAAACCTGCCCCGGCTACTGAGCATGCCCAGTGCGGCCGCCCGGCCCGGCGGAGCCGCGCTCCCGCGCTCCGGGTTTTCGGGCCGCCCGCGCGGGAGGGGCGGGGCGGCGGCGGGGCGGGGCAGCCGAGGGGAGCAGTGGGCTCCACTCGGGGCCGAGGCGGGCGGCCGGCGGGGCCGGGAGCGAGCCGGCAGGAAGGGGAGGAGCGGGGCCGCGGGGGCGGGGCCGCGAGCGCGGGGGCGGGGGGTAGTGGGCGGGGCTCCGACTTCCCCAGTCCCGCTCGCGGGGTCGGCTTGGCCCGCGGCACCGCCCCCCGGCCCTACTCGACGTGGGCGCTCGCGGCCTGGCCCGGGGCAGGCGGGGCCCGGACCTCGAAGTTCGAGGCGCAGGGTGGTCGTGCACACCGGGACGGGCAGCGACGGACCCGAGATGAGGCAGGGGACCGTGCGAGCGAGCCGGACCGCGTCTGGAGCCCACCGCCCCGACGGCGGTCTACCGCGCGCCTCCCTCCAGGAGGAGCCCAAAGAGGCGGCCTCCGAGCGCCCGCCCGTCCGGGGCCGGGCCAGCCCGCAGAGGGCCGGCGGCGTGGCCAGGTGGAGCACCCACCCTAGCCCGTGCCCGCCCCGCCGGCCGCCGCCAAGACCCGGAGCCCGGGCCGCGCGCCCCGCGGGGTGGCCCGGCGCGCTCCGGCTGGCACGCTGGCTCGGCGGCAGGCCGGGGGTGGGAGCCGGGCGCGGCGGAGGGCGGCGCGAGGGCGCGGCTGCCTCCGCTCTGCCCGCAGCTCCCCCCACGCCAGGCCTCCGGGTTCCTCTTGGAGCGTCCGCCTCCTCCGAAGCTCAGCGGGGAGGGAACGGAGTCTGGATTCCCGGGAGGTCCGGGTTCTAATCGAACGAGGCTGTCAATGGTAGTTCCTTTCGCGGAACGGTGTGGACTACACGACAGGCCCTCGCTCAGAACAGCGAGGGCTGGCTCGCGCTCCACTTCCCAGGGAAGATCTACTGCCAGGGCACACCTGCCGGGCCCTGGACGTGCCCCATCGGTGGCGAAAGAAGGGGCTTCCTGGCCCAACTCCCCCAGACAGCCGGCAACTCCGAACCCTCTGGCCATGTATGCGGAACTTCCCCACGGGGCACTGCGGAGGCATTAGTTCACCTTCTCTCCCAGGCCCTGCATGGGGAAGCCCTCGCCAGTTCCTCCATGTCTCCCCGGGCATCCTTCGGGCCGCCTCACTCCTCCGTGCTCCATCTCGCTCCAGTTCCTAACCTACCTTGGAGCCACCAGGCTCTTCCCACCAGTTTTGTTCCTAAAGCCCTATTTGTTTGTGCCCCCCAACAGCGTTTCAACAACCACGGGGCGTTTTACAGACCCCGCGGTTTCCTGCCCTCCCCACGTCCAGGAACAAGCACCACGCCGACCCTTAAGTGACTGCGAGTCGAATCGCCGTTCCCCTTAAGCAGTGCTTCTACCTGCGGTCTCCACCTTTTGAAACAAACTCCCAGCTCAGGCATCACCTTAAAAGGATAGCCTTGCTGACTTCCAGGGCCAAATAGGTAACTCCCTCTTCAAGCGCTGCCTAAGCGCTCACGCGTGCTCACTGCAGCACTCATCTCTGTATTTTAATGTTTGTCTACTCTTCACCCCACCCCATCTCCAAACGATGACTTTCAATCAGACTTCATCTTCAAATTTGACGCTGGCCCCTAGCACCATTCTCTGTATAGGAAATAAGGTGTTATTTAATGAATGGAATTTCAGTGTCCACAAGAAAGCCCAATACCCACACATCCAATTCCCATTATGAAATGCTTGCACAAGAATCGCAAATTAAAGTCACCACTTCATCTGCTGGTCAAGGCGCCTCAAGTTCTGCCTCTTTCCCTGATGGCCCAGCCAATTCCCTCTCCCTCCTCCAAACAGCGCCTCTTTCCTCTCACTTAGCATTTCCATTATTTGCTGCATTTCATTGTTGCCTTCTCTCTAGGTATACCGATTCAACAAAAGTTGCAAGTTCCTTGAAGGCAAGGAGTAGGACTTTATACATTTGAGAAATCCCAAAGCATTTGAACGCACACTTCGGCAAGCGCTCAAGTACTGGCAGGTGACAGTTAAAAATCCCTCAAGCAAAATAAACTATAAAGAAGAAAGAGCTCCTCAATAGGAAATAAACAGATACATCTAACATATAAGCCTATTATGCAATGGTGGACCAATACAAATACAAGCACTTCTCCCCATGACCATTACCCTAATTTTGCCCCCTTCAGAACATCCACAAGCTCAGGCATTCAGGAGGAGCTCCACCATGTGCTTAATGGTATTGTGGTCACCAAGGAGTCTCCAAAACTGCCATTGTTGCCCAGGAGAGGGAAAGAAAGGAACGTAGACATCCACAACAAACATATTCAGATATTGAGCTAGTAAGGTGATTTTCCCCATTGTGGAAACAAAAAGGGGAAGAATTATAGCCTCGAAAAGGTAACTCAAAAATGTCAATTTACATAGACCTTTGTCAATTTACGTAGCTTTTCAATCTTGACAATCTGGAATGTTATGCTGCTATCCTTAGTCTACAACTTTAAGAGTAACCACCGGTAGCCTCTATAACAAAGCAGGAGTGAGCCATACTCCTAAGTTCCAACTACATCTCCACTCTGACCGTTGGCTTCCACTGGCGAAGGAGATGGGTATCCACCTAGCGACTGAGAAGTTGAGCAAGTTCTCAATTGTCCACTTTGTTCCTTTCATCTGCCCTCCATTTAAAACTCAGATTTATGGAATGCTATTTTGCATATATATATACACACACACACACACATATATTTTTTAACCTCATTCGTTCAATTTGTCTTACTTTTAAGCAAACTTTGCTTTCCTCCGTCACTTTTTTACATAAACATTTTATCAGCACTCATAGTAGAAGTAAACATGCCCAAGATTATTTAATGACTTGGAATTTCCACCTTTTATGAAACAGTGAGGTTCTGTAGTTTCCATGACCACGTGTGTGGGTGCTATTATAGTATTTTCTCTGTGGCTTGAGAATAAAAGTGAAATCACATCCCCTAAGCACATCAAGAAGATTGCACCAAAAATACATTCAGCACAATAGTATGTACTAGTAAGACATATGACTCTTAAAAGATTCGAGAAGTGGTCAACAAGAGAGATGATGTGCACACATGATTAAAATACATGTCTACCAGCAATAAAAGATTCTTACCTGACCTGCTCCCGTTGTTGTAGGCCAACATAATTAAATTCGCTCCTCCTCAAATCCAAACAATTGATCATCGATGGCAAGTACTACCCACGGTAAGACTCTTCAGATCAAGAATCACAGCCTTCTCCCATCTCAGGAGAACAATGACTAAAACTTTAAGTTTGAGATCCTCCTCTTTTCCCAATTACCAGCCAAACCGGGCACGTCTTCCTTTCTCCCAACAATCTGCATTTCATCTACATTTGAATCCCAAGGCATCCAAGAGGAGATGGGGGATGGGACAGAATAAAACAAAAGAAGCCAAAATCTGGCTACTACTACTCTCAGAGCCAAATGCATTTTGTGGTTGGGTGGCTGTGAAAAGCTGCTGATAATGATTCCCTTCAACAGTTTTGTACCCCCAAAGCATATTCTATCCTGGTTACCTCCTCCATAACCCAAAATTTAGTTGTGATTTTTATGAAAATGCGACCTAAGTTTGTTTGTTTTAAACACACAGTGGCTAAAGGGAAATTAAGTGATATTCTTGTCATAGAGTGCCTACTCCAGAAAACAATGGAACTTCCATCTCAATCACCCACTCAAAAGAAAGAACATTTTAAACCTGAGACGCAAAAGACAGAAGCATACAAAACCAGTTATAAGATTAATTCAGATGCTAGAGGCTTTGTCTGAACTGGGAGCCAACCAGTTCTTCCTTCCCTGAAAGCTTAGAGTGGATACCAGTACCCTTTTCTGTTCAACCAATAACAGCTGATTTCCTTTTTTCAGTCACTGTTTCCTTTCCTGCCCAAAGAGTCAGTTTCCCCATTTGGAGGGGCAGCCTCTCTCTGCCTCCCTCCATGTTGGTCCCAGGTAGGTACCATTTCTCTCTTTCATATGGAAGCCAGTAGCCAGCTGCCACGCTGCTGCTCCTTGGCCAGATACCACTATTTGTTTCATCTCTTTGCCCTCGTGATGTCAATCTGAGACCTGTTAACGTTTGATTTTCCCAATTTCATCTTAGGCTATGATACCATCACTGGCCGGAGTTCATCAATCTACAATTAAGGATCATTTGCTTTTACAACTAGATTTAGTGTTTAAGTACGGTTCCTCTTTCTATTTAGCTAACGGTGTTCTACCGAGAGAATCTTTGTAATATGTACTTGTTGAACTTTTTTTGATTAAAGTAATGACCAAGAGCAAGGAAGTTTTTCATTGATAATTTTATACATTGCCCCATTTTTGGAAAGCAAAAAGACCAAAAATCATAAAGAGGAAATAGGCACAGGTATTCCCGTAATTTTGGTTGACTTTATGCCAAGGCAGTAACTAACTCATTTTGGATCCCTGGAAAAAAATAGCAAGTACTGTATAACTTTCCCTTGAATTACTGTGATGATTAATTGCATTTGTCTCTCAAGTCAGACCATCCTAGTATCCTCTTTACCTTTCCATTTCTAGACAGAGAGAGAAAGAGAGAGAGAGAACAACTAGGCAAGAGATGAGTGTGGACATTTTGACAGGTAAGGAAAATAGAAACACAAGACCCACCAAAAGTGGGGGAACCCAGAATTATCCCAGGAGCAGGTGGATGTTGAATCTAAAGCAAAGTGTAAATGAGTTTGAAGACGGGGGCCAGACCAGCACTTGGAGGCGCTTAGTGGGGCTTGACTTTTTTTCAATCACTAGTATTGTCTAGTGTAGAAGTTCTCAAAGTTGCTACTAGTCTGGTCCCCAGACTAGTAGCAACGGCATCAACTTGGGACTTGTTCAAAGTGCAAATTCTCAGCTGGAGGTGGTGGCTTACACCTGTAATCCCAGCACTTTAGGAGGCCAAGGCAGGTGGATCTCCTGAGCTCAGGAGTTCAAGACCAGCCTGGCCAACATGGCAAAACCCCATCTCTACTAAAACTACAAAAATTAGCCAGGTGTGGTGGCATGCGCCTATAATCCCAGCCACTCTGGAGGCTGAGGCAAGAGGATTGCTTGAACCCGGGAGGCAGAGGTTGCAAGGAGCCGAGATCGCACCACTGCACTCCAGCCTGGGTGACAGAACAAGATTCCGTCTAAACAAGAAAAAGAAAAAGAAAAAAGTGCAAATTATCTTACCCTCTCACCTACTGGAACTAAAAACAGTATTAGAGAGCATCCATCACTTTACTAGGAATGACCATTGCGTAGTAAAATTTTGTTTCCATCATATATATACACAAATATTTAGGCATGTATATATATGCTTATATATGCACACACATATATATTATTGTGTACTAAGTCATAATGTAAAATGTATTTCTTACATTTTGAGCTAGGGCAAAAAGTTTGAAAGCCATTGTTTTGAAACCAGGTAACAAACCCTTGCAAAGGTGGATTGTTAATTACATATGAATGGTATTGTTGTAGTGCACAGCAATTTTCTTAAATGATTGAATGATTCCTTTTTTGTAGTACATATTACTTCTCCATAACTACTACAGAAGTGTTCAGATCAGGTTCCTTTCTGAATTACACATGTCCCAGAGTGATATATTTTGAACGAATCAGAATAGTATGCATTTTAGGCCTTATCTTTCCACAGAATGTGGAAGATTTTCCAAAGAATATCCCTAACAAACTAAACAAAATGAATGTGAAGTTTAATTTGGTCAACAGCAACATTAAAAAAATAAATAAACACAAACAAGAAGCACTTACCCTGTTCCAGAAACTGTTCTAAGCACTTTACAAATATTAAGCTATTTAATTCAGCACGCACCTAATAAAAATCATAGCTAACATTTACAAAGAACCATAATAAGCACATTCGTCCACAAAGCGCCTTCAGGAGTAGGCATTATTATTGACCCCGTTCCTAGTAAGTGGGGAAGCTAAACTTCATTTTCAGGTCCAGGTAACTCTAGGGTCTAAGTTTTGAATCATTAAGTTATAGTCACTCAATAAATACTTATTGACCATTTATTGTATGCCAGGCACCTTGCTAATCAATGTATATGCAATCATCCCTGCTCCCAGGTAGCTGGCAATCTATTAGGATAGATACACATTAAGTTGTCAGGAAAAAAAAAATGCTGGCCGGGCGCGGTGGCTCACTCCTGTAATCCCAGCACTTTGGGAGGCAGAGGCGGGCGGATCACGAGGTCAAGAGATCTAGACCATCCTGGCTAACAGGGTGAAACCCCGTCTCTACTAAAAATACAAAAAATTAGCCTGGCGAGGTGGCGGTGCCTGTAGTCCCAGCTACTTGGGAGGCTGAGGCAGGAGAACGGCGTGAACCCGGGAGGCGGAGCTTGCAGTGAGCCGAGATCGGGCCACTGCACTACAGCCTGGGCGACAGAGCGAGACTCCGTCTCAAAACAAACAAACAAACAAAAAACAACAAATCTTCAGATTATGACCATCAGTGACAGACTGGATTAAGAAAATGTGGCACATATACACCATGGAATACTATGCAGCCATAAAAAAGGATGAGTTTGTGTCCTTTGTATGGACATGGATGCAGCTGGAAACCATCATTCTTAGCAAACTATCACAAGAACAGAAAACCAAACACCGCATGTTCTCACTCATAGGTGGGAACTGAACAATGAGATCACTTGGACTCGGGAAGGGGAACATCACACACCGGGGCCTATCATGGGGAGGGGGGAGGGGGAAGGGATTGCATTGGGAGTTATACCTGATGTAAATGACGAGTTGAGGGGTGCTGACGAGTTGATGGGTGCAGCACACCAACATGGCACAAGTATACATATGTAACAAACCTGCACATTATGCACATGTACCCTAGAACTTAAAGTATAATAATAATAATAAATAAATAAATTTAAAAAAAAAATCTTAACTATCAATCAAAGAAAATGGCAGGAAGCTGTTGAGCCCAGGCTAGACCTAGAGATGAGTCTGGTTTGCTGCTTCCCCAGAGACAGTGCCCAGCGCCCCGTGGGCACACTGGCCATGCTTGGGTACCAGCAAAGCAGAATCAATCATTAAGAAATTATGTTCAAATAATTTGATATTTTTAAATGAAGTAGCCATCATGGGAGATATCAACATTTTGACTTTTATGCAATTGCTTTACAGTTGAGCATTTTAAAAAATGAAATACTAGATATGCAAAAAGGCATAAAGAAAAATACAACAAGGCTTAGGTACCCACTCCCCAGCAAAATATGATTTCCATATTCAGACCAATACTTGGCAGACTTTTGAATAATTTATGAGAAGTAGGAGGTATACCATGTTCTATTCACTATTTAGAGCTTATTTAATTGTTGATGTTTTTCATACAGATTTTAACAGATTTAGAGTTACAGAAAAATTGCAAATATACTACAGAGAGTTCCCATACCCAGTTTTCCCCGTTACATTTTGTCAGGTACACATGGCACAATTAATAAACCAATATTGATACAGTATTATTAACTAAAACATATGCTTTATTCAGATTTCCCTAATTTTTACCTAATTTTCTTTTTTTCTGCCCTGGGATCCCATCCGTGGTACCGCATTACCTCTATTAATAGTTCTCCTGTCTCCTTACGCTTCTCTTGGCTATGGCAGTGTCTTAGGTTTTTCTTGGTTTTGATGACCTTGACAGTTTTGAAGAGTACATTTTGTGAAATGTTTGCAGAATGTCCTCAACTGGAATTTGTCTGATATTTGTCTCATGATATGATTAGACTGGGCTTTTGTGTTTGGGGGAGGAAGACCACAGAGGTAAAATGCCATTCTCATCACATTGTATCAAGGATACCTACTGTCAACATGACTTCACTGTTGATGTTGACCTTGATCACCTAGCAAATACAGTGCTTGTCAGATTTCTGCACTGAACACTGACTGTTCTCCACTACCAGCCCCTGCCCCTTTCCATACTGTAGTGTTTGGAAGGGAGTCACTTTGAGCAGCCCACATTTAAGAAATAAGGATTATGTTTCCCCTCCTTGAGGGCAGAGTGTCTACAAAAAGTGTCTGGAGTTCTTCTGCATAGGAGATTTCTCTCTTCTCCCCCACTTATCAATTTATTCATCTTTTTTATACCAATTGAGACTCATGGATTATAATCCATAATGCATTATTTATTTCCTTGATTCTCTACTCTGGCCACCGGGAGCTCTTTCAGTTGACTTCTATGTGCCTTTGACATACTCTAATCATAAGAGAGTGTATATTTTGAGCACTTCCTTACTTTCTGGCATTGTAAGATGCTGCAGGCTCATCTTGTATATTTTCTGCTCCAGTCCTAGAATCAACAATTTCTCCAAGGAGCTTTGGTTCCTCTTTGTTGAAAAATCACATTAGAAAGCAAGTTGTGGATCTTAGATGTGCTCATTGTGACTGGGGCTATTCCCTATTTGTGATTAGGTTGTCCCTGAACTGGTGAGCTAAAATCTAAAGGATGGATTTAGGTGAAAAGGACAGTGGAAATGGTCCCAGGCTGTGGAAAGGGCTTTTTCCAAAGGTCTAGATGTGGAAGGTGCATGACACCTTTGAGACTCTGAAAATGCTGGTGAAACTGGAATGCAGATAACAGGAAGGAAGACATAAGATGGGATGGAGAGACAGGCAAATCTGGTAGCTCATGACCAGGTCCTGGGTCTCTTCACCAATAATCTGATCTGTGTTTTCTAAACATTTGGCTCTATGAAGAGAAAGTAGTTGGAGCAGGGTGGTTAGGGAATTATTGCAATATTGCATTAAATTTGATGTTTTTAAAATTTTGTTTAGAAATCAAATCATTTAAAAATAAAGTTTTGGTAGCCCTACTTTGCTGATGCCAACTGCGTATGCAGCGTGCCTATAAAGTGAGGGACACTGCACTTAGGACTTCCAACATGACATTGAGTAAAGTGGATATCAGGTCTTGATTTTTATTACAGAGGGAAAGCTTTTACCATTAGGGATATTTGCTGAAGGAATTTTGTAGGCCTATTTAATTAGATTAAGGCAGTTCCTTTCCATCCTAATTTCCCTCTCCTCCCCTCCCCTCCCCTCCCCTTCCTTCTCCTCCCCTCCTCTCCCCTCCTCTTCCCTCTCCTCTTCTCTGGAGGGTGTCTTACTCTGTCACCCAGGCTGGAGTGCAGTGGCACGATCTCAGCTCACTGCAACCTCCACCTCCTGGGTTCAAATGATTCTCCCACCTCAGCCTCCCAAGTAGCTGGGATTATAGGCGCACGCCACCATGCCCGGCTAATTTTTGTATTTTTGGTAGTGACGGGGTTTCACGATGTTGGCCAGGCTGGTCTCGAACTCCTGAGCTCGTGATCCACCTGCCTTAGCCTCCCAAAGTGCTGGGGTTACAGGTGTGAGCCACTGAGCTCAGTCTCCATCCTAGTTTTCTAAAAGTTTTTTTTTTTAATCATGAATGAATATTGAAGTTTGTCATCTACTGAAATGATCAAATGATTTTATTCCTTCATTTTGTAAATGCGTTGACTTATATTTATTATTTTTAATTTTAAGCCAATTTTCTGTTTCTGGAATAAACCAAATAAAGTTTTGATGCATTATCCTTTTCATAAATTGCTAAATGTGGTGTGCTAATAATATGTTTAGGATTTGAATCTATGTTCATGAGGAAGGTTCACCTGAAATTTTTCTTTCCTGTCAATTTGTTTTTTTTAGACAGGGTCTCACTTTGTCACCCAGGCTAGAATACAGTGGCAAGATCTTGGGATACTGCAGCCTCAACCTTCTGGGCTCAAGTGATCCTCCCACATCAGTTCCCCTCAAGCAGCTGAGACTACAGGTGCACACCACCATGCCCAGCTAACCTTTTTTTTGTAGAGACAGGGTTTCACAATGTTGCCCAGGCTGGTCTCAAGCTCCTGAACTCAAGCAATCCACTGACCTCAGCCTCCCAAAGTCTAGGATTACAGGTGTGAGCCACTGTACCCGGCCTCTTGTCAGATTTTAATATCAAGGTTATACAGATCTTATAAAAGAAGTTGTCATGTACTTCCTCTTTTCCAATTTTCAGTTTGTGTATGAATGCCATTATTTCTTCTTTTCATATCGGTATGCATTTGCTTGTAAAGCCACCTGGGTCTGCAGCATTCTTATTGGAAGACTTTAAATTATAGATTCAAATTCTTTAATAAAGAAATATTCAGGTCCGGGTGCCATGGCTCACACCTGTAATCCCAGAACGTTGGAAGGCTGAAGCAGGTAGATCACCTGAGGGTGGGAGATGGAGACTATCCTGGCTAACATAGTGAAACCTTGTCTCTACACAAAAAATTAGCTGGGCGCGGGGGCACATGCCTGTTATCCCAGTTACTTGGGAGGCAGAGGCAGGAGAATTGCTTGAACCCAGGAGGCAGAGGTTACAGTGAACCAAGATCGTGCCATTGCACTCCAGCCTGGGCAACAAGAGAGAAATTCCATCTCAAAAGAAAAAAAACAAAACAGAAAAGGAATATTCAGGATTTCTATTTCTTTGTGTCAATTTGTCCATTTCATCTAAATTTGCAAATTTAATAACATAAAATTGTTCATAAAATTTTAGTATTTGCAGGATCTGTAATAATATTCCCATTTTAATTATTGAAAATATGTATCGCTGGGTGCAGTGGCTCACGCCTGTAATCCCAGCACTTTGGAAGGCCGAGGCGGGCGGATCACAAGGTCAGGAGATCGAGACCATCCTGGCTAACACAGTGAAACCCCGTCTCTACTAAAAATGCAAAAAATTAGCCGAGCGTGGCGGCGGGCGCCTGTAGTCCCAGCTACTTGGGAGGCTGAGGCAGGAGAATGGCGTGAACCCAGGAGGCGGAGCTTGCAGTGAGCGGAGACCGCGCCACTGCACTCCAGCCTGGGCGACAGAGTGAGACTCCGTCTCAAAAAAAAAGAAAATATGTATCATTTCTCTCCTTTTTCTTTATCAGTCCTGCCATGGGTATATTAATTTATTAGTCTTCTGAAAATACCAATTTTGAGCTTTTTTGATTCTTTGTATATACCGTACAAAGAATGGTACTCTATTTAATTATGCTTCCACCATTATTATTTCCTTTGTTTTATTTGTTATTCATTTTTTAATTTCTTAAGATAACTTTGTTCAACAGGCATGGTGGCTCATGCCTGTAATCCCAGCATTTTGGAAGGCCAAGGTGGGTGGATCACCCGAGGTCAGGTGTTCCAGACCAGCCTGGCCAAAATGGCAAAACCCCATCTGTGAAAAAAATACAAAAATTAGCCGGGCGTGGTGGCACGCACCTGTAGTCCCAGCTACATGGGAGGCCAAGGCAGCGGAATTGCTTGAACCTGGGAGGCAGAGGTTGCAGAGAGCTGAGACAGTGCCACTGCACTCCAGCCTGGGCGACAGAGCAAGACTCTGTAAGAGAGAAAAGAAAGAAAGAGAGAGAGAGAGAGAAAGAGAGAGAGAGAGGCAAAAAAGATGACTTTGTTCATTGATCTTCAGTCTTCAAATGTATGAATTAAAACCTATAAATTCCCCTGCATCCCACGAGTCTTAATAGTTTGTATTTTTATTATTATTTAGTTGAAAATATGTTCTAATTTCCATTGTGGTTTCTTCTTTGAGCCATGTGTTATTAGAATGATATTTCTTTTTTTTTTTCTTTTTTTTTTTTTTTTGAGACGGAGTCTCACGCTGTTGCTCAGGCTGGAGTGCAGGGGCGCGATCTCGGCTCACTGCAAGCTCCGCCTCCCGGGTTCCCGCCATTCTCCTGCCTCAGCCTCCTGAGTAGCTGGGACTACAGGCGCCCACCACCGCGCCCGGCTCATTTTTGTATTTTTTTTAGTAGAGACGGGGTTTCACTGTGGTCTCGATCTCCTGACCTTGTGATCCGCCCGCCTCGGCCTCCCAAAGTGCTGGGATTACAGGCTTGAGCCACCGCGCCCGGCCTAGAATGATATTTCTAAATTTAAAAATATAAGGATTTTCTAGTGATTTTTATTTCTGCCTTTTTTTTTCTTTTTTTTTAGATGAAGTCTCCCTCTGTCGCTGTGGTCTCGGCTCACTGCAACCTCTGCCTCCTGGGTTCAAGTGATTCTTGTGCCTCAGCCTCCCTAAGTAGCTGAGATTACAAGCGCCCACCACCAAGCCTGCCTGATTTTTGTACTTTAGTAGAGACGGGTTTCACCATGTTGGCCAGGCTGGTTTCAAACCCCTGACCTCAGGTGATCCACCCGCCTTGGCCTCCCAAAGTGCTGGGATTACAGGCATAAGCCACCACGCCTGGCCTATTTCTTGCTTAATAACATTGTGGTGAAAGAATATAATCTGTAGAATTTCAATCCTTTAAAATTTCTTAAGACTTATGTCACAAAATTGCTCAAGTTTTATAAATATGTGGTCCTTCGAAAGACTATGTATTTTTTAGTTGTTATGCACGTGTTTTCTCTCCATTATATATATGTGTGTTCAATTTTGCTGTATTTTACTGTTTATGTTGTTCAAATATTCTATTAGTTACTGGGACAGGTGCATTAAAATATCCCAACATGATTATGAATTTGTCTAAGTCTTTCTGTATAGTTTTTGCTTTGCATATTTTTAAGCTATGTTTCTAGGTACATACAAGTTTAAAATTGTTATATCTATCTGGTGAAGGAAGAATTTTGTCATTGCAAAGACACCAACAATGCTTTTTACATTGTCTACTTTGATATTAAGATACCTACAACTGGCCAGGTGCGGTGGTTCACACCTGTAATCCCAGCACTTTGGGAGGCCAAGGTGGGCAGATCACGAGGTCAGGAGTTCAAGACCAGTCTGACCAACATGGTGACACCCTGTTTCTACTAAAAATGCAAAAATTAGCCAGGCCTGGGGGTGTGTGCCTGTAATCGCAACTACTCAGGAGACTGAGGCAGGAGAATCGCTTGAACCCAGGAAGCAGAGGTTGCAGTGAGCCAAGATCATGCCATTGCACTCCATCCTGGGTGACAGAGCAAGACTCCATCTCAAAATAAAAAAAAAAACCTACAACCAAATTTGTTTTGTGTTTGTATGATAGCTAAATCTTTCTCCAAATGTGTTTTTTTACCTTTCTGGATTCTTAAGTTTTACATGTCTCTTACAATTTACAGTTTTATTTTTTAATAAAAATAAAAATAATAATCTTTGTCTTTTAATTGGGGCATTTAGTCCATTTACCTTTAAAGTAATTACTGGTATGTGTAATTTTGATTCTACCTATAATTCTAGGTATGGTTCTGTATTTTCTATTTATCCTACTTGTTCTGTTTCTTTTTCTTTCCTTCATTGGTTTGTACCAGACTGATTGAGAACTTTACAATAATTTTTTCTTTTTTGGGTTTGGGGGTTGAACTCTCACTCTGTTGCCCAGGCTAGAGTGCAGTGGCACGATCTTGGCTCACTGCAACCTCTGCCTCCGGGTTCAAGTGATTCTCCTGCCTCAGCCTCCTGAGTAACTAAAACTATAGGCACATGCCACCATGCCCAGCTAATTTTTGTATTGTTAGTAGAGACGGGGTTTCACCATGTCGGCCGGGCTGATCTCCAGCTCCTGATCTCAAGTGATCCCCCCACCTCGGCCTCCCAAAGTGCTGGGACTACAGGTGTGAGCCATCTGGCCCTACAAGAAATTATTCTATTATTTTTCTCCTTATTACCTGGAAAGCCATATATTCCTTTAAAATATATACAGTAATAACCCTAAATATTAAGTGTGTCTTTTTCTTTACTAAATGTAATACCCATACTCTTATTTTTTTTCCTGGACAACACAAGAAACTTATAACACTTTAGACCATTTATTCCATGTCCTACTGAACCATGTTCCAACACCACTAATTCTATATTCCATCCTTATTGTTGCTTTATATTTTAATTCTTTATTTTAATTGCTAAAAATTATTATAATTATTGGCTTATGCAGTCAATATTTATTTATTGACCCACATATTTAACTCATTATTTTATCCTATGGTTTTTTTCTTTTGTTTTGTTTTGTTTTTACTGTATCTCCAAGGCTGGACATTTTCCTTCTGCCATAAAAACATCTAATATTTGCTTTAGTTTGTCTAAAAAGTTATTTATGGGCCGGGCGCGGTGGCTCAAGCCTGTAATCCCAGCACTTTGGGAGGCCGAGACGGGCGGATCACGAGGTCAGGAGATCGAGACCATCCTGGCTAACACGGTGAAACCCCGTCTCTACTAAAAAATACAAAAAACTAGCCGGGCGAGGTGGCGGGCGCCTGTAGTCCCAGCTACTCGGGAGGCTGAGGCAGGAGAATGGCGTAAACCCGGGAGGCGGAGCTTGCAGTGAGCTGAGATCCGGCCACTGCACTCCAGCCTGGGCGGCAGAGCGAGACTCCGTCTCAAAAAAAAAAAAAATAATAATAAATAAATAAAAAGTTATTTATTTTATCTTTCTATGGAAGGCTATGTCAGCTGGTATAGAATTTCAGTGGTAATTTTCTTACTTTCTCTCAGTGCTTTTCATATATTTTATAGTCTCCTACTTTCAATTGTTTCCATTGAGAAATCTGCTATATTTTTGCTCCTTTGAAGGTAATATATCTTTCTTCTCTTGCTATTTTCACAATTTTCTCTTTGTCTTTGGTTTTCAGCAGTTTTACTATGATGTGTCTAGGTATTAGTTTGTGTATTTATCCTGCTTGGGTTTCCTAGGATTTATAGAGTCTTCAAATTGATTTATTTTACCAGTTTGCAAGATTTTGTCAGCCATTATCTCTTATTATTGCTGCTACCTCAGTCTCTTCTTCCCTTCTGGGTTTCCAATGAACGTACGTATGTTAGAACTTTTCACTATAGTCCTATGTGTCTTATTATCATTTCTGAGTTTTCTATTATTTTGTTTTTCTACTACATTCTGGGTACTTTCTCCTGCTCTATCTTTTGGTTTACAAATTCTTGCTTCAATTGTGTCTCATCTGCTCTTGAACCTTTTTTTTTTATTTTTGTACATTTTAATCTGGAATATCCTTTTGATTTGTTATTGAGTTTTTGTTGTTGTTGTTCTTGGTTGAGATTTTAATCTTGTTGGATTTTTAAAAATCTCTTTGACCTGAATAATATCATTAGTTTGAAGTCAGTGTGCAAACTCTAACACCTGTAGCCTCTGTAAGTCTGTTTCTATTGTCTGCTGTATCTATTGATATTAGTTCATGTTATTTCACTCCTTGTGTGTCTGATTATTTTTTATTATGTGCCAGATATTGGATTTACAAGATGTAGAAATATCTGAGGTCTGAGATGAATGTTACCTTTCTCCAGAGAGGATATGTTTGTTCCTGCCAGCTGCGTAAGTGCTCAAACACTAAAATGTCACCTGAAACCAATTTCATGGCTTGAAAGAATTAAAAGCTAAGCTGTAGCCTCTAAGAGTGCTTACTTCTGAATTACGCTTTTCCCTAAGGTCCTTCAGAGTTTTAATCCAGTGTGAAAAGAGTTCATCCACTAGGGCTCCCATGCCTTGATGGAAACTGAGCACCAACCCCTGTCACCTTAGATCTTTGTGGCTTTCAAAATCGTAACTCAACCTGTTGTTCTCTCAGCCTTCTGGTTGCTCACAGGGAAAAACATATAGAAACTCTGGGCTCACCTCCATGGGTCTCCAAGCTTCCCCACCCTAGCTCAGTGTTTTTAAACATCTTATTAGTTCTCTAGTGCTTCGAATCAGATTCTTAACATGTTTTTCCCCCAGCTTTCTTAGTTGTCCTTAGCAGGGAACTCAATCATACTTATTTAATCTGTCATTACTGGAAATCTGATTTAACCTTTACAACAATTCTATAAAACAGATATTATTTCCATCTTACAGAGAGGAAATAGGTTGAGAATAATGAAAGAATGGGACCAATACAAATACAGTTTATTTTGTTAACTAGAGTAGGTGGTTTTTGGGTACTTGAATACTACCACATACATAGTCATCTTTAACAATCCTGGGGAAAGTAAGTCATGCACTTTGGGAGGCTGAGGCAGGCAGATCACGAGGTCAAGAGTTCAAGACGAGCCTGGCCAACATGGTGAAACCTTGTCTCTACTAAAAATACAAAAATTAGCTGGGCATGGGGGTGAGCGCCTGTAATCCCAGCTACTCAGGAGGCTGAGGTAGGAAAACAGCTTGAACCATGGAGGTGGAGGTTCCAGTGAGCCGAGATTGTGCCATTGCACTCCAGCCTGGGTGACAGAGCAAGACTCAGTCTAGGGGGAAAAAAAATCATGGGGAAAGTCACTCTCACCAAAAATATTTCTGCAGTTGACCCTCTCATGGTACCTTATATGCCTACATTAAATTATCCCTCGAGATACAGCTTTGAAAGGATATATTTAAAGGTCTGTTTAACACATATGTAACTGGAGAGTGCTCAGTCTTGGTCTTTATCTGCCACGGAGCGCTTATCTCAATTGGTTCTCAGGTTGTAGAAATAGTTTTTATGAAGCGTGTACAATAGTTGGGAGCAAAAACAATTTTGCCACAGTTACTTTGAACATTTCTATAAAAGAGAGTCTTAGAGTAATATTATAACATAGTTGGAAATATAGTCAGAAGAGTGGGCTGGATCCTGGAGTTACATAACACTTTACATCAAATTGAGAACAGGCTAAATTTCCATTACAAGGAATAGGACAAGGATAATAGACTTTATCTACGGGGGTTGGGATGGGGCTGGGAGTTGGGTTGGTTGAGAGAGAATCCCAGAAAAAAATATGAAGTGAAGGCTCACTGATTTATCTGTTTTTGTTTGTTTGTTTTCTGGAAGTTACTCTTATCTTTGACAGTTCTATCTACATTAAGCCCATATTTCTCCCTTTCTACTGCAAATTTTTTAACCAAGTATTTTCCTTTCTTGTCAGGCTTCTTCTTGGTCCTTTTATGCCAATTTCCTCATAGCGTAGGTCCAGATTTCTCACTCTGAAGAGCTCTATTTCACATAGACCTTCTTCTAGGCAAGAAATTCATGGTTTCTCCTCTGCTTTGGGAAGGCTTCCTCATCTTTCTCTATTCATTACCAACTCCACAAATATTCCTCTAAATGAGGTGAACTCTTTTCTGACCAATCCATGATGAACCAGAGTCTTTAGCATTCAGCACAAAGCCCATCAACACTACACAGTCCTCTGAAAGCAGCACAAACATTTGTTTCTTCTTGGGCATGCTTTCTACTTGGGTCATCTTTTTTTTTTTTTTGTATTGCCGTGCTATTCCTTGGGTATGTTTGAATGCATAACTACTCTTTGCTTTCGAGGGGGAGCTCCAATGGGAGTCTTAAACAACAGTGCTTCGACCCTCTGAGCTCCCAGGATACAGGGAGTCAGCAACAATGATGAGGTCAAAATGCAGTCCACTTTGGACTGGGGCATTCCTACTAGAAATATTTGTGGAGCACTGAGCTGACGGATGTTCTTTCCAAAGAATAAGAGAATGTGACTATAACCTGCTGAGGTCAGTTGTGGAGATAAAGGATTGTTTAAACCCTGATGGACTAGCCTTAGCAGAAAAAAACAACAGACTTGCTTTTGAGAATAGGGATAAAATAAAACTAATCTCTTCAAGGAAAGTTATTGTGAAAGTCCTATAATTTCTTTTCTTTTCTTTTCTTTTTTTTTTTTTTTTTTTTTTTGAGATAGAGTTTCTCTCTTGTTGCCCAGGCTGGAATGCAATGGTGCAATCTCAGCTCACTGCAACCTCTGCCTCCCGGGTTCAAGTGATTCTCCTGCCTCAGCCTCCCGAGTAGCTGGGATTACAGGCGCGCATCACCATGCCCAGCTAATTTTTTGTATTTTTAGTAGAGACAGGGTTTCACCATGGCCAGGCTGGTCTTGAACTCCCACCCACCTTGGCCTCCCAGAGTGCTGGGATTACAGGCGTGAGCCACTGTGCCTGGCCAAGTCCTACAATTTCTAAAATGGGCTCTTTTAATTTAAGCACTAGGTTCTACAAAGTTGCTAAAAATCAAAAGTTGGAAACAATTTTAATGTCTGATGTATAATTAGGACTAAGCAAATTATAGTATATTTATATAATAAAATATTATGTGGGCCTTAAAATTGACATTTTACATGATTCTAAATAAGATGGAAAGTGAATATGTTTTAATATTAAGGTAAATAACCTGAACAAAATGCACAAAGTCTCTTTGGAAAGATACACATATGAAAACTTTTAACAACTGTATTCATTTTGGTTAGGAAGAAAACTGGGTGATTGAGGTAGAAAGATCAGAAAAAGCCTCTTCACTCTATATCTGTTTGTTCTTTCCAAGCTTTAAAATACGTAAATATATTACATATTTTTAAGAAATTAAAATAAATATGTAAAATGAAGAATCAGGAAATATGTAGTATAATTTCAACTGTACAAAAATATACATTGAAAGATATGTAGCAGGAACTATGTTAAAGTGTCAATTGTGATTTTTCTCTAGAATTATAGGGTTTTTATTCCTTCCTCTTATATTTTCAGAATCTTCAGGTACACAAAGTTTTTTTTTTTTTTTGAGACAGAGTCTCTCTCTGTTGCCCAGACTGGAGTGCAGTGGCATGATCTCGGCTCACTGCAACCTCTGCCTCCCGGGTTCAAGTGATTCTCGTGCCTCAGCCTCCCAAGTAGCTGGGTGTACAGGTGTGTGTCACACCACTCTCGGCTAATTTCTTTTGTATTTTTAGTAGAGATGGGTTTTGTCACTTTGGCCAGGCTGGTCTCAAACTCCTGACTTCAAGTAATCCACCCGTCTCTGCCTCCCAAAATGCTGGGATTACAGGTGTGAGCCACCGTGCTGGCCACAAAGATATATATATATATATATATTTTTTTTTTTTTTCCCCCCCCAAGACATGAGTCTTGTTCTGTCCCCTAGGCTGGAATGCAGTGGTGTGATCTCAACTCACTGCAACCTCCGCCTCCTGGGTCCAAGTGATTCTCCTGCTTCAGCCTCCCATTTAGCTGGGACTACAGGTGTGAGCCACCACGCCCTGCTATTTTTGTATTTTTAGTAGTGACAGGATTTCACCGTATTGGCCAGGCTGGTCTCAAACTCCTGACTTCAAGTGATCCACCTGCCTCAGCCTCCCAAAGAGCTGGGATTACAGGTGTGAGCCACTGTACCAGGCCACAAATATTTTTTTTTTAAATAATTTTCTTTTTTTTTTTTTTTTGAGATGGAGTCTCACTCTGTCGCCCAGGCTGGAGTGCAGTGGCCAGATCTCAGCTCACTGCAAGCTCTGCCTCCCAGGTTTACACCATTCTCCTGCCTCAGCCTCCCGAGTAGCCGGGACTACAGGCGCCCGCCACTGCACCTGGCTAGTTTTTTGTATTTTTTAGTAGAGACGGGGTTTCACCATGTTAGCCAGGATGGTCTCAAACTCCTGACCTCATGATCCACCCGCCTCGGCCTCCCAAAGTGCTGGGATTACCATCCAGTTTCTTTCATTTAGTGATAAAGCCATCTTTTGGGAGGATTTTAATAAGTTTATTTACTTATTTTTATTTGACATGATGTTTCACTATGTTGCCCAGGCTGGTCTACAACTCCTGGGCTCAAGTAATCCTCCTGCCTCGGCCTCCCACAGTGCTGGGATTACAGGCATGAACCACTACACCTGGCCTAATAAAATTATTTTCAGCAAATAAAATTTACACAATGTCTTTTCTTCAAAAGTTATATGAAAAATAAATTCTTCTTTTCATTTGTAGAAAAGACAGCTTTTCACTTAAATAATGAGGTATATTCTGCATTGAGAGTTAATAGAGTTGAATTCTCATATTGGGTCTGCAGTAGTAAGTTATATGATCTCGGACAAATAATTTAACTTCTGTAAGTCAAATAATTCTCAACTCTAAAACAAAGAGCTTGGGCTAGATTAGGGTTTCCAAGCATTTGAGGTAATATGGATCTGTAACATTTTCAAAGCTATTGTGGAAATTAACATCAGTTTGCTAACTTGGATTTGTTAAGGAAAGCCGTGATAGAAATAACAAAAACCACAGCTACTGTCCTTTACCATCTATCATCACCATTGTTTTATTTATTTTTATTTTTTTATTTTTGAGATGGAGTCTCCCTCTGTCGCCCAGGCTGGAGTGCAGTGGCCGGATCTCAGCTCACTGCAAGCTCCGCCTCCCGGGTTCCCGCCATTCTCCTGCCTCAGCCTCCCGAGTAGCTGGGACTACAGGCATCCGCCAACTCGCCCGGCTAGTTTTTTTGTATTTCTTAGTAGAGACGGGGTTTCACCGTGTTAGCCAGGATGGCATCACCATTGTTTTATAAAGCAAAGAAATGTTAACCCACACAAAAAGTAGGAGGGTCGTAATTGCAAAATACAGAATAACCCTAAAACTTGCATTATTTAGTTTAACAAAAAAACTCATTATAATAATGGTTTTCTCATTTTCTTGCAGACCTGTGTTTGGGAATCATTGGTTTAGATGAGAACTATTTCAACACTAAAGTTATATTTCTAAATACAGAAATATTGAACAAACTTTTAAAAAATAGTTGGAGTTTATATTCTGTATATTTATTCATGTCAATCAGTTATGGGTACAATGGTGATTCACACCAATCACTTATGCTCACACAAGACTTAAAAAGACAGTGATACTCTTCAGTTATCAAATAACCACAATAGTTTTTCTTTTTAGTACACACGGATGGCAGAGAGTAGCCTAAATTCTCTCGTAATAAGCTATGAACATCACAATAAGCTATAAGGTGACAAAAGTAACCCATATTATTAAAAAATTTGAACTTGACTGAATTCATACAGCTGATTGGATTGGAATTCATATATTCTTAATTTCAAAACCCATGTTCTTTTTATTTGCCCTGTTGCCTCTATCAAAGTAATTTGCTTTCTTTGAATACTACATTGTTTGTAGAATGATTTACATGTAAACACATTTCAGACATCTGAGAGATGTAGAAGATGGATGTAATTCATTTTGCCCTCTAGGAATTTAAAATCTGACCAAGGAGGCAAGATACACACACACACACACACACACACACACACACACGGTAATTTTAATTACTACAATTACTACACAGGGCAACATATGCTTCTGCTGAATGAGTAACACAAATAATAAATACAGTAGGTAAACTTTAGAGGAAAGTAAAAACCGCAGAGCCAACTCAGAGACTTGAGTTGGACATTTTAAGGGAAAAAGGTGGGAGGATATTTATTTTGAGAGGGAAGACTGAGTGAGAAAAGTTTAGAAGGCAGAAAGTAAAATGCCTATTTCAAGCAGTGTGAAGAGAGCAAAAGAGTGGAGTGAATTTTATCAGCTATTGGAAAAGTAGGTTGGAGTCAAATTGTGGAAAGCCTAGACTGTCAGGGCAATGACCTTAAGACACTGTATCAGCTGAAGGCTTCTGGTCAACTGGAGGACAGGGCAACTGCTGCCTTCTGAAAGGTTGTTCAGTGGCCATTCAGGGAAGGAGAATGTGCAAGGAGCTAAAAGCAGAAAGAGAGGACAGAGATTTACTGGAGACCTTAATGGGTAAGTGTGTGAACTAGAGGAAGGAAGAAAGGAAAGTTACAAAGAGGCAATATTACAGAACTTACAGATAGATTTGATAGGAGTAGTAATAAGGAGGAGGGAAAAACCTTCACAGTTTCAAGTTGCCATATGAAGGAGAATTATGGTACCATAGGCAAAAAATAGGCATACGAGAAGAAAGTTACAGAGAAAATAAAAACAATCTAATTTTAGATATAATTTTTGGGAGACCACTTAACATGACACTTGAGTTCAAGTTTTGCAGTATACTTGCTGTGAGACCAGGACAAGTCTCTTTCTTTACCTCTCTTATTTCCAATTTCCTAACAGGTAAAATGAAGGTGGTAAAACTCACCTATAAAATGGTTTGGAGGATTAAATGAGATTTGTTTTTAAAACAGCTCTTAGGCCGGGCGTGGTGGCTCACACCTGTAATCCCAGCACTTTGGGAGGCCGAGGCGGGCAGATCACGAGGTCAGGAGATCGAGACCATCCTGGCTAACATGGTGAAACCCTGTCTCTACTAAAAAGTACAAAAAATTAGCCGGGCGTGGTGGCGGGCGCCTGTAGTCCCAGCTACTCGGGAGGCTGAGGCAGGAGAATGGCGTGAACCCAGGAGGTGGAGCTTGCAGTGAGCCGAGATCGTGCTACTGCACTCCAGCCTGGGCGACAGAGCGAGACTCCGTCTCAAAAAAAAAAAAAATAAAGCAGCTCTTGTGGTATGTAGTATACAATTGATTAAAGAGTTTTCTTGTTATTGCTAAGTTTTTTAATGCCACTAACATAAAATTAACAGTAATGATTAACAGTTGACATAATGAATTTGAGGTGACAGTGGAAGTATCCAGTGGGGAATCTAAGAAGTTGGAACTCAAGTGATATTCAGGTCCCAGAGCCATCCGTTAAGAATGATAGTTGATACTTTAAGAAGGATTGGTTATCCTAGGTAAGCATGAAGGAAGAAGTGCTGAATTTGGGGAATCATACAATTGGGAGGTGTGAAGAGGAAGAAATGTTTAACAAGACAAAGGTAGTCGGGTGTGGTGGTTCACACCTGTAATCCCAGCACTTTGGGAGGCTGAGGCAGGTGGATCACCTGAGGTCAGGAGTTCAAGACCAGCCTAGCCAACATGGTGAAACCCCATCTCAACTAAAAATACAAAAAAAATTAGGTGGGCATGGTGGCAGGCACCTGTAGTCCCAGCTACTTTGGGAGGTTGAGGCAGGAGAATAGTTTGAACTTGGGAGGCAGAGGTTACAGTGAGCCAAGATTGCGCTATTGCACTCCAGCCTGGGTGACAAGAGCAAAATTCTGTCTCAACAAAACAAAACAAAACAACAACAAACAGGACAAAGGCTTAATCAGAGAGAGAACTAAAAGAAAGAGGATATAATATTCTGGAATTCATGACAGAGGTCATTTCAAGAAAGTAAGCAAACACATTTCCAAATGTTTCAAAAAGGCATATACCATTGTATTACTTACATTTCAGAGTGATTTCAGGAATTTAGAATGATTTTCAAGACCATACATATTAGTAAATGTTTTAATTTATAGGATGTCATTCAAGAGTACATATTTATGACCTTCAAGGATGGATTTCCTTGGAAATTATAGTAATCAAATATTAATTTAACAAATAGGAAGGGTCTGTAATAGGCACATTAAAGTACCAATCAGAGCAGTGCTAGAATATAAAGATAATCTAATGGCATTGTAATATGCAAATAAGAATAAAAGCTGCTGGGAAATAGCTCTTTAATATCCAGATACTCCTTCTTATAATTTATACTCATTTGTTTAATATACTCAGAGAGCAAAGAGTAAACTTCAACCACTCTTTGTCCAAATTGTCACAAAACCCAAATAACTGAGATTTTACTGTTTTGCTTGTTGGTGAGTCCAAGAACTATGTGTCAAAGATCAAGTACCTATTTACCCCTCAATGTCTGTTCATAAATTTAAGAGATCTTAAAAGGCTAAATGTGTCTTCTGAAATGAAAATCTGCCAACCACATGGACTTGAAAATGTGAGTGGTTTGCATTCATGACTTAACATATGCCTCTGAAAAATCATAGCTGAGTGTCATCTCCAAGGTCCAGCTGCTGGAAATAGTTGGCTTAAAGACTGATTCAAGGCTTCACTGGAAAATGATGTCAGGGACTCAATTCAATTGAAATTTATGAAGTAATCACAACTGATTTTTTTTTTTTTTTTCTTAAGAGACAGGGTCTCGCTCTATTGCCCAGACTGTAGTTTGCAGTGAGGCAATCATAGCTCACCGCAGCTTCAAACTCCTGGGCTCAAATGATCCTCCCACCTCAGCCTCCCAAGTAGCTAGGGACAGTTAATTATAAAAAACAAGTCCAACTTACAAAAGGTAGGCAACTACATAGATAAAACAAGTTGCCAAAGGGAAAAAAGGGATAAGAACATTAAAGCCAAGATTGTTACAGAACAATGTAATCCATTTGATAAATAAATTTGACCCCAAGTTTCCCAGTGGCCAGAGCAAAGAGGGAGGAGGCTGATGCTTTCACCATAAGATTAAAAAGTTGTTCAGTAGAAGCCAAGTTTCTCCTGAAGCTGCAGCCCCAAGGAAATTTATCCTGTGAGTCCTCATGAAGAGTAATCTGGCAATCTATCAGATCGGGCTCTCCATAAAATCCTTGTGTTGAATATAATAATGCATTTCTTAGAGTTGGGTCTGATATCCTTCATGTAAGCACAGTTCAGTCAAGTTAGTACTACCAGGAGGCAAATACCCAGGATCCAAATACACAGTGCCCTGACAATCAGGTTTGATCCATAGGTAAATTTTAGGATATCCAGCAGAGTGGAGAATTTGCATAACCTTCAGGCGATTCTTCACAAACATTACTTCTCGAAAATCAGTATTTTGCTAAGGGATTGAACAGCAGGGAGTTCAAAGTTGTATTCTCTAGTGATAGCCCAGAGTGCAGGCATTCTGTATTATTACATTCTCTGGTCATAGCCCAGAGTGCAGGCATTCTGTATTATTACACATCTTTAGCACTGACAGCCCAAGAGGAAGAACCAAGTTTCCTTAGTGAAACTACCTAATACATTTCAGCATGCAGGTGGGTGAGCACCGCTGAGGGAGCTCCTGTCTTGTTACCACTTGACTCCTTTGAGTCTATTTTTACAGCTTAAAATAATAAAGATCATTAAAAATACACATATTAGGCCAGGCACAGTGGCTCACGCTTGCAATCCCAGCACTTTTGGAGGTAGAGGCGGGCAGATTGCTAACATGGCAAAACCCCGTCTCTACCAAGAATATAAAAAAAATTAGCCGGGCATGGTGATGCACACCTGTGGTCCCAGCTACTCAGGAGGCTGAGGAGGGAGGATTGCTTGAGCCCAGGAGGTTGAGGCTGCAGTGAGCCAAGATCACACTGCTGCACTCCAGCCTGGCTGACAGAGTGAGATGCTGTCTTAAAAAAGAAAAAAATTGTATCTATCTACCTACCTACCTACCTATCTACACACGCACATTATTTTGGTTTGCAGACATGAAAGAGTTTTCAATTGCAAGCTCCCAGGGTGTCTAATTTGGTCCTCACCGCCATGTGATGAGGCAGGATCTGTAAGATCCTCATTTCGTAGACAATCACCAAAAAAGGAGGGGTGGGCTTTAAAATATCTTTGAGGGCTAATATTCCATGATTTTCACTAGGAACTACTTTGCCTCTTTGGCCTTTCGGGATAACAGAGATGATTGTTTTAGTGCTCACCTATTCTATCTGAACTATAAAATCCTAGGAGGCAGGGTAATCGTTTGTGTTAGGAGGGCCCCAGGAGGGTGCTTAGTCAATATTATCCTGATTTCGACCCCATCTGTGCACCTAAATCTTCCCCATTCTAATTCTTCTTTCCTGAAGTTATGATGAAAGCCTGTTAAAGTACAAGTTCAGAAATGTAAATTTTTTAAGTTGTCAAGCCAGTAGGCGAAAGAAACCATGACTGAATGACTTACAGCTTTAAAGAGTTATAAAAGACCTTTATTTGGAGGCACTCACAACCCCCTCATCGCCCTTCACAGCATTCATCTTGGGAAGGAAGGGAACGGCTGCCCAGAAGCCGCAGCAGATCTCTATCCTTGCAATGACCAGCCCTGAGGATGGTAATGGGGCATTCGCGGAATTCTCAGGAGCACCCACCTGGGATGTGCTGCGAACGTGAACGTGGGCAACAGTCTGCTAGGAAGACCCGCCGTCCCTGTGCTAATTGCCCCAGACTAATTATTCTTGCTTCATTGTACAGGGGATTGATTCATCAGGTCACATGTGCAGCAACACATGTTGGAGATGGGAGAAGCTATTTAATGCCTGCAAAAATAGAGATGCAATGCAGGCCGGCATGCAGCTGTGGCCTTGCCCAGTACTACCAAATTCATGCCGGGCCCAGAGCCAGCAAAACAGTCGCAGGAAAGACACCCCCATAGCATGTTAATATTCCTTCAACTTGGGAAAGATAAAGCCTTTTGTTCAGTATTTATGAGGATGGAAAGTCAAGATTTCCTTGAATAGTTTGCATTTCTAAGTATGGTTTCTTGTTCTATCACTTTTTTCTTCTCCCGGGAGAAGTTTTAAAAATGAAATGGATTGATTACAGTTAAAAACTGGTTCGTGCCAAAATGGAGCAGCTTATCACGTGCCTTTGAGTCTTTGTCCATCGTTACCTCTGAATGGGGAGTGCATTATGGGAAACTAGGGTGTTCATCCTATTCTTACTGTTTTCTTTGTAAACAACAGCCGTCTTCATTATTGTCATTAAAGTTCTAGACACTTAAATGGCTTAAAAGCAAAAGGAAGCATACTATCAATACATTTTACAAAGGAGAAGAAGAGCAAAGTAGGAAAGGTATATTTAAATGCTTAAATACATTTCATGCTTCTGAAAGAATGAAGGTTGTACAGACCAATACTTCTTGAACTTTAATGTGCCTGCAAACCATCTGGGCACCTCACTGAAAGGTAAAATTTGACTCCATAGGTCGGGGGTGAGGCCTGAAAATCCGCATTTCTAACGGATTCCCAAGTGCTGCTGATGCTGTGACTCCAGAGACCACAGTGTGTATAGCGAGTGTATAAACCTACCCTATAATTACCAACATTTCCACCATTTAAAGATAAACTCTAGGCTACTCTCATTAAACCATTAAAAAGAGTATTTTGGCCGGGCACGGTGGCTCATGCCTGTAATCCCAGTACTTTGGGAGGCCAAGGTGGGCAGATCACGAAGTCAGGAGATCAAGACCATCCTGGCTAACCCAGTGAAACCCCATCTCTACTGAAAGATATACAAAAAATGAGCCGGGCGTGGTGGTGGGCGCCTGTGGTCCCAGCTACTATGGAGGCTGAGGCAGGAGAACGGCGTGAACCCAGGAGGTGGAGCTTGCAGTGAGTTGATATCCTGCCACTACACTCCAACCTGGGCGACAGAGCGAGACTCCGTCTCAAAAAAAGAAAGAAAGAAAAGAAAAGAGTATTTTGCTCAAAACCAAGTATCTGAAATTTAAACCTCTAGAAAGACACATGTGATTTTTTTTTAAATGAGATAACAAACTCCTGTTTATATACTTACAGTAGGTACAGAATCTTTTTTTCTAGACTTTATCATTCGTACACACGTCACCAACTTATTTTTCATACATCACACATATTAATTTGATTGTTGTTGTTGTGCAGTGGCACAATCCTAGCTCACTACAGCCTTGAACTCCTAGGCTCCAGCAGTCCTCTGGCTCCAGCCTCCTGAGTAGCTGAGACCACCTACATGTGCCACCACGCCCAGCTAATTAAAAACCATTTTATGGCCAGGAGCGGTGGCTCATGCTTATAATCCCAGCACTTTGGGAGGCTGAGGTGGATGGATCACCTGAGGTCAGGAGTTTGAGACCAGCCTGGCCAACATGGTGAAACCCCATCTCTTCTAAAAATACAAAAATTAGCCAGGTGTGATGGTGCATACCTGTAGTCCCAGCTACGTGGGTGGCTGAGGCAGGAGAATCTCTTGAACCTGGGAGGTGGAGGTTGCAGTGAGCCAAGATCATGCCATTGAACTCCAGCCTGGGCAACAGAGCAAGACTCCATCTCAAAAAAATAATAATAACGAATAAAATGATATAAAATAAAATAAAATAAAATAAAATAAATGTTTTGTAAGGACAGAGTCTTGCTCTGTTGCCCAGACTTGTCTTAAACTCCTGGCCTCAAGCAGTCTTCCAGCCTCAGCCTCCCAAAGTGCTGGGATTACAGGGGTGACCCACCATGCTTGGCCTTTATAGTTATTAATTTTAAGACTAAGTAGCTCTTACCTAAGTAGGAATGGAGAGAGATGTGCTCCAAATTATGGGCACAGCACAGGCAAAGTTCAAGAAACCTCCTCAGTACATGGGAAACCTGCCCTCTCATCTGAACTCCCAGCTTGGACCATACAACCCTGTTTGTTCCCATTGGATTGGTGTATTAATAACGCCCTCTTTCACTCTCAAAGGGGACCCAGTTTAGAAAACAACTTAGATCACTCTACCTACAGCTTATCTGCAAGAATAGTCATCTGGCGCTTAACACACTGTTTTCCTGTATTGCTAATCATTTCTGCTTATATCCATGTCTTAGGTTTCTGATGAGATTATAACTTATTCAAAAACATCTCATTTATTAATTAGATCATTTACCAAGGTTTCCTTAAAACAACCTGGGATCATTGTCCCATATGCAGAAGCAAGTTAGATCAAATACCTCTTAAAGTCAGAAAACATTTAAACAGTCTATTAAATAACTATCTGAATAGTGGTGGCAGCCCTAAATAGAACACATTTATCCATCCACCCTTCCATTCATTCATCCATCCTTCCATCCATCTATCCATCCATCCATGCATCATATATCCATTCATCCATCCATCTATCCATCACATATCCATTCATCCATCCATCCATCACATATCCATCCATCCATCCATCCATCCATCCATCCATCCATCCCTCCATCCAACAAAACCCTATTGAAAACTACTTTTGTGCCAGGCTCTGGGCTAGGTGCTAGAAGTACAAAAACCAGTTCTTGCCTCCCAGGCCTATTGCTTAGTCCTTCACAATGAAATGTTTATTGACTTACTTTAAAAAACAGACTTTTTCCCCCCAGTTTTTGAGAAGGTCATTTGTTTGGGAAAATGGGAGTAGAAAACAATTACCTGTTGGAATAAACACTATTCTAGAAATACACAGACTGTGACTTTGGCTCAGGCTCCGAGATGATCTAACAGTATGTCTACAGGGGAGTAACTTCCATCCTCTTTGTGAAACGAAGGAGCTTGGTGATTGCTAAGATCCCTTACAGTCTCACTGTTCTATTATAGGAGGTAAGATGTTTTCTTCTCTGCTGCTAAAGACTTCTAGGAAGAGCAGAATTTTAGGAAAGCTTTGAATAGCAGAGGGAATAATTTCGTAGAAGCCTTTAGAGACGAGTAATTATAAGCTAAGATATTTCTTGGCTTTTTGCACATTTTCCTTTTTTACCTCTCCCTCTTCCATCTTTAGTTTTATAGTTTGCCAAGATTTCTTTTCTTTATATTTTCTTTTACTAAAAGTTGTTTTATTTGTGTGTGTGTGTCTTTGCCATCAGTCTCCACCCAACCATGTAAGTCTTCCTATGCTGGTCCCCATACCTCCCACGCTCCTACCCCTACCCCCATGTCCATTCATCCTCTTGGCTTCCCGAACTTCCCTGGAATCTCCCAATGCCATCATACTCCTGTTGTGCTCCTATTTCAAGTCTTGTTATCACTTTCTGTTTTTCTTCCCTCAGAATTCTCTTTCTCAAGCTCCCCCAGTTAGACATTTGCCACATAGCCTGTGTTATTAGTATGTATTCTTCATGTTTTTTTCCAGGTGAAAAATGATGCTTTTTTCCTAGAAAAAAACGCTGTGTTTCCCAGGCTGGTCTTAAACTCCTGGCCTCAAGCAGTCTTCCAGCTTTGGCCTCCCAAAGTGCATGAGCCACTGTGGCCCAGCCTTTATATTTATTAATTTTAAGAAGACTAAGTAGCTGTTACCTAATTAGGAATGAAGAGAGATGTGCTTCAAATCACGGGCACAGCACATGCAAAGGTCAAGAAGCAAGAGGTCAACGTAGCAATAAGAATCTTGTATTTCCTGGAAAACCTGCCAGTGTGACTTGGTGTGTCCAGATGCTCCCCGACATGCCCTGTGAATGGTATATATCTCTGCAGATTCATTCACCCAGTAGATATTTATTAAACACCTACTATCTACAGCATTGTGTTAAGGCACGGGGACAGGCAGTACAAGGATGGAGAAGGTACGACATTTCTCTTCTTGTAATTTACAACATAGAAGGAAAGACAGACTTGAAAACAGAAGAATTTTGGTGCAGTGTGACAAATGCCATACTGCCATGGGAACATGGTGAAGAAGTCCCTAATGATTCCTGTGGGAAAGCTTCCCTGGGGTACTGGCATTTGACTACACAGTTGTTTCTTCTTTGCCACCCACTGGCAGATGTTTCTGACTCGAGGGCCTTGCACTGGTGAGAAACAGTTCTAGTTCTCTTTTGTCTGTGTCCTGTGCTAAAGTAGCCACAATTGCAGTTGTCCATTACAAAGATAAATAAATGCACTAAGTGCTGGTACAGGCTCTCTAAGGTAAAAAGGATCAGGACCTGGGGAGCAATTTATACCTGTGCATGAAAAGCAAAGGAAATATTCAACTTTTGGAAAATACACGGTTGGGGAAATGAGAGTTCTAGTGGCAGGAGTGGGACATGAGGGCCAGGTCGCCTCAGTAATAACCACCTATCACAAATACATAAATAAATAAAAGAAAGGAAAAGCTCTGAGCTCTTCTATGAATTCAAATCCTATTGATTCTCTTCTATTAAAATTCAGAAATGTTTTGGGTAATAATACATTAATGTCTATTAATTTTTTTTTTTGAGATGAAGTCATGCTCTGTCACCCAGGCTGGGGTGCAGTGGTGCAATCTCTGCTCACTGCAACCTCTGACTCCCAGGTACAAGCAATTCTCCTGCCTCAATCTCATAAGTAGCTGGGATTACAGGTGCCCGCCACCACTCCCGGCTAATTTTTGGATTTTCAGTAGAGACAGGGTTTCACCATGTTGGCCAGGTTGGTCTTGAACTTGAACTCTTGACCTCATGATCCGCCCACCTCGACCTCCCAAAGTGCTGGGATTATAGACGCAAGCCACTTTGCCTGACCAATGCCGATGAATTTTTAACATTAAATCATTCACCAGAGTAGCTAGGAGAGACCCTGAGAGAAAGGGACACAGAACTAATTTAGGATGGGGATTGGGGCAACTGAGCATGGAGCAAGACCCCCAAGAGTAGACGGGATGAGGGGCCGGCACAGCGAGAAGACCTGGCCAGTGTGTCCTATGTGGGGTGTAGGGCAGGAGGCCAACAGTCCTCTTCCGGGAAAATCTCATCCTTCCCCTGGCTCCCATTAGTCTATGCCAGTGACTTCACAGCTTCTTCTCCAGGCCAGATCTGTCCTGTGAACTCTGGATTCCTGTGAGTTCTATTTGATTTGAACCTGTTTCCAAACCTGCTTCTCTCCTCCCTGTTTTTTTAGACCCACTCACCAACCTAATTGTCCAAGCTAGGTACCTGGATGTTGGGCCTGACCCAGCCTCCTCTCTCACCCACCAGGCTTAAGCATGCATCAAGCTCTGGTCTCTCCACCTCCTCAGCAGCATTCCAGTCTCTCCATTACTGTCTATTCCTGTTGTTGTGCCCTAGGTCTGGCTCTCACCATTTCAGCACTCCATTACCTTGATAGACTCATTGATTTCCTTCATTGCAGTCATCTTTCAAACCATTCTCTACCCTGCAGCTAGACTAAACCTTTTTTTTTTTTTTTTTTGAGACAGAGTCTGCTCTGTCGCCCAGGCTGGAGTGCAGTGGTGTGATCTTGGCTCATTGCAACCTCCACCTCCTGGGTTCAAGTGATTCTCCTGTCTCAGCCTCCTGAGTAGCTGGGATTACAGGTGTGCACCACCACGCCTGGCTAGTTTTTGTACTTTTAGTAGAGACAGGGTTTCACCATGTTGGTCAGACTGGTCTAGAACGCCTGACCTCGGGATCCGCCTGCTTCAGCCTCCTAAAGTGCTGGGATTACAGGGGTGAGCCACCGTGCCCGGCCAGCTAGAATGAACCTTCTAAAGCACAAATTGGAGGTCCCGTTTGTATGTAACATTTATCTTGCTAGGATGAAGTCCATACTGGTGAGTGCAGCATGCCGGGCATCTTCAGGCTGATTCCTGTCACTTCCCTACCCATGGTTCTCACATTCTGGTGACCACCACCATTTCCCTGAACATATGTTTCTCTTGCTCTGGGCTTTTGCACTGTTGTCTCCACTACTGGGATTGCCCCCCCTGCTTGCCCACACTTGGCCAGTTTCTATTTATCCTCCCAGGCCTCAGCTTGGGCATCATCAAAAGGATTTCTACCCTACCCTCATTTCCCCATGAGACCAGCTGCCTCTCATTGCAGGCACAACACCTGAGCTTAACCGACAGCACTGGACGCCCTGTTCTGCAAGTGCAGAGCTGGCTTTGACCCTGGTGACGCTTCTACTCCTCAGTGTTTTACCTGACCAGTGTGGGCACTCAGTGTTATTTAACTTCTTTTTTTGTTTGTTTAATTTTAGTAGAGATGGGGTTTCACTATGTTGGCCAGGCTGGTCTTGAACTCCTGACCTCAAGTGATCTGCCCACCTCAGCCTCCCAAAGTGCTGAGATTACAGGCGTGAGCCACCGAACCCGGCCAACACTAGGTGTTTGATGAAAGAAAGGAGAGAGGGAAAGAGGGGGCTTTTCTAAGAGAGGAGTAAGAGGTCTTCAAATCATACTTGGTCTATTTTCTCATTTTCCTAAGTGCCAACCTCTTCCTTTCCCCCTTTTTATTCATAGAGACCATGACATGTGGCTTATAAATACAAATTAGTAAAGTATGGCTGGGGTAGACCAGGCGAGGTGGCTCAGGCCTGTCATCCTGGCACTTTGGGAGGCTGAGCCTGGAGGATTGCTCGAGGCCAGTAATTCAAGACCAGCCTGAGCAATATAGTGAGACCTCTTCTACAACAAATAAAATTAGCCAGGTATAGTGGCACCTGCCTGTAGTCCTAGCTACTTGGGAGGCTGAGGCAGGAGGATTGCTTGAGCCTAGGAGTTGGAGACTGAGGCAGCAGTGAGCTATAATCATGCCACTGCACTCCAGCCTGGGCAACAGAGCTAGGGGCCTGTCTCTAAAAAGAAAAGAAATATATGTCTGAGATGTCTTCTCTCATAATTATGCCAGACTGATTACACAGGTGATGAATGATTGGCTAGTGTTGAATAGTTAACACAGTTGAGAGTCATTCCTTTGGAAAAAAAAAAACAAAACAATAAGCTCAAATCTACTTTACAAACAATTTACCATAGAGGTTAAGAGATTAGCATTGCTCTCTGAGAGACCTGAGTTCAAGTCTTGGCTCTGCCATCTGCTATGACCTTGGAAAACTTAACCTCTTTTAGCCTCGGTTTCCTTATCTGTAAAATGAAGATCATAGTAGTATCTACCTCATAAGGTTTTCAGAGATTAGTAAAGGTGTGTAAAGAATTTAGTACACTGCCTGGCACATAGTGACAAGAAATATTGGTTCTTTTAGTAATCGGTGGCAGTAAGACTCTGGACTTCTCTTTGATGTCAACATGCATTTTTCTTTCTCTTTGTCTCATAATTTGACAATTTTTTTTTTTTTGAGACAGGGTCTTGCTCTGTTGTTTAGGCTGAAGTGCAGTGGGTTCAATCATAGCCCACTGCAGCCTTGAACTCCTGGGCTCAAGCAATCCTCCTGCCTCAGCCTGCTGAGTAGCTAGGACTACAGGCATGCAGCACCACACCCCTGGCTATTTTTAAAATTTTTTGTAGAGACAGGGTTTTACCATGCTGTCTAGGCTGGCCTTAAACTCCTGGCCTCAAGCAATCCTCCCACCTCAGCCTCCCAGAGTGCTGGGATTGCAGTGTGAGACTTCGTGCCTGAGCTATTTAGCAATTTTATAGTCAGATTCTGGACTGATGGGCCCCCACGATGGCTTCCCTCCATGCTGTCCTTCCCAACTCCCATCTGACCTTTGTCCTGCTCAGTAGTGATTCAGCTCCCCACCCCTCCCTCACCAGCCTCTGCAGACTTCTGGGTCAGGAATTAGTCGACATTATCATAAAATCTTCGGATTTCTCCTTATGAGAAACAACATCTTTTTTTTCCTTTTTCTTTTTTTTTATTATACTTTAAGTTCTAGGGTACATGTGTACAACATGCAGGTTCGTAACATAGTTATACATGTGCCCTGTTGGTTTGTTGCACTCATCAACTTGTCGTTTACATTGTGTATTTCTTCTAATGCTATCCCTCCCCCCAGCCCCCCCACCCCCTGACAAGCCCTGTTGTGTCATGTTCCCTGCCCTGTGTCCATGTGTTCTCATTGTTCAACTCCCACCTATGAGTGAGAACATGCAGTGTTTGGTTTTCTGTCCTTGTGATAGTTTGTTGAAAATGATGGTTTCCAGCTTCATCCATGTCCCTGCAAAGAACATGAACTCATCATTTTTTATGGTTGCATAGTATTCCATGGTGTATATGTGCCACATTTTCTTTTTTATTATTATTAATTTTTTATTATACTTTAAGTTCTAGGGTACATATATACACCGTTCAGGTTTGTTACATGTGTATACATGTGCTATGTTGGTGTGCTGTACCCATTAACTCATCATTTACCTTAGGTATATCTCCTAACGCTATCCCTCCCCACTTCCCCCACCCCATGATAGACCTTGGTGTGTGATGTTCCCCTTCCTATAGTTTGCTGAGAATGATGGTATCCCCTTGCGATAGTTTGCTGAGAATAATGGTTTCCAGCTGCATCCATGTCCCTACAAAGGACATTAACTCATCCTTTTTTATGGCTGCATAGTATTCCATGGTGTATATGTGCCACATTTTCTTAATCCAGTCTATCATTGATGGACATTTGGGTTGGTTCCAAGCTTGCTATTGTGAATAGTACCACAATAAACATATGTGTGCATGTGTCTTTATAGCAGCATGATTTATACTCCTTGGGATGGCTGGGTCAAATGGTATTTCTAGTTTTAGATCCTTGAGGAATTGTCATACTGTCTTCCACAATGGTTGAACTAGTTTACAGTCCCACCAATAGTGCAAAAGTGTTCCTATTTCTCCACATCCTCTCCAGCACCTGTTGTTTCCTGACTTTTTAATGATTGCCATTCTAACTGGTGTGAGATGGTATCTTATTGTGGTTTTGATTTGCAATTCTCTGATGGCCAGTGATGATGAGCATTTTTTCATGTGTCTGTTGGCTGCATAAATGTCTTCTTTTGAGAAGTGTCTGTTCATATCCTTTGCCCAATTTTTGATGGGGTTGTTTGTTTGTTTTCTTGTAAATTTGTTTGAGTTCTTTGTAGATTCTGGATATTAGCCTTTTGTCAGATGATTGCAAAAATTTTCTCCCATTCTGTAGGTTGCCTGTTCACTCTGATGGTAGTTTCTTTTGCTGTGCAGAAGCTCTTTAGTTTAATTAAATTTCATTTGTCAATTTTGGCTTTTGTTGCCATTGCTTTTGGTGTTTTAGACATGAAGTCCTTGCCCATGCCTATGTCCTGAATGGTATTGCCAAGGTTTTCTTCTAGGGTTTTTATGGTTTTAGGTCTAACATGTAAGTCTTTAATCCATCTTGAATTAATTTTTGTATAAGGTGTAAGGAAGGGATCCAGTTTCAGCTTTCTATATACGGCTAGCCAGTTTTCCCAGCACCATTTATTAAATAGGGAATCCTTTCCCCATTTCTTGTTTTTGTCAGGTTTGTCAAAGATCAGATGGTTGTAGATGTGTGATATTATTTCTGAGGGCTCTGTTCTGTTCCATTGATCTATATCTCTGTTTTGGTACCAGTACCATGCTGTTTTGGTTACTGTAGCCTTGTAGTATAGTTTGAAGTCAGGTAGTGTGATGCCTCCAGCTTTGTTCTTTTGGCCTAGGATTCTCTTGGCAACGTGGGCTCTTTTTTGGTCCCATATGAACTTTAAAGCAGTTTTTTTTCCAATTCTGTGAAGAAAGTCATTGGTAGCTTGATGGGGATGGCATTGAATCTATAAATTACCTTGGGCAGTATGAGAAACAACATCTTAAATTCTGTTCCAACTTGAGAAAAGTCTCACAAGCTACATAGGAAAAGGAGCTTTTATCACACTCATCTGTAGGTTTTTTATCTAAGTCATATACGCTCAGGTACAAGTCATTAGTAGGAACTATTATAATTATTACTAGGAACAGTTATAATTAATCAGCAAATGTGTGTTTCTTATCATACTACACATCTGACAAGCCACATCTGACAAGCCACATCTGTGGGGTTACCACCTTGTATTATGTTTCAACACCTAGTATTTTGCATTTTCCTGTTTTATGCAACTAAACCTTATCCTAATCAACATAAAATTCAACACCCACGAGTTGGATGATATATATAATAAAATCCAATTGTGTCATTGGGTTAGTGGAGAAGATCAGATATGGAGCAATGATGAGCAGATATTATCAGCTGGAAAATTAGTGACCCTTGTTATGCTGTAGCAAAACATTTGATAAAAATTGTCATTTCCTGAATAATATAAAGCAAGCAACATGCAAACCAAAGATGTAGCTGGGGGAAAGGGTAAGAAGTATAAAATTTTGGTTTGTATTGATTGCATCTTGTGGCTTTTAGCTAGGAACTGTGATAAAGATATAAACTCATCTGGAGCTATTCTGCCTGCCAACAGAGATGGAAGGAAACATGGCTTTGTAAAGATTAGACTCTGCCTGTAATCTAAACTCGGCTGTGAGTCCTGTAACTGGGAGTCTCGTAGGATGAAAAATACAACTTCTAGTGAGTGCAAGCCCATCCAGCCTTGGCAGGAGATAAGGCTGTGGCCCCAGGCACTTTCTGAGCATCTTCTTAGGTTCATTGCCAGACAATGGAAACAAGCCCAGACACAAAAATTGCATTAAGGGTGTTCCCATCTCACCCAACTTCTTTCTTCTTTCAAATGGTCTCAAGGCAGCCAGGCCAATTGGAGAGGGAAAGATTGGGCAGAGCATAAAGAGCTCTAAATAAAAGATCAGAGCCTTCGGGCATGAGAAGTGTTTCTGGACACAGTGTTAGGCTGTAGTAACACACACTCAGAATTGACTCGAAGCAAAGATATTGGATGGAAACTTACTATGTTTGGACAGAAACCTCAAGCTTGGTCTGCAAAAACTTCTGATTAGTCAACTCTGAAAAGAATTCCTGGGAACCTGCACCTGCACCAGCAAGAAGTTCGCTGTGGAAACCATGCAGCTTCAAGATGATCCTATCTCCAGTGCCCAGGGATCTCAGATATAGCCATGGAGGAAAACGGACAAGGAAGAACCCCCGAGAAGGCAAAGCCAGAGACCATGCAGGCAATGGACAAGAGAGTTCCCACAAGGCAGCAGTTCAATCAAGGAATGACCTTCTCTGCCAGCAAAGGAAGTCCTTGCCTTTCCTATCCAGCAGGATTTGATCATTGCTATGGACAAATACCTGCAATATTTCTCTTTCCTCCTTTTTTTTTTGAGCCAGGGTCTTTGTCACCTAGGCTGGAACTGCAGTGGTGCAATCTTGGCTCACTGCAACCTCTGCCTCCTGGGCTTAAGTGACCCTCCCAGTTCAGTCTCCCAGGTAGCTGGGATTATAGGCGCATGCCACCACAACTGGCTAATTAAAAAAATATTTTTTGTTTTTTATTTTTTGTAGAGACGGGGTTTCACTATGTTGCCCAAGCTGGTCTTGAATTCCTGGGCTCAAGTGATCTAAGTAATCCCAAAGTGTTGGGGTTACAGGCATGAGCCACCACATCCAGCCTTTCCCCACTTTTCTAATGTGAGTTTTTCTGTGTGTCTGCTTATTCTGCTCCTATGCCAGCAATTATATTGCATGTAAATGCAGATAACCTTTTTTGCTTTGCAAATGACCAGACCATGAGGAGGCACATGCAGACGTGATAGAGCACATCACTTAGAGATTCTGGACTTTGAGATGCACTAACTGGATGGGAAATGCCTGGGTCTCCACAGGGGCAGAAGAGTATTCATGAGTGAAACCCCGTCTCTACAAAAAATGAAAAACAAAAAAAATTTTTTTAATTAGCCAGGTGTGGTGGCGTGTGCCTGTAGTCCCAGCTACTTGGGAGACTGAGGTGGGAGGCTCGTTTAAGCCCAGGAGGCAGAGGTTGCAGTGAGCCAAGATTGCACCACTGCATGCCAGGGGAGCAGTCTACGGCATCAACTACTAGCTGCCTTCCAAAACCCACCCTTTGCTTCTCCTTTAGCAAAGAAATCCTGATTTTTACCCAGGCACATTGCTGCCCAGCTAGAAATCTGTATTTCCCTGCCTCCTTGACCATTAGGTATGGTCAGGTAATTAAATTCTGGCCAATGAGATAAAGGTAGTTGGGTTGCAAGGAACTGCCTGGAAGGGCTCTTAAAAGAGTAGAGGCATGCCCTTCCCTCCTCCTTCCTGCTGATTTGAACTTAGAAACAGGGATGTTCTGGCGGAGCTTCAGCCGGCGTCTGGAACTATGAGGATGAGGGGCACAGAGAATGCTATGGAGCATGATGATGTCATGGAGCTACCAAAGCAGCTCTGGACTGCTTATCTCTAGATTTCTTTTAACTGAGAGAGAAATGAAATTTAATCTTGTATAAGCCTTTGTCTTTTGCAGTTTTCTGCTATGAAGCTGAATGTAACCATGATTGGTAGACTCTCCATGCATGACGTGGCCAATTGAACTTTAAGACTATGGAGAAGGTGATTTAATGTGTGGGTTTGACATCTGGTCCATGGATCCGTTGAACTATTTCCTGGGAGGTTGAAAAGAAATACCTGTGTTGTGCTTCCTTTAGCTTTAGAAATAGCCAGGGTTAGACTGAATTAGAATGCAAGCCTGATTAATTTCATGATTGAAAAAAAAATTCCATAATATCTTGCCCAATTAAAATGATTATAGAGGCCAGGTGCGGTGGCTCACATGGATGATCCCAGCACTTTGGGAGGCTGAGGCAGGTGGCTCACTGGAGGTCAGGAGTTAGAGACCAGCCTGGCCAACATGGTGAAACCCTGTTTCTACTAAAAATACAAAAATCAGCCAGGCATGGTGGTGCATGCCTGTAATCCCAGCTACTAGGGAGGCTGAGGGAGGAGAATCGCTTGAACCTGGGAGGCGGAGGTTGCAGCAAGCCGAGATCGCACCACTGTACTCCAGCCTAGGTGACAGAGCGAGACTCCATCTAAAAAAAAAAAAAAGATTATAGAGTATATGCCCTTTCCAACAGATGCCATTCTGCCTGCTGTGGATACGGAGAAGAGAAACCAGAGGTCATGGTTTTGGCAGAAGCAGCTCTATCACCCACAGTCTCTGGTCTAGTCAGTTTCCAATATTAGAAAGAAAGATTAGAAAGAAGATGTGGCTTCACTTGTCTGATAATTTATAAAAAGGACTCATCAGAAAAAATAGTTAAATTTAGTACATTAGATTCAATGCAACGGTTATTTATGTTATTTTCTATGAGCTTACATTAGGTTTCTCAACCTCAGCACTATTGACATTTGGACCAGATGATTCTTTGTGATGGGGGTTGCCTGGGAGTCACAGGATGGTCAGCAGCTTCCCTGGCTTCGACACTCTACATTCTAGTAGCAATGCCCTCTGCCCCAGCTGTGACAACTAAAATGCCTCCAGACATTGCCAAGTGTCCCCTGGCGGTGAAAATTGTCCCTAGGTTGAGAAGCGCTGGCTTAACATGAGGCTCAAGGCTCGTACCATGTTGTTGTGTGATACGCAGAGCCTGCTGTTAGCACATGTGTGGAATGAGGAGAAGCCACCAGTTGGTGTAGTTGGGACATAGGACCCAAGTACATTTTAGCACCTGTTCTTGATAGATAACTTCAAGAATAGCTATAATTTAGTAAGTACATAATAAAAGTCAGACACTCTCCTTCGTAATTTCACATGTACTGCTTTTTTTGGAAAAGTTTTTTTAAAGTATAGAAAAGTACAATAACACTTCTCCTGTTTCCTTCCCAATTTCCTTTCCATCAGAAATTTAGTGTGTATCAATCACCTTTTTCTTTTCTTTTCTTTTCTTTTTTTTTGAAACAGAGTTTCACTCTTGTTGCCCAGGCTGGAGTGCAATGGCGTGATTTCTGTTCACCACAACCTCTGCCTTGTGGGTTCTAGCGATTCTCCTGTCTCAGCCTCCCAAGTAGCTGGGATTATAGGCATGTGCCACCATTGCCAGCAAATTTTGTGTTTTTTAGTAGAGATAGGGTTTCTCCATGTTGGTCAGGCTGGTCTCGAACTCCTGACCTCAGGTGATCTGCCTGCCTCTCCTCCCAAAGTGCTGGGATTACAGGCATGAGCCACCATGCCCGGCCTCAATCACCTTTTTATGCTTTTACTAGGTAGAAATATATCTATAAATATTTAATGTTGCTTTGGATATTTAAGAATATTAAGTGGTATACTGTATAAAACTGCAGCATTTTTTTTAACTCAACTTTTTTTTTTGAGACAGAGTTTCACTCTTGTCACCCAGGCTGGAGTGCAATGGTGCAATCTTGGCTCACTGCAACCTCTGCCTCCCAGGTTCAAGTGATTCTTCTGTCTCAGCCTCCCAAGTAGCTGGGATTACAGGTGCCTGCCACCATGCCTGGCTAATTTTTTGTGTTTTTAGTAGAAATGGGGTTTCGCCATGTTAGCCAGGCTGGTCTTGAACTCCTGACCTCAGGTCATTCACCTACCTCAGCCTCCCAAAGTGCTGGGATTACAGGAGTGAGCCACTGTGCCTGGCCTTAACATTGTTTTTATTTTATTTTATTTTATTTTATATTTATTTATTTATTTATTTATTTATTTATTTTTGAGACAGAGTTTTGCTCTTGTTGCCCAGGCTGGAGCGCAATGGCGCTATCTCGGCTCACTGCAACCTCCGCCTCACAGGTTCAAGCGATTCTCCTGCCTCAGCCTCCCAAGTAGCTGGGATTACAGGCATGTGCCAGCACATCCGGCTAATTTTGTGTTTTTAGTAGAGATGCGGTTTCTCCATATTGTCAGGCTGGTCTCGAACTCCCGACCTCAGGTGATCCGCCTGCCTTGTCCTTTCAAAATGCTGGGATTACAGGCGTGAGCCACTGTGCCAGGCCACAACACTATTTTCAATAATTCCTCAATGTTGCTACGTATAAACCTGGTTCCTTTGTTTTACTGCGCATATTGTTCCATTGTAGTTTATTTATCCATTCTTTTACACACAGACATTGGAGCTAGTTCCAGCTAATCTCTGCTATAAAGCAATGCTGCAGGAAACATCTTTATTTGTCTCTTTGCACACATGTACAAGTGTTTCTTCAGAAGCAGAATTGGGTCAGAGGTTGTACTCATTTTCTACTTTGCTGGATAATGCCAAATTGTTCTCCAAAGTGATTGAATCAGTTTGCCTTCCCCCTAATAGTGCATGAGAATCTTTGGTTTCCCATGATCCTCTCTAACACTTGGTTTTATCAAAATTCTAAAGTTTTTCTAATCGTATGGGAGAGTGAAATGATTTGTGGGAGTGAAATGTGGATTTATTTGCGTTTACATGTTTGTGGTAAAGCTGTACAACTTTTCCTGCATTTGTTTTATTTTTATTTTTACTTATTATTACTTTTTTGAGACAGAGTCTTACTCGGTCACCCACGCTGGAGTGCAGTGGTGCAATCTTGGCTCACTGCAACCTCTGCCTCCCAGGTTCAAATGATTCTTGTGCCTTAGCCTCCCTAGCAGTTGGGATTACAGGTGTGCACCACCATGCCTGGCTAATTTATTGTATTTTTAGTAGAGGTGGGGTTCACCATGTTGGCCAGGCTGGTCTCCAACTCCTGGCCTCAAGTGACCCATTTGCCTCAGCCTCCCAAAGTGCAGGGAGCCATAGAGCCCAGCCTGTATTTGTTGACTATATCTGTTTCTTCTGTGAATTATCATATGTATCATTTACTCATTTTTTATTGTATTTTCTTTAAAGTTTATTTAAAATAATTTTAGCATGTTTTGTATATTAATGCTTTGTTTTTCTTGTTGTAAACACTTTCCTTTAGGCTTTTGTCTTTTTAAATTTTTTCTAAGATGTCTGTTATTGTGTTGACGTTTTCAACTTTCATGTAATTCAATTTATGTTTTCAAACATTTGTCCATTTGGGGTCTTATTTAAGAAACCATTTCCAGCTGGGTGCAATGGCTCACACCTATAATCCCAGCACTTTGGGATGCCACGGCAGGCGGATCATAAGGTCAAGAGATCGAGACCATCATGGCCAACATGGAGAAACCCTCTCTCTACAAAAAATACAAAAATTAGCCAGGCATGGTGGTGTGTGCCTGCAGTCCCACCTACTTGGGAGGCTGAGGCACCTGGCTTTTTTTTTTTTTTTTTTTTAAGACGGAGTTTCGCTGTTGTTGCCCAGGTTGGAATACAACATGATCTCGGCTCACTGCAACCTCTACCTCCCAGTTTCAGGGGATCCTCCTGCCTCAACCTCCTGAGTATCTGGGATTTCAGGCATGCACCACCATGCTAATTTTGAATTTTCAGTAGAGACAGGGTTTCACCATGTTGGCCAGGCTGGTCTCAAACTCCTGACCTCAGGTGATTCACCTTGGCCTCCCAAAATACTGCGATTACAGGCGTGAGCCACTGCGCCCAGCCCCTTTTGTTTAATTTTTGTTCCAAATTTGTCTTAAGTTTTTTATTTTTGGTCTGTGACATTGTTGTGTTTTGCATCTTTGTGTGTGTGTGTGTGTGTGTAATCAAATCTATCAATTTCCCCTATCATTCCTTTTATTAGTTTTATACTTAGAAAGCTTCTACTTGCCTTAAATCAGTTAAAGTCACGTATGGTTTCCTTCAGAAAAACTTTCACAGTTGTCTTTACAACTTGTTTTTCATCATATAAACAAGATGTTTATTATTATTTTTAAAGACAGTACAAAGGAGTTTCACATGAAAAGAAATTCCCTTCTTTTCCTCTCAATTTCCATCTCTACTCCCCAGAGGTCATCACTGTTAGCATTTTCTTGGGTATCAATTCCAGAATATTTCGTGAACATCAAACATAAACAGGAGTCACAGTAACAGACCATTTAGGGAACTCGTTCTGTCATTTCAGAGCTGCTTGTCCCAAAGCTCAGTAGGATTGGCTTTAACATCTCTCCACTCCTAGGGGAGTTGCTAGGTGATTCTGCAAACCTCACCAAGAGGCCACCAAACCGGCCCTGCAGCCATGTCCCCTGCACCCTCCTGACCTGTATAAGCAGAGGCCAGGAAGGCTGTGGGAGGATTCCCTCCAGCAGGCAGTACTCAGTCTAGGGCATGGGTTCTTTATCCGTCCTTAGCACGTTGTGAACATGAAAGGGAAAACTATTCCATCCTTATTTTCACTATCCTCTAGCTGAAATGTTGCACTTCCCCCAATTATGAATGTAGGCAACAAACTACAGTAGTACTAGCAACAACCGTAACTTAGTCTCTAGTAGAAAGCACACGTGTTTTCATATTACATACAGCTGTTGCATATATAGCAAAATACATTTATACTCATCACTAGTTAGAAATCACTGTTAGACCTTGTCATATCATGTTTTAATAAAACATCATCTAAGTGAAAGAAGTCAGAAGCAGAAGGACAACCACTACATCATTTCACTTGAAGAATGTAAAATAGTCAAACGCATAGAAGCGCAGAGTGGAATGATGGTTGCCAGGGGCTAGGGGAGCCGGAAACAGGAGGTGTTGGTCAAAGGGTACAATATTTCCCTTATACAAGATGAATGAGTTCTAAAGAGCTACTGGAGAGCATGCTGCCTGTAGTTAACAGAACTTGCATACATTTACCAGGAGGGTAGATCTTAACTGTTAAGTGCTCTCATCCCCGCCCCTCTCTCTATCACGTGCACATAAATACAGAGGGCAGGGGGAACCTTTTGGAGATGATGGATATGTTTATAACATAGACTGTGGTGATAGTTTCATGGGGGTGCACTTATACATTAAATATGTACAACTTTTTTTTTTCGAGATGGAGTTTCACTCTTGTGGCCCATGCTGGAGTGCAATGGAGCGATCTCAGCTCGCTGCAACCTCTACCTCCCAGGTTCAAGTGATTTTCCCGCCTCAGCCTCCTGAGTAGCTGGGATTACAGGCATACGCCACAACACCCCCGGCTAATTTTGTATGTTTAGTAGAGATGGGGTTTCTCCATGTTGGTCAGGCTGGTCTCGAACTCCAGACTTCAGGTGATCCACCCGCCTCGGCCTCCCAAAGTGCTGGGATTACAGACGTGAGCCACCATGCCCGGCCAAAAACATCATTCTAAGGAGTCCACAGCTTCACCATACCTCCAAAGGGAGCCACGCACAGGAAAGATGTAAAGGGAGAGTGTGGTGTGGGGCGATTCCCCTACCGGCTCTTCCTTGCCAGATGAAGGACTCCAAGCTTGCCACTGGGAGAAACCAAGACCTGCCTGTAAGTGGGAAGCTGCTGTGCCCCGCTTTGCTCACTGCTTGCGGAGATGCTGGGGTCTGAAGGCCCATCCTGGTGCTGACACTGGCACAGAATAATGAGAAAGTTTGAGAGAGGTGGACCCGTCCTCTTTCCCATCCCCATCTTCCCTCCATCCCCATCCCCCAACTTCCCATCCCTGTGCCCTCCCCTTCCCCCTCACTGAATTAGGAGTCTGACTGAACATAGAAACTGGTCTCTCCTTTTCATCTAGAGAATTCTGAATGCAAAAGTCTTGCTGGAGCAGCCCGTCCCAGCGGGATGAAGAGAAAGCGGACAGAGAGAGCAGCAACACTCTCTCCATTTGGAATGTGGAGTGGAAGGATGTGCTGTGGGCCAAGTGAATGCAGCAGACAGTGACTCAGGCCGTCTGACCTGTGCCCCGCCCAAGGTGGCTGGCTGGTGCGGAGACCCCTGCCTCACATCCCCCAGGCTGTGATGGGGATGGCAGGAGCCTAGGAGTGGGACTCTGAGGTGACCCAGTATGCATCAGACAACAGTGCCCTGGAGAGACCCTCAAAGGTCTCTTGAGCCCACACAAGGGGACCTTCCCAGAGAGAGCTTGACTATCAGGACAGCTGCATGACTTACATAAAAGCACCTTTCCCCTAGTCCTTTCCCCTCCCTTCCCCACAACGCCAGAGGAGTCAGAAACAGCAGAGAGAGGACTGGGCGTGGTGGCTCATGCCTATAATCCCAGCACTTTGGGAGGCTGAGACAGATGGATCACCTGAGGTCAGGAGTTCGAGACCAGTCTGGCCAACATGGTGAAACCCCATCTCTACTAAAAATACAAAAATTAGCCATCACCTGTAATCCCAGCTACTTGGGTAGCTGAGGCAGGAGAATGGCTTGAACCCAGGAGGCAGAGGTTGCAGTGAGATGAGATTGTGCCATTGCACTCCAACCTGGGCAACAGAGTGAGACTCTGTTTCAAGAAAAAAAAAAAAAAAAAAAAAAAAGAAAGAAAGAAAGAAAAGAAAAAGAAACTGCAGAGAAAGAGAGGAGAAGACTAGTAAAATGCAGAGGGAGCAAACAGCCCACCTTCCAAAACAGGGGCTGTGAGCCTGGCCTTAGGTGGAGGGGAAAAGCCTTTAAATGAATATAAAATTAATCTTTGCCTTCACTTACTGAACTTTTCATACCTGAGATGGAGTCTTAATGAACAGAATGAAGTTTTTCTTAAAACTGAGTGATTAAAAGGCTGTCTATTCAGCCCAAGGAGTAAGGAAGGGGACAAAAATTTGGAGATTTGGAGCCAGAGGTTGAAAAAAGTATTTCATGGTGTGCACTAAACAATTTACACTGGTCTTCTGTAATATTTATCCATTTGTTCTCTGTCTTTTTAAAAACACACGACCACTGACTTTTTTTTTTTTTTTTTTTTTTACTTTATCTGAGTCACATTCATTTTTATGGTTTCATTTTTTTAAAAACATGAAACTTTTAAATCTAACTGGAAATGATTTTGCCATGCTGTAGGGACACAGGGACATGGCTTTTACCCTGAAGTTAGGATTGCACTGTGGCCAGGAAAGCCCTGGATTGTCACTGCCTGCCTACCTGGGAGGCTTCAGTGAAGAGTCATTGACATTCCTCTTGAAACTTTCAGGGCTCTGCTTGATCGTTATCAGGCAGGCTACTGCTCAGGCCCTGGGGAAGGAGAGGAAAGCAGAGCAGCTGAGTCACCGGGAGGGAGACACTCATGTGTACAGGGAATCTGTACCCAGAGCTGCGAGGGAACGCGCTTCCTGGCTCTGGGCCACACAGGCTGAATAGCAGTGGGAGGCTGACTGCCTTAGGTGGTTGAAGCAGAATGCTAAGGAATAGGATGGATTTGCTGGCGTTTCTTGGAGGATCGGAAGTAGCTTTCGCTGTTCCTCTCTCTCTCTGCAGCGCTGCAGGGACTCCTCACCGCCTGTGTCATCCCTGTTCAGCCAAATACTCCATCTAATCCTCCTATCTCTGCCTGTCTTCCAGGCCTCTATCTTTTCTTTCATTTTCCTTTTCAATCTTAAATCTTTTTTCCTCCCTTTCATTTGCTTATCTATTGCTGTCTCCTCATTTTTTACCATTACCTTTTTTTCCCCCTCAAAATTGAAGGGATACTGAGGATTTTTTCCCTACTTTTTTTTTTTTTTTTTTTTTTAAAAAAAAAAAAAAAAGATCTGTCTCTGTTGCCCAGGCTGGAGTGCAGTGATGCAACCACAGCTCATTTGCAGCCTCTAACTCCCAGGCTTGAGCAATCCTCCCCCCTTAGCCTCCTGAGTAGCTATGACTATAGGCACTCACTACGATGCCTAGTGAATTTTTTATTTATTTATTTATTTTTTTGAGACGGAGTCTCGCTCTGTCACCCGGGCTGGAGTGCAGTGGCCAGATCTCAGCTCACTGCAAGCTCCGCCTCCCGGGTTCCCGCCATTCTCCTGCCTCAGCCTCCCGAGTAGCTGGGACCACAGGCGCTGCCACCACGCCCGGCTAATTTTTTGTGTTTTTAGTAGAGACGGGGTTTCGCCGTGTTAGCCAGGAGGGTCTCGATCTCCTGACCTTGTGATCCGCCCGTCTCGGCCTCCCAAAGTGCTGGGATTACAGGCTTGAGCCACCGCGCCCGGCCGAATTTTTTATTTTTTAATGTTTTTGTAGAGATGGGGTCTTGCTCTCTTGCTCAGGCTGGTCTTGAATTTCTTGCCTAAAGTGATCCTCCAGCCTCTACCTCCCAATGTGCTGGGATTACAGGCATGAGCCACAGTGCCCAACCATTTCTTCCGATTAAATTAAATTAACTAATTAATTTAGAGACAGGGTCTGGCTCTGTTGCCCAGGCTGGGGTGCAGTGGCATAATCATAGCTCACTACATTTGCAATCTCTGGGGCTCAAGCAAACCGCCCACCTCAGCCTCCTGGGTAGCTGGAACTACAAGCATGCGTCATCATGCTTAGCTAATTTTTGTATTTTTTGTAGAGACAGGATCTTGCTATGTTGCCCAGGCCAGTCCCAAACTCCTTGGCTCAAGTGATCCTCCTGTCTCAGCCTCCCATCCCAGAGTGCTGGGGTTACGGGGATGGACCACCATGTCCAGCCATTTCTTCCTATTTTAAATCAACTCTACATATTACTTTTAAATTATCACATATTTAAAATTTGTATTGTGGACTATTTCATTCATACAAGACAATATATTATAAAATAAAATGACCTCATGTAATTGACGCCCAAAAGAAAGAAAACATTACCATCTTCCCCTTCCACAGATTACTAGTCCCTTGAATTTTCTTGCATATTAATTTTTGCAGGAAGCTTTTTTTTTTTTTTTTTTTTTTTGAGACAGAGTATTGCTCTGTCACCCAGGCTGGGGTGCAGTGGTGCGATGTTGGCTCACTGCAACCTCTGCCTCTGGGATTCAAGTGATTCTCCTGCCCCAGTTTCCTGAGTAGCTGGGATTACAGGTGCATGCCACCACACCTGGCTAATTATTGTATTTTTAATAGAGACGGGGTTTCACTATGTTGACCAGGCTCTGGTCTCGAACTCCTGACCTCAAGTGATCTTCCTACCTCCGCCTCCCAAAGTGCTGGGATTACAGGCATGAGCCACCGCACCTGGCCAGGAGGCAACATTTCAAGAAATGTTTTGTGGATCCACAATGGAAGGATGAGAGACAGAGGGAGCCAGAGGCACCTGACATAGACCCTGGAATTCTTACCATTTGAATTAGATCACGACAGCCCCTTTAAAAGGCATGCTTGTTATTTAGGTAGTTTAATACACTAGTACCCTTTAATACTGTAAGAAGGATTTATGTCTTAACTACTCATAAAGATGAAAATAGGTTGGGAGATCCATGATTTATGTGAACACTTCATGTGAAAAAGACCTGGAGGCTTCAGCTAGCTACAAGATTTATATAAGCTGAAGGTGTTAAGTGGTTTTGAAAAAGACAAATACAATCGTATAGTGTATTACCAGAAGTGTAATGTTCCGGACACAGGAGATGCCAGCAATGGAGTAGTCACACTAGTCAGAACAGCACAGTCAATGCTGAGCATCGTGACAGAATGAGCAAAGGAATACCTGTACTTGTTCCAAGCCCAGCCGTTGAAAACACGCAAAGAAGCAGCAAACAACAGTGTTACCGGTAATCTCATCACTCCAAACAACCACGTTTAGCTTTTTTTGGAAATATTTTTCCAGCATATTTGCCAAATAGGTGCTAACAATTAAGAGGGACAGCAAGGTGGAATGTGTGCAGAGGAAAGTCACCAGAATGGCGTGGGGAGTGAGGCATTGAACTGCAACTGCATGTTCAGGCGAGGGAGGGAGGCCACCTCTTCTGTTGTTTTAGAGAATACTGTTGGAATCACAGAGAAAGGGAGGACCCTGCGAGGTGATGCTGAAAGAGGTATGTTCTCTCTTTCTTCCTTTTTTTTTTTTTTTTTGAGATGGAGTTTCACTCTTGCTGCCTAGGCTGGAGTGCAATGGCGCAATCTCGGCTCACTGCAACCTCCGCCTCCTGGGTTCAAGCGATTCTTCTGCCTCAGCCTCCCAAGTAGCTTTGATTACAGGCATGCACCACCACGCCTGGCTAATTTTGTATTTTTAGTAGAGATGGGGTTTCACCATGTTGGTCAGGCTGGTCTCGAACTCCTGACCTTGTGATCTGCCCGCCTCAACCTCCCAAAGTGCTGGGATTACAGGCATGAGCCACCGTGCCCGGCCAATCTTCACATTTCCTTGACTCTTCACTCTGCCTCTGTAGGAGAACTCAGCTTAGTTCACGAACAAGGCTTTAAAATGGACTTGCTGAGCAGGAAGACATTTGGTGCCAGAACTGGAACCGTTACGCTTTGTCTCCAAAGAATTTCCTTCCCTCACTTGGAAGCATGTAAATGACATTACCTAATTATAGAATCTCAGAAAAACACAGAATTAAGTCTCCATGGTCGCTTCTGTAGTTACCTCCAGCAAAGGTTTGTAATCTCAGGCTGGTTTCTCTGTGCCACCAAGAACTCACCTTTATCATTTTCCAGACTGAAAGTGGTTGGAGACACTTGTTCTGGTAATATTTCCAGTAAACCCTCATCAGAAAAATATATTTATTTTAAGAAAATTGCCTGATGCTTTCAGAATAGAAAAGCTTTTGAGTTTTTGGATATTTCAAGGTACTGTACTATTGTCTCTATCTTTTTTTTTTTTTTTTTTTTTGACAGAGTCTTATTTTATGGCCCAGGCTGGAGTGCAGTAGCATGATCGTGGCTCATTGCAACCTCCGCTTCCCAGGCTCAAGTGATTCTCTCACCTCAGCCTCCTGAGTAGCTGGGACCACATACATGCACCACCATGCACAGCTAATTTTTGTATTCTTTGTAGAGATAGGATTTCACCCTGTTGCCCATATAGGTCTCAAACTCCTGACCTCAAGTGATCCACCTGCCTTGGCCTCCCAAAGTGCTGGGATTACAGGCATGAGTCACCATGCCCAGCCTCTACCTTTTAATCCTAATCAAAATGTGATTTGGTAATTTTTTTTTTAGATGATGGATTTCTAATTACTTAAGGAATGGGCCTTCTGTATGTGAACATGTGAGGATGTCTCAGATCCATGCCTAGGTGTGATGAATATTCTCTTCTCTAAAGCAATGTATATCCTGGGAGTAATCCCATTTGGTCTGGGCTTTAGATGTGCCAGAGGTCTGAGGAGGTATCAAGGTCTAGAAATGTGGATGTGGGCTTTGCATGCTCAGTACAACTTGTTGATTCTAGTGTGTGTATATGGACACAAAATAAAGTTTCAGGGAAAGTAGATTGGAAAAAGGCTTGAAAAAAGCCTGAGAAAAACATGCTGTAGGGCCTCTTTAGGATCTTGCTGCATGCCAGCACAAGGGATAGTCTGTTTGGGGGAATTTCAGGGGTGGAAAAAAGATGCTACAGAGTGGGGTTTGTGTGTTTGGAGAAGAGGGAATTTTATCCCACTCTGTTGTTGACCTGCTCACTATGTGTTGTAATTGATGAGTTTCTGTGCCTGACTACCACACTGGGCTGAGTAGGCAGAGAGTAGATATGAAATAAGGGTTAAGTTGAATTGGTTTGACCCTAAGAGGGAGACTGGGACCTGGGAGGAAAGATCTTTGGGAAGATGTGTGCTGAGACTGGGCTTGGGAGGTAGAACCGAGACCAGACTGAAACCTGGGTACACCCTGGTGTGTACTAAATTAGTGGAATGGCATGGAACTGTGCAAATAGTTAAAGCTGGATTGTAGAGAAGTCATTGTTCCACTTCAAATGGCCAACTGACCTTGAGAACTGGAGAGGGCACAATATGGCAAAGTGCACAGAAGGCTCTGAGCCCACGACATCGCTTTGAAGGATACTTTCCTATCTCTTTACAACCAAAAGCAGAAAGCTACCCTGGCCACTGAAGCCCTCCGCCAGGGGCTCACTGGAATTTCTTGACAAGTCTCCAGTAGAATGGACTTCCTTTCCCTTTCATAAGCAAGAGTCCAAGATTCCTTGTCAGGTGTGCAGGGGAATCAGTCCTTTCTGGAGACCTCTGAAGAGTTTCATTAACTGGTTTCTCAGTGCCTGGCTTTCATCATCTTTTCCACTTTTCAGTTCAGCCACTAGTGTTCAGGACCTGGAAGCAATAATTGGAAATGTTCTAGAAGCAAGCGGGATGGAAGAGGAAGTCTGTGCAAGGATGGGGGAGTGAAGAGGAGGACGCGGAGGCTGAAGAGCCACATGCAGCAGGGAAGCCCACACGGGGGACAGGGGCTTGGGAATGCCTCGGCACAGGCAGTGGCCTTAGGGGTGAGCCCGAGGCAAAGTCCACCTAAGCATCCAGCCAATTGGCTCAGACGGGGACCAGCCTGCTGCTAATCATCCACAGACAAGCTTAATTTTGCTGGGTGTGACCAGAGATAAAAGAAGTAACAGTCGCAGTCATTTCATGGGAGCGGAGTGATAACACTCTGAAGAGAAACTGTTTAGTTGAAGAAAGAACCCTTAAAAAGAAAAAAAAGGAAAAAAAAAAAAAGCAAAGGTCGTCTCGGTTGTAAACCCCCTAACCAACAAATGGCTTCTGTCAATAGCAAGGAGCTTGCTGCAATAACCCTTCTGAAGAGCATGGGTTAACTATCAAACGTGTACTTGCAGGTCGTCTCGGTTGTAAACCCCCTAACCAACAAATGGCTTCTGTCAATAGCAAGGAGCTTGCTGCAATAACCCTGGAGGAGAGGCAGTCACAGCCTTTAAATGTGGAAAAGGTTGGTAACCCAGGAGAAAGAGCCAGCAAGACTGAAACCAACCAGTCCTAAGGAAAGAGAGACATTGTACTACTTAACCCTTACAATGATCAATGAGTTACCCATTATTTCCCCCATTTTACAAAGAGAGGGATGGAGTCTCAGACTAACTTGTCTTCTAAAAATCATAAGCACCCTTCACAGGGAGACTTGTCTTTCCATGAGACATTAGCTGCTATGATGCTATCATTGTGTGAGGAATTTCTGAAGTTCAATGCTAACAGAATGAAATCTAATTTTGTGATACATTTATTCATTTATTTTTATTTTTATTTATTTATTTTTTTGAGACAGGTCTCACTCCGTCACCTAGGCTGTACTGGAATGCAGTGGTGCCATCTCAGCTCACTGTAACTTCTGTCTCCTGGGCTCAAGCAATCCTCTGACCTCAACCTCCCAAATAAGTGGGAACACAGGTGTGTGCCAGCACGTCCGGCTGATTTTTTTTTTTTGGAGACGGAGTCTCGCCCTGTCCCCTAGGCTGGAGTGCAATGCTGCGATCTCGGCTCACTGCAATCTCTGTCTCCCTGGTTCAAGCGATTCTCCTGCCTCAGTCTCCTGAGTAGCTGGGATTGCAGGCACCCGCCACTATGCTCAGCTAATTTTTGTATTTTTAGTAGAGACAGGGTCTCGCCATGTTGATCAGGCTGGTCTGGAACTCCTAACTTTGTGATTCGCGGCCTCCCAAAGTGCTGGGATTACAGGTGAGAGCCACTGCGCTGGCCTAATTGTTTTGTATTTTTTGTAGAGACAAATGTTGCCCAGGCTGGTCTGGAACTCCTGAGTTCAAGTGATCTGCCCACCTGTGTACTCCAAAGTGCTGGGATTACAGGCATGAGCCACCATGCCAGGCTCATTTATTAGAATTTTAACCTCTAAACCTTGGACTAATGGTGATGGAAAGAATAAGACTTGGGAACCATTTTGGGGCTCACATTCCTGATGATTTCCTGTGATGTTCCCCCTGTAAATTTCAGTCGCCCTTAGCAAGTCAGGAGTTGTAGACAACAGAGCAAATGCAGTGAAACGCTGCTCGGTAATTTGCTCTTTTGTTTTTGGCTTTGACGAAAATAGACACATTTTGGAAAAGCACAGAGATGCTCACCTTTGATAAGAGCAGGTTACTTCAGGGTAAGATGTTGGGCACAGTACTGCAGGGTAAACCCAACAAAGTAAGCCCTGAGATGCTACACGAAAGACACCCTCACATTTGAAATTATAAAGGGCAAGGGGACAGGCCGGGCATGGTGGCTCACGCCTATAATCCCATCACTTTGGGAGGCCGAGGCAGGTGGATTACATGAGGTCAGCAGTTTGAGACCAGCCTGGCCAACATATAATGAAACCCCGTCTCTACTAAAACAACAACAACAACAACACAAAAAAAACAAAGATTAGCTGGGCATGGGGGTGCATGCCTGTGGTCCCAGCTACTTGGGAAGCTGAGGCAAGAGAATCGCTTGAACCCAGGAGGGTCAAGGTTGCAGTGAGCCAAGATCACGCCACTGCACTCCAGAGCCTGGGTGACAGAGAAGACTCACTCTCTCACACACACGCACACACAAAAAGTGAGGGGAGAGATGTAGGCCTCAAACTGGCGTAGATATGTAAGATGACTAAAATAATTTCACATATACGTAAATCTCTGTTTTTGACCCCCGGGGCTCATTCATTCCAACCAAAAGCAGACCAGGTCAGGAGCCACAAGGAATGAATAACTTGATTTTGATTTAATTCTGCAAGGACCGGTTAGACCTAAACACTCAGTTTTTGGGACTAGTGAGTTGTCTCAGTATGTGCCTAAAATAACGTCTTGATGTTTCCCTTAGATTTTTAAGTTGCCAAGAGCAGGGGCCAGGCTTATGTGTTCTCTGGGTGCCCCCGGACTCACTCGGCCCTGCTCTGTGGCTTGGGGTGCTGACAGACGAGGACTCCATCAACAAGCCCCCTTCCTCCGCCTTGCGGTCAGATTCACCCAGTGGGAGGCACCAGTGCTAGTGTGTAGGGTGAAGCAGGGGAGGGCTTGCCTCCTCCTCCTGGGTTGTGGTGAGTTCAGGTTGGACAGCCTCCTCTGCCCTTTCAGGTGCTGGCAGCCCCCACTCCTGCTAGCCCAGGATGCTTCTCTATTCATTGTTTTCCCTAACTATGCCCACACCTCTGTAAATAGACTCTTTGTGACACTCTCCTCAAATCGCCCAGTTTGGCTGTACTGTCCGTCTCCTGCCTGGACCCTGACTGATTTCTGCTCAGCACAGTACAGTCATCCTTGGTATCTGTTGGGGATTGTTCTAGGACCCTAGCAATACCAGAATCCACAGATGCTCAAGTCCCTGATATAATGGCATAGTCAATGCATATAACTGCATCCTCCTGTGTACTTTAAATCATCTCTAGATTACTTAAGTAATACCTACTGCAATGTAAATGCTATGTAAATAGTTATACTATATGGTTTTTAAATTTGTATTTTTATTGTTGTATTGTTATTTTTACTACTGTTTTATCCCCAAATATTTTAGATCTATGGTTGATTGTATCCATGGATGTGGAACCTGTGGGTATGAAGGGCTGCCTGTACTTTATATACAGTAGGCATTCAATAAAGGCTGTTTAATTCAATTAAAGGGAGTGGTCTGATGATTCTGATATTTTCATTCTAAGATTGCTTGTGCTAGGGTAACCAGTTGCCTCAGTTTGGTCTGTGGGGTGTTCCCAGGACTGTGGGCTTTTTTAAATTTATTTTTTTGAGACAAAGTCTCACTCTATCACCCAGGCTGCAGTACAGTGGCACAATCTTGACTCACTTCAACTTCTGCCTCCTGGGTTCAAGCAATTGTCATGCCTCAGCCTCCTGAGTAGCTGGGATTATGGGCATGCGCCCCCACATCCAGCTAATTTTCGTATTTTTAGTAGCGACGGGGTTTCACCATGTTGGTCAGGCTGGTCTTGAACTCCTGGCCTCAAGTCATCTGCCTGCCATGGCCTCCCAAAGTGCTGGGATTACAGGCATGAACCACTGTGCCTGGCTGTGAACTGTGGACTTTAAAAACAGTTTTAGTTTTAAAACTGTAATAGTTCTAGATTAACCAGGATGGGTTGGTCACTGTGGCACGTACTCTTTTTAAAAATCTTTACTTGGTATTTGAAGAACATTTTCTGTCGCTCAGGCTGGACTGCAGTGGTGTGATCTCAGCTCACTGCAAGCTCCGCCTCCCGGGTTCATGCCATTCTCCTGCCTCAGCCTCCCCAGTAGCTGGGACTGCAGGCGCCCGCCACCATGCCTGGCTAATTTTTTTTTTGGGGTTTCACTGTGTTAGCCAGAATGGTCTCAACCTCCTGACCTCGTGATCTGCCTGCCTCAGTCTCCCAGAGTGCTGGGATTACAGGCATGAGCCACCACGCCCGGCCTGAAGAACATTTTCTTATCTTTCAAAATATTTCTATGACCATATTTTTGTTAGTTGTTTAAATTTTTTCTTTGGCCGGGCATGGTGGCACACACCTGTAATCCCAGCACTTTGGGAGGCTGAGGTGGGCGGATCACCTAAGGCCGGGAGTTTGAGACCAGCCTTACAAACATGGAGAAACCCCTTCCCTACTAAAAATACAAAATTAGCTGGGCGTGGTGGCGCACGCCTGTAATCCCAGCTACTCAGGAGGCTGAGGCAGGAGAATCGCTTGAATCTGGGAGGCAGAGTTGCAATGAGCCGAGATTGTGCCATTGCACTCCAGCCTGGACAACAAGAGCAAAACTCCGTCTCAATAAATAAATAAATAAATAAATAAATTCTTTATGTTTTTTTGAGACAGGGTCTTGCCAAGTAGCTGAGGCTGGTCTCAAACTCTTTACCTTAAGCCATCCTCCCATGCTGGCCTCCCAAAGTGTTTTTAAATTTTTTTGTTGAGATGAGGTCCTGCTATGTTGCCCAGGCTGGTTGAACTGTCCTCAAGTGATCCTCCCCCCTTGGCCTCCCAAAGTACTGGGATTAAAGGTGTAAGCTACTGTGCCTGGCCTCTAAAGTTGTTTATTAAAAAATAATATTTCTCTGGTCGGGAGCAGTGGCTCATGCCTGTAATCCCAGCACTTTGGGAGGCTGAGGCAGGCGGATCAAAAGATCAGGAGTTCGAGACCAGCCTGACCAACATGGTGAAACCCCATCTCTGCTAAAAATACAAAAATTAGCCAGGCGTGGTGGCATATGCCCGTAATCCCAGCTACTCAGGAGGCTGAACGCAGGAGAATGGCATGAACCCGGGTGGCGGAGCTTGCAGTGAGCCGAAATCAGGCCACTGCACTTCAGCCTGGGTGACAGAGCAAGACTCCATCTCAAAAAAACACCAAAACCCAAAAACAAAACAAAACAAAAAACACCAAAAAATCAAAAACAAAACCAGAAATTCTTATTTATGATAAAATCTGTGTCGAAACTCTTCAGGTAAACTGCTGTGAAGTGGACAGAGCACATGTTGCCATTTTGTGTCTGTTTGAATCATTTCACTCTCCGGGGAACTCACCCAAGGAAGAGTGAGACAGCTAGCAGTGACGTGTAAGTGTTTCTTAGGAAGTTCTGGGCCAGGCATGGTGGCTTATGCCTGTAACCCCAGCACTTTTGGAGGCTGAGGTGGGTGGATTACTTGAGGCCAGGAGTGGATACCAGCCTGGCCAACAGGGCGAAACCATCTCTGCTAAAAATACAAAAATTATCCAAGTGTGGTGGTGCACACCTGTAATCCCAGCTACTAGGGAGGCTGAGGCATGAGAATTGCTTGAATCCTGGGAAGCGGAGGTTGCAGTGAGCTGAGATTGCGCCACTACACTCCAGCCTGGGTGACAGCGCAAGACTCTGTCTTAAAAACAAAAATGAAAAAACAACGCCCCTCTCCCCCCCAAAAAAGTGCTCGCTTCGGCAGCACACATGTTAAAATTGGAAAGATACAGAGAAGATTACCAAATATAGTCAATTAAAAAAATAAAAAAGGAAACTCTGAATGAAGAGAATGACAATGTGCATCATAATGAAAAATAAGGTTGTTTGAATATGGTTCCTAGTTGAAAAAACGCTGTTAGGCATTTAAAGAATAGTTTATTGTTTCCCTATCCTTCCTGAATATCGTTATCCTGAGAAATAAAAAAGATATTGACATATTATGAAAAGCATACTTTATTAGTCTGTGTTCCTAACTCTATTTATTGGTATTTTTTAGCTTCTCAGTTGGGCAGAGGCAAATCAATTGGAAAGGAAAAGCAGCAATCCCAAACCAAGCTAACATTTTGAGAAAAAAATCTTAACTTACGCTGTGGTAATAGTTGGAATGGAGTTAATTTTTACTAGAAATATGTTTATTAAATGATAATATTAACAGCTATCATACTGCTTTAGTGAATAGGCTACTTAGAAGGAAATTTAATTGGGTTAAAAATCTACCATGATCTGAATGCTTTTCAATTCAAGATATTATTTTCTAGCAGGAGAGATGACTGTTCACTCCAGGAAGCCAGAATTTCCAATGTGTATCCCTTTACTCTTGCCATTTAATACTAATTTTCTTGATCTACTTCTGCTCCCCAAATCATTGTTTCCTTCTAGGAGTTGGACAAGTTATTTAAAACAAATTAGTAATATTGGTTGTGGTTAAGTTAGAATTTAATAACTCATTTCAGGCATCTTAGGATGGCTCCCTTTGGTAGAGTCTTTACATTTTCTATGGATGAAGTAAATGTTATTCGTAGAAATAGCTGTTAATATTATTTTCCAAATATAAGACCCTATAAAGAATGTATGAAAGACATTGACCTGAGCATATCACATTTAATTCACTTCAACAAACATTTATTTCACGCCAACTAGGTGTAAGTGGATAATAGAAAATCAGATTTCACAACGGAAATACACTAATCCAAACATCAAACTATTGGAAAGAAAGATCAATTGTCGCTCATTCTGGTTAAGTTTTAAGAATTTTTCAAGACCACATTCCCCTTTAGCTTTGTAGCCTTGTGAAATTTGTAAGAATTTTTTCCACTCCTCTGCCTTCCAATATTTGTAAGATTTTGACTCCATGTTTGCAGGTTTTTTTCCTTCAGAGGAATGTGAGGACATGAAATAAGATCCCAGATTTTCCCAGGAAACTCTCTAGCTTCCATGGCTTTGCCCACATATGCACCTTGCAAGGTTAGTTGGTGAGGTTTGTGATTAATAATGCAGTAAAGATTAATTGACTTAGTAATTATTGGGTCACAATGTTGATTTGCTAGAAGCATTGAAATGAACTACAGAGAGAAATACAGAGACCAAAGGAGTGTGATTTAGTTGTACACAGTGGGGATAATTTGGTCCAAAGCTGAGCTTTCTTTGGAGGCACAGATAAGTTTTTTCTGTGTAATGGCCATAGAAGGTATTTTGGGGAAAGTGGCAAGAGATCTTGGAAATGCAAATTCTGGTGACTGTTTCAATGAAGAGATTGTGCTCATTAAAGATCAAGAAGATCTCTCATTACAGATGGGCAGAGTATCTGATTTTAATTCAAAATGACTCACCCGGGGTGCTAATGGTCGACTTTGAAGTCAAGTCTATCAGCCAAGGATCAACCCCCATAATTGTTCTCCTGTCTTTGTTGTCTTCATTATAGCTTCATTCCTTGGCTCTGGAAGTCATTTTAATCTTCATGAAAATGAGTCATAATTTTAAAAGCTATCCAAAGTTAATATTCTGTTGATTAGCTAATAGGCAGCTAGTAGGCAGCTTAACCTTGCAGGAATGGGGGTCAAGACAAGTGTAGAGCTGGGAAAGAGGTACCACATGATGAGTGGGAAGTACTTAGAAGGAAGGGAAGGTGAGGCCACACTTTAAATGACTCGATGTTAAATTTATCTAAGGACGGTATGTATTAATACCATTAACCACATCTTTCGACCTAGTAATCCTACTTCTATAAATGGATAGCAAGGAGAGACACCCAGATACCTGCACAATAGTATGCATATGAAGATGTTTATTATCACAGTATTATCTAAAAGTGATTTAAAAGTGGAAATAACCAGCCAGGTGTGGTGGCTCACACCTGTAATCTCAGCACTTTGGGAGGCCAAGGTGGGTGGATCAACTGAGGTCAGGAGTTTGAGACCAGCCTGGCCAACATGGCGAAACCCCATCTCTACTAAAAATACAAAAAATTGGCTGGGTGTGGTGGTGCACGCCTGTAGTCCTAGCTACCGGGAAGGCTGAGGCAGGAGAATCGTTTGAACCCAGGAGGTGGAGGTTGCATTGAGCTGAGATTGCTACACTGTACTCCAGCCTGGACAACAAGTGCAAAACTCTGTCTCCGAAAAAAAAAAAAAAAAGGCGGGGGGCGGGGGCGTGAAGTGGGAAATAACCTGAATGTCTATCAAGAAATTGGAGTACCCAGCAGGAACCTAAAATGATAATAAATACTTGTATATGTCAAAAAAGGCCACGATATATAATTTAGTGAAAAAGAAAATAATACCAAAATTACAACATCATCCAATTTTTGTTTTTAAAAAAATTGCAAATAAAAGTAGAATCAACACGCAAATATTAATTTGCCTTAGTTGCATTAATCAAATAGAAAAGTTTGGTACTATAAATGAATTTACCTCTGGGTAGTGGGAATATGGATTAAAAAAAAGCTTTTCTATACTTTTAAGATTAAGGAAATTATGAGGTTCGGGCATGGTGGTTCACACCTGTAATCCTAGCACTTTGGAAGGCTGAGGTGAGTTAATCACTTGAGGTCAGAAGTTCGAGACCAGTTTGGCCAACATGGTGAAACCCCGTGTCTACTTATAATACAAAAATTAGCTGGGCGTCATGGCACATGCTGTAGTCCCAGCTACTTGGGAGGCTGAGACGGGAGAATCATTTGAACCCAGGAAGCAGAGGTTGCAGTGAGCTGAGATCATGCCACCGCATTCCAGCTTGGGTGACAAAAACCAACCAAACAAACAAATGAAAGGGAAAAAACCACCACCACCACCACCAACAAAAAACTGGACATTCTTAAAAATGAGAAAAAATGAAATAATAAATTATTTCCTGGTCTATGGCCTAATACGTAATCTATTATTACAAATGTCTTAGGTATATTCAAAAAGAATGTCTGGGACCTGGTGCAGCGGCTCACACCTATAATCCTAGCACTTTGGAAGGCTGAGGCAGGAGGATTGCTTGAGAGCAGGAGACCAGCCTGGGCAATATAGGGAGACACCATCTCTACAAAACATAAAAAAAATCAGTCAGTGGTGGCATGTGCCTATAGTCACAGCTATTTGGGAGGCTGAGGCAGGAGGATCCCTTGAGCCCAGGGGGTCGAGGATCTTGTGAGCCGTCCTGAGCCACTGTACTTCAGCCTATGTGACAGAGTGAGACCCTGCCTCAAAAAAAGGAAAAAGAAAAAAAAAAAATTAACAGGGTGACGTCTGTGAAGACAATGTAAAAAAATAAGAAAAAACAAAACAAAGCAACAAAAACAAAAATCTAACAAAACCACAAAAAGCTCTTTCCTTTTATTACTATTATTATTTTTAAGTCACGGTCTTTGTTCTGTTGCCCAAGCTTGAGTGCAATGACCTGATCATAGCTCACTGTAGCTTCAAAATCCTGGGCTCAAGTGACGCTTCTGCCTCCCACTTCAGCCTCCTGAGTGTCTGGGACTACAGGCATATACTACTGTGTCCAGCTAATTTTTATTTTCTTTTTTTTTTAGAGATGGAGCCTCACAATGTTGGCCAGGCTGTTGCTGAACTCCTGGGCTCAAGCGACCCCATCACCTCAGCCTCCCGAAGGCCTTTAGCCACAGTGCCTGACCCTCTTTTCTTTTAAAAACTGAATGCAATTTCGTCGAAGCAGAAGTCCCTTATGGTGGATCCTGGGTGAGCTGCAGCAGAACATGTGTTCAGTTAAAAGCCTCAGCTGCACCAGGCTCTGGAAGCTGTAGGAGTGAAAGTATCTCAGTAGCCAGAACACGAATTAGGGAACTGAGGACAATCTCTTTCTCAAACTCCCTGGCTGAAGTGATCCTCCTGCCTCAGCCTCCTAAAGTACTGGAATCTCAGGCGTGAGCCCCCCACCACTCCAGCCATGACAACCTCTTCCAAAAGACTTTGGACCCCTTATATCCTACCCACCCTTTTCTTCCTGATTTCGGTCCCAGGTTCCCACTGCCTGCTCATGCTTCCCTTGAATGCCCCAGTGACTTCAAACTCATAATTCCCAGAACTGACCTGAACCTCCACCAAGTCTTTCCCGGTAAGATGTAATCTTTCCCTCATTTGATTTTTCCATAGCTCTGTGTCCCTCTCTGGGGTGCCTACTTCATGCTACCTGTTGGTATCGGTTTGAGCTCCTGTCTTATTCCACTTGCAGAATGAAAGCTCCTTGTCAGTGTTTTTGTCTTGCTCATTGCTAAACACCCTGAAGCACCTCGCTCCATGCTTTTTGTGCACCCAATACCATACACAGTAAATAAATGAAAGAACAGATGACTTCTTCAGGTTGCTAGCTCTCGTGGTATCTAGACTTGCCTGTTATTTCTTAGCAATGTAGAAAACCACGTTTACATCCTACCTGGCCCTGTCAAGAATTCAGGCAGCCCTTCATGAAGATGAGGGGAAAAAAAAAATTGCTACCTTCTCTGATACTTGTAAACACAGAGTGTAGGATGTGCTATCAACTGACTTGGAGGAAGTGGAAAATTAAAGGAAGCCAATGATGTCTCAGGTCATTAAAAGTCATTAAAGAAAGCAATAGGAAACACAAATGAAACCACTGCAATAAAATGGAAGCTCTGGCTACAAAAAATTAATTTAGGGAAGCCAAATGGGAGAAGATTTAAAGAGAATGAAAAAAGAGAGCTTGCGAGAGAGAAGGCGTTGTCCGAACAGCTAGAGTATTATGACTGTGGAGTACCAGAAAGCTTATGTTGAACAATTTCTGACTACATATTGGTAAAATCATTTTTAAATAACAAGGGTCTAAGAATTCTGCCTACTACATCCGAACTAATTTGATTCCTGCAAGTTCTTACCATTGTTTCTCTTCAGAAATAACTTTCGGGTAAGGCCCTCGTATTGCCAGTTGTTCTTGCTTTTTCTCCAGGCTGGCCTGTGGCCTGCCTGAAATCCCATAAAATCATTCTGGGGGCTCTGTGTTCTCTGATTACCACCTGCAATTACAATCCCAACAAGGGGAATTTACTACAGTACCTGGGAAAAACCCAAGGCTCACAGCATTTAATGACTTTGCCCAGGTCTACATTGAATTTGAGAGTGAGCCAGCATTTTGTGCTTGTGCAGAGGAAGCAATAAATATCAGTAAGGAGTGCATCAGAAGCATCAAAAGCATTTTAAATAACACATTTAAAATGATAAGGAATAAAAAGCAATGTTTAAAGTTGTCAAACTTGCTCTTCTTCCTCACAATGTATGTCAATATCTTGGTTACTGCAATTTATAATGATGCATTACAATACGTGAAAGAGTGAGTTAGCCAAGTGACCTGATATTTATCATGAGGGTGGAAGGCTAGCAATTGCAGTCACGAAAATGTGTCTGCATTACACCTTCAGAACCACCCTCTTTCCTTTTTTCAGCTTTTCTGGTAAACTGGTGGACACAAAGATGACAAGGAGGTGCCTCTTGTGCTCACGTTGTGTCCACAATTGGTGGGTTCATTGGTCTCACTGACTTCAAGAATGAAGCCATGGACCCTCGCGGTGAGTGCTACAGTTCTTAAAGATGGTGTGTCTGAGGCTTGTTCCTTCAGACGTTCAGATGTGTCTGGAGCTTCTTTCTTCTGGTGGGTTTCTGGTCTTGCCGTCAGGAGTGAAGCTGCAGACCTTCGTGGTGAGTGTTACAGCTCTTACAGACAGTGCGTCTGAAGTTGCTCATTCTTCCCAGTGGGTTCGTGGTCTCGCTGGCTTCAGTAGTGAAGCTGCAGAACTTCACCATAAGTGTTATAGCTCATAAAGGCAGCGTGGACCCAAACAGCGAAAGAACAAAACTCCCACAGTATGCAAGCAGACCCCAGTGGACTATGCTGGCAGACTCGGGCAGCCTGCTTTTATTCCCTTATCCGGCCCCACCCACATCCTGCTGATTGGTCCACTTTACAGAGAGCTGATTGGTACGTTTTGACAGAGTGCTGATTGGTGCATTTACAATGCTTGAGCTAGAGACAGGGTCACAGAGTGCCAGTCCTCCAAGTCCCCACTAGATTAGCTAGATACAGAGTGTATTCACAAACCCTAAGCTAGACACAGAGTGCTGATTGGTGTATTCACAAACCCTGAGCTAGACACAGGGTCACAGAGTGCCAGTCCTCCAAGACCCCACTAGATTAGCTAGATACAGAGTGTATTCACAAACCCTGAGCTAGACACAGAGTGCTGATTGGTGTATTTACAAACCCTGAGCTAGACACAGAGTGCTGATGGGTGTATTCACAAACCCTGAGCTAGACACAGGGTCACAGAGTGCTAGTCCTCCAAGTCTCCACTAGGTTAGCTAGATACAGAGTACCAATTGGTGTATTCACAAACCTTGAGCTAGACACAGAGTGCTGATTGGTCCACATACGAGCCTCCGGCTAGATATAAAAGTTCTCCAAGTTCCCATCCAGTTCAGGAGCCCAGCTGGCTTCACCCAGTGGATCCTGCCCTAGGGCTGCAGGCGGAGCTGCCCGCCAGTTCCCAGCGGAGCCTGCACTTCTCAGCCCTTGGGCTGTCGACGGGACCCGGCGCAACTGAGCAGGAGGCGGCGCCCCTCGGGGAGGCTCAGGCCTCGCGGGAGCCCACCGCAGGGGGAGGAGCTTATACATGGCGGGCTGCAGGTCCCGAGCCGTGCCCCGCCGGGAGGCAGCTAAGGCCTGGCCAGAATTTGAGTGCAGCGCAGCGCCGGCGGGCCGGCACTGCTGGGGGACCCGGCGCAACCTCCGCAGCTGCTGGCCCCGGTGCAAAGCCCCTCACTGCCTTGGGCCGGCAGCCGCTCCGTGTGCTGGGCCCGCCAAGACCGCGCCCGCGCCCGCCCAAACTCACACCGGCCCGCGAGCCCAGCCCGGGTTCCCGCGCACGCCTCTCTCTCCACACCTCCCCGCAAGCAGAGGTAGGTGGCTCTGGCCTCAGCCAGCCCAGAGAGGGGCTTCCAGCGTGCCGTGGAGGGCTGAAGGGCTCCTCAAGTGCCGCCAGAGTGGACACCGAGGCCGAGGAGGCGCCCAGAGCGAGGGCTGTGCTAGCACGTTGTCACCTCTCAATGTGGTCTACAGTCTAGTAGGAAGACATAAGCGACGTCTTATACAAAAGGTCTGAAAGCGAGGAATAAGTAACCAAATGCTTCAACGGAGACAAGGAAGTGATTCATTCTCAGGTAGGGAGCGTGAGAGCAAAGGCACAGAGGGGTGAGAAAGCACGATATATTTTCAGAGTGGCGAGTGGTTGGGCATGCCTATGCAGAGGGTTTACGGAAATATGCCATTGGAGATGGTGCTGGAGAGTCTATACCTTTTGGACTTTGTTTTGGAAAAATAAAAACAGGTCATTTCCTTTGCCTTTTAAGACACAAAAGTGAAAAACTCACTTATAAATTTAAAACTATTTTAACTCATATCATATACAGCTGAGTGGAACCCTCAGGTGGCGCATCAAGATTGCTGCTGTCAGCACGGGCAACTGGGGTAACTGAGGTCTCTAAACCAGCCAGAACAGTCACGGATTCTGTAGTAGTCAGTCCTCAAGTTTGCTGGGGAGCATGTGGTGTGACCCTAAAGGAAGAACTTCATCCTCTAACTTATCCACGCATCCACACTTGGCTCCATATGAATGGCAGCTGGTCGTCTACCTGACAATTTAACTTGGGATCAACTGTGCTCTTTCTGGAAGCTGCCTTTAAGGCAGGGAATGTTCAGGGTAGCTGAAATCTGCAGAAGCTGGCAGCCCAGGAGCATGGTGCTTCAATCCAGGGCTGGCCAGCAGCAGTGCTGTGACGGGGGCCCAGATGATCTTTGGTGTCCTGAACCATGATTATGTGTTTTCATTGAGAGCTCATTATATACCAGGCATTGCACTGAGCATTGTACATGGGTTCTGAGATTTAATCTTCACAACAGTTCTGTGAGCAATAATCTAGAATCATTCTTATTTGGATGAGACACTGCAGTTCATACAGGTTAACGTCTAAGTAATAAGTGGTGCAGCTGGGCCTCGAGCCCAGGTGCTCTGATGTTGTCTCTTATCTTCCTTACTCTGTCAAAACCTGACTTAAGTAATGGTGTTAGAGAGACATATTAATGCCAGGTGTAAATACCCACCGAGAGACAGTGTGGTGCAGGGGTCGGGGACATGGACTGTGGAGTCAGTCTATCTAACATGTGGGTTTGATCCTGGCCCCATACCTCCCCTGTGTGGATGAATAAATGACCTCACCACCCCTCTGTGTTCGCATCTGTAAGGTGCTGGTAACAGCCACACGTCCCATAAGCGTGAGATGAAATGACATCTACAAAACTCCTGGCACACGGCATCCTTTCAATGTTAGATGTGATTATTATCCACAAGGAGTTATGTGAGAATGTTCCTCCAATGGGATATCTGTGATTTACCTATTAAATATTACTTAAGCCAAAATAAATGAATCTAGGCCAGGTGTGGTGACTCGCACCTATAATCTCAGTACTTTGGGAGGCTCAGGCAGGCGGATCACTGGAGATCTGGAGTTTGAGACCAGCCTGGCCAAAATGGTGAAACTTCGTTTCTACTAAAAACGCAAAAATTAGCAGGGTGTGGTGGCCCACGCCTGTGATCCCAGCTACTCAGGAGGCTGAGGCAGGAGAATTCCTTGAACCCAGGAGGTAGAGGCTGCAGTGAGTTGAGATTGTGTCATTGCACTCCAGCCTGGGCAACAGAGCGAGATTCTGTCTCCAAAAAAAAAAAGAATCTAAATGATAGAAGTTTTAAGACTCTGTATTCAGTTTTTAATTAAGTCATACTGAAATGTCTGCTTGATTGTATGAAATTCAAATAATACAGATAGAGTAGAGTGGTCTTTAGTTAGCCCATGTAATTTGACTTCTCATTAGTTTCATGGGGGAGCTCTGACAAATAGCAGAGTGGCCTTCTCTTGGCATCTGGAAATTTCCCATGTAGCCTGTAGCCTGCAGCCTGCATCTTGGGGCCTTTTGTCTAGCCTATGGCTCCAGGATCCTCCTCCCGCCACTCCTATTGACAGCAGGTGGCTAGGAATCACAGGTGCAAGGAAGGCGATGTCGGGTAGGGCAGAGAAGCGCCATATCCAGGGAGGCAGGTTCCAGCTCTGCTCTGACCCAACTGGCTGTGTGATTGGAGCCCTCACCTAATGATTGTGAAATGAGGATTTGTAACTACAGAATTGTCGGGCTATTTTCAAAGAGTCATTTTGCTCGACCCCCTCATGTTACAGATGTGGGAATGGTGAGCCACATCCACAGTGCCCAGGTCCACATATTTGGTACCTACTTGGTAAATGGCAGAGTAGAGGCTGGAAAGAACCCTTTCCTGCTAGTTCTCCTGGCTTGAACATCTGTAGCACGTGAGTCGTGAATGCTTTGCTTTGCTCTCTCATCCAGTTTCTCATAAATGGGAGCCATTTAAAGCTCTGAAATTATCTCATTCTAACAGTCTGAATTTCCTCTTGGGGACTAGCAGAGTGGTTCCAGGTGTGAATAGGGGTATACACGATAGTGAAGATGCCAATGTGGAAAGACACAGGGCATGAGAGTACTCACCATCTGCAGCTGTCCCCAGTCACAAGTGTCCTTCGGCTTGTGCCCCGGTGGGAGGTGGCTGTCCCCAGCCATGGCTGCTGTGGGCTGCTAATCAAAGCCTTAACTGCTGCAGATGGGAACAGCGGCCACCTGTGTGGGCCCGGCCCCTGCTGTCTTTCTCACTCCCCTGGCCACTGTCACCCTTTCTACCTTTAGTTGGGGATCTTGGCAACAGCCTTGCCCAGGAAGAAATCCAGGGGGAATTCCTGGTGTCTCTGCACCTTATGGGGATGGAAATCACTTTAACATCTGCCAGTGACTTGGGATTACAGAGTCATTATTGCTGGAGTGCAGAATTCTAATTCTCTCATGAACATGTGCTCCTGGCCTGAATTCCAGGGCCCCCGTTGGCCTCTCTACCCAAGAGGTGCTCTTTCCTGCCTGTCCTGGCTTCACATTGGTTTATAGAGGTTGCTTTTCCTCCAAATTGGTGGAAGCTTCTGCTTCTACTTAACTGTTACATATTTTTTTCTTTTCTTTCATTTTTGTTTCTTTGAGACAGAGTCTTGCTCTGTCAGCCAGGCTGGAGTGCAGTGGCATGGTCACGGCTCACTGCAGCCTTGAGCTTCTGGGCTCAAGCTATCCTCCCACCTCAGCCTCCCAAGTAGCTGGATCTACAGGTGCATACCACTATACCTTGCTAATTTTTATATTTTTTGTAGAGACAGGGTCTTGCCATGTTGGCCAGCCTGGTCTCAAACTCCTGGCCTCATGTGATCTGCCTACCCCAGCCTTCCGAAGTGTTGGGATTACGGGCATGAGCCACTGTGCCCAGCCTGCTTTTTTCTTTTATACTCCCTTGGTGGCCTGCCCTCCTGTAGCCTCAGCTGAAGCCTCTTCCTGGCCAATTTAGAGCCATAGTTCCTCTGTTTAACCCAGAAGACAAACTCAACCTTTGGTGTGTATGTCAGCAATAATTCCAGAAAGGTCCCCAACCCCCTCCCTCACAAAGAATGACTCTTCAGGGAAGGACTTTCAGAAAAAAACTGCAGCAGCTGAATTGCCCTGAGGGCTGAGGTTCTGTGCTGTTCTCTGGGCTCTGCCACCAAAGACAGCAGCTGAGTGACCTATCACTGAGAAAGATACAGTTCTTAAGGCTGAGAGAGAAAGGTGAGGGTAAAGGGCCTTCTGTCGCTCCTGAGGGGGAATCAGTGGAGAGAATGAGAAAAACAGATGGCTGTGAATAAGCAACCAGAGAAGAGCCTTGAGGTTGCTAGATTTGGGTCAAGATGTGTGACTTCCCATAAGTCACTTAACCTTCTTGTTTCTTCATTTACTCTGTGGCAGGAGAGGGTTAGGTTAAAGGGCCTCCTCTGGAAAAAGCATTCAATTAGCAAACCATCTCTCCACAGGGTAAGAGGCCAGGGTTGTGGCCACAGAATCTTAGCCATGGTCGCTGTTCTCAGGGAATTTGTGATCTTAGAGAGACAAGTGCGTGGACTGGTGGTGGGGATAAGTCCATTGTGTTAGATTTTGTGCCAACTCGAAGGTCTTATTTCTTTTTTTTGTAGTATATATTTAAAGTGTGCAGCGTGATGTTTTGCAATACATATCCATAGTGAAATGAATACTACAGTCAAGCAAATTAACATATCCATCTCCTGACAGTTACCTTTGTGTGTGTGTGTGTGTTTGTGTGTGGTGAGAACACCTGATATCTACACTCCTCTCCAATTTCCAGCATTCAATACAGTGTTATTAGCTATGGTCATCATGCTTATTTCAACACAGGGATTTAGAAAGGGATGATAGCAGAGGTCTGAGAAACTTTGAGGAGGAGGGAATGGCTTGGAAGGATGGTTAGAGTGTGAGTAGGGGAGGGCAGAAGGGAAATATCCAGTTGCAAGGAGCAGGGAATAAAGATGGGAGCACAGTGTGTCTGTGGGACCTGGAGGAGCCTAGGAGCAGAGGCACCTGTTGGAAGAAGTAGCTGAATAGATTGGATGGGCCTGTGAAACGTGCCCTGAAAGCCACTGGGTTCCTCCCTCCTTTCTCCCTCCCTCCCTGTTTTAGAGGTTTAGAGATAAAACTGGTCAAATTAAAAGGGACCAAAAAAGTGGTGGTTCTCAATCCTGGTGGCACATGAGAAAATTAAGGATGTCGGACTCCTTCTCCAGAAATTCTTATGTAATTGGTCTGGGAAGGGGATCTAAATGTAGTTTCTTTCCTTCCTTCTTCTTTCCTTTCCTCCCGCCCTCCCTCCTTCCTCCCTCCCTCCCTCCCTTCCTTTCTTCCTCCCTTCCTCCTTTCTTTCCTTCCATCCTTCCTTCCATCCTTCCTCTCTCTCTCTTTCTGCAGAGCAGCAATCAAAATGGAAAAGAAATGAACACAAAGAGATGTGTTTTTGTTTTGTTTTTTGAGATGGAGCCTCGCTCTGTGGCCCAGGCTGGAGTGCAATGGCGTGATCTCGGGTCACTGCAACCTCCACCTCCCAGGTTCAAGCGATTCTCCTGCCTCAGCCTCCTGAGTAGCTGGGATTATAAGTGCCTGTCACCACGCCCAGCTAATTTTTTGTGTTTTTAGTAGAGACAGGGTTTCACTATGTTGGCCAGGCTGGTCTTGAACTTCTGAACACAGGCGATCTGCCCACCTTGGCCTCCCAAAGTGCTGGGATTAAGGCATGAGCCACTGCGCCCCGGCCAGAGATGTTTTAAAGGGAAAAAATGCTAGTTATCTTGACTAATGAAACATAACTGGGTTAAAGAAGAGATTCTATTCACTTCTTTAAAATATTGGTTGAGCACTTACCATATGCCTCCCACTGAGTCAAGCTAAGGAAAATTCAGAGGTTAAGACCCTTGTCCTGTCTTCAAGGAGTTTATATATAATAGGTGACAAAGAAAATAACCACAATATGAGAATAATATGAAAGCTGGCTTAAGAGTAATTTTTTAAAAAGGTGTGAAGATACAGAGAATAGAGAGGCAGAGGTTCCCTCTTGAGGAGAGAGTGAAGGACACTCTACAGAGGTACCACTTAGCTGCAGTTTGAAGCCTGGGGAGGTTTTTGGCGGGGGAGGTGGGGAAGGGACCCTCACGTGGGAGGCATCACTAGGTGTAAGAGAAGCCATAAAAATGGGTGCGTCTGGGTGTGTGGCTCACGCCGGTAATCCCAGCACTTTGGGGAGCCAAGGCAGGAGGATCACAAGGTCAGGAGTTCAAGACCAGCTTGACCAACATGATGAAACCCTGTCTCCTACTAAAAATACAAAAATTAGCTGAGCATGGGGTGGTGAGTGCCTTTAATCCCAGCTACTTGGGAGACTGAGGCAGGAGAATTGCTTGAACCTGGGAGGCGGAGGTTCAGTGAGCCAAGATTGTGCCACTGCACTCCAGCCTAGGCAATAGAGTGAGACCCTGTCCAAACAAACAAACAGAATGATTGGGTGCAATGAACAGCAGAATTAGTGCATAGTGACAAACAGCCTTATCCCGAAGAAGCATGAGGTATATGGAAGGGTTGGTGGAGAAGGTGGATTAGTGCCAGAAAAGGTTAGAAAGATGGGTTTATTTTTAAAACTGTTAATTAAAAAAAAGTTAACAATATTTTATTCTTTTTTTTTTTTTTTTTTTAAGACGGGGTCCTACTCTGTCACCCAGGCTGGAGTGCAGTGGCGTGATCTTGGCTCACTGCAACCTGTGCCTCCTGGGTTCAAGTGATTCTTCCTGTCTCAGCCTCCCAAGCAGCTGGGACTACAGGCACATGCCACGAAGCCCGGCTAATTTTTGTATTTTTCGTAGAGATGGGATTTTGCCATGTTGGCCGGGCTAGTCTTGAACTCCTGACCTCAGGTGATCCACCCATCTTGGCCTCCCAAAGTGCTGCTATTACAGGTGTGAGCCACCGTGCCCAGCCTATTTCTTGACCTTAGTGGTGGTTATATGGGTGTCTATAAGTATTGCTTTAAATATGTAGATAAGATTTATAAACTTTCTTCATGTAAATTATATTTCACGGTTTAAAAATGTTTAAGGAACAGTATAAAATCAAAATAATCATCATAAATGTATAACACCTTACAATACAATCTTGACTATATCAGATGCATAGAAAAAGTACAAATATTAACAGTTGCAGTTGGAAACGTTCATTCATGGATATGAAAGGGCAAAAATACAATTAAAAATACATGTCCTGGTGTCGTGGCTCACAGCCGTAATCCCAGCACTTTGGGAGGACAAGGTGGGCAGATCACTTGAGACCAGGAGTTTGAGACCAGCCTGGACAACATGGTGGAAACCCATCTTTACTAAAAATACAAAAATTAGTCAGGCATGGTGGCACAAACCTGTAGTCCCAGGTACTTGGGAGGCTGAGGCATGAGAATTCCTTGAACACTGGAGGTGTAGGTTGCAGTGAGTCAAGATCATGCCTGGGTGACAGAGCAAGACTGTGTCTCAAATAAATATATATGTGTACACAACATAAACAGAAAACATTATTTTTGATTATACCTAAAACATTTGCAGTTAATAGATCACATATTAGGCCACAAAGGAAGCTTCAGTAAATTCCAAAGAATCCTATTCTGACAATGTTTTCCAACTACAATGTCATCACAGAATTAATATTTTTAAAAAGATGGCTAAAATAAAGTCGTGCTTATTTAGAGATTAGATAGCATACTATTAAATAACATTTGGACTGAAAAAAAAATAGAACTGAATAAAATACTACATGATTGAATTTGTATACATCTAAAGCAGTACTTAAAGGCAAATTTATAGTCTTAAATATACTAATGAACAAAAAAGTTAAAAACAAATGAGTTTTCATAATAAGATATTACCTCACACCCACTAGGATGACTACTATTAAAAAAAAACAAGAAAATAACAAGTGTTTTGAGGATCAGCTTAACTTTTAAATTAGGTATTATTCGCATATGATAAAATGCACACATTTTAGACGTCTGATTTTTTAAGGTCTTGAATGCCCAGGTAAGGGATTGGGATGGCTGGAGGTCATACAGTACAGTAAAAAGTTTAATAGACAGCCGGGTGCCATGGCTCACACCTGTAATCCCAGCACTTTGGGAGGCCAGATCACGAGGTCAAGAGATAAAGACCATCCTGGCCAACGTGGTGAAACCCAGTCTCTATTAAAAATACAAAAAATTAGTGTGGTGGCGCATGCCTGTAGTCCCAGCTACTCAGGAGACTGAGGCAGGAGAATCGCTCAAACCCAGGAGGTGGAGGTTGCAGTGAGTGCAGTGAGCCGAGATTGCATACCACTGCACTCCACCCTGGCAACAGAGTGAGACTCTGTCTCAATTAAAAAAAACAAACAAACAAAAAACAGAGTTGGCATTGAATTACAGTTTAGTCGTTTGCTCACTATGTCATCTTGGACAAATGACTTGAGTCTCAGGGCCTTATTTCCTCATCTCCAATGATGACAGGAATACACCCCTGGGGAATGTGGAAAGGATCAAATAAAGTATTGTATGCAATGTATACCTCTTTCTTGGATATTTGACTTCATGGAATGCATCTTTTCCTTAAGAAAACCTGATTGAGGCCCTTGTTATAGAAAACACCTGGCAGTTGGTGCCTCTGTTTTATCTTCCAACTCGTCTCCATCCTGAACTCTGTAACCAAGTTAGTCTCTGTTCAGCATTGCTTTCACCATTCTGTTCCTTCCACAAAAGCTTTTGGCGAGTCCCCATTAGCCTGAGGTGAAAATCTGAATGCCTTAGATTAGAGTTCAAGGCCTTCTGAAGTCTGTCTTTGATCTGCTTTGCCACTGTCTGCTCCTCTATATTTGTAGTTTTATTTTATTTATTTATTTTAAAACAGTGTCTCACTGTCACCCAGGCTGGAGTGCAGTGGCGCCATCTCGACTCACTGCAATCTCTGCCTCCAGGGTTCAAGCGATTCCTGTGCCTCAGCCTCCAGAGTAGCTGAAATTATAGGCGTACACCACCACACCTGGCTAATTTTTGTAATTTTTTTTTAGTAGAGGCGGGGTTTTACCATGTTGGCCATGCTGGTCTCGAACTCCTGACCTCAGCCCGCCTTGGCGTCCCAAAGTGCTGGGATTATAGGTGTGAGCCACCACACCCGGCCTAATTATAGTTTTAAAACTCCTAAATTCTCTATAAATTCTGATGTGGCAAAAAACAAACAAATGAAAAGAAAAAAAAAAAAAACAACCAGACCCAAACTCTTAAAGTTACAGAACCCAGAGCTCTTTGTTCAAATGGAATCTTTTGTTCAAAAACATTGCAGCTCCATCCATCAGGCATATGAGAGTGAAGCTTTTGGTTGAAGCCAGGATGGGGGTCCCGGACTGACTTCCTCTCCCCTCCCATTTCCTCTTTTCCATTCCTACCTGCTTAGTTCCCTGAGATGAGTCTCCAGGACGTTGTTTGAAACCCATTGCCTTCTGGGAATGTCCTTAGATAGGAATAGGTCCTCTCTCCTCAAGGAACAAGGAGGTCACTGAACTCTGTGTGTGTTACCCTCCACTGGGCCTCTCGCCTGACCCTCCTGTGGTTGTTTGCTCATCAGTCAGGGACCCCGCCTCATAAAAGGCCCCCTCTGTGATGTAATGTTAACACGCTTAGCTACGCCTCTGGCATGAGTACAACAGCAGTTTTAATCATATGCCTGTTTGTAGCAGCCTTCAAGCAGCCAAGGGTATCGTAACAAATCACAGCCCAGTGAAAACAGTTTAACAACAAATCACAGCCCAGTGAAAACAGTTTAACAAGGGACTGTCTGATGTGGTATAAGCATTCCCTTGGTCTGATTTCACCTAGAAAATGTTGTGTCGGAGAGCAGTGGTTTGCAAACCTGCAGGTGGGGCCTTGGAACTTGTGCTTACAGATAATCCCCTGAGTTCAGAACCAGTGGCATGGGCACTAGAAAACAGCTAAGGAGAATGGACATTTTGAGTTGCGTGCAGTGGGGATGGTACACTCAGGGATGAGAATATGTGCTGTACTTCATATGGATATTTTTTCATATGAAGGAACAGAAGAGTGGAAAGTGCAGAAGAAGCAGGTTTTCAGGGGGTTGTCTTGCTTTCAGTTTTGAGCAGGTGGAGTTTAAAATACCCATGGGCCAATGAAGTGCAGATTTCCAGCAGGTAGTTGGAAATTTGAGTCTGGGACTCAAGAGTGAAGTGAGCGGTGAGCTGATAATACAGAATCATCTGTATGGAGGAGAGAGTTGAAGGTGTAAAAAGCGTGAGTTTTTTAAGGAAAAGAGGAGAGCCTTGTGAAGTACTTACGTTTAGTTTCCAGAGGAAGAGAGTAGAGTAAAGGAGGTGGGAGATGTGGCCAGAAAGGAATAACAGAAGTTCACCTGCCAACTCACAGGGAGGGAAGAGCTTCTGGGAGGAGGAGGTGGGTGGGTGGCCAATGGGGTGTGATATGGTTAGGCTTTGTGTTCCTACCCATATCCCCTCTCCCCTCCTCTCCCCTCCCCTCCCCTCCCCTCCCCTCCCCTCCCATCCTCTCCCTCCCATCCCCTCCCATCCCCTCCCCTCTCCTCTCCTCTTTCTTCCTTTCTTTCTTGATGGAGTCTCATGCTGTTGCCTAAGCTGGAGTGCACTGGTGCGATCTCTGCTCACTGCAACCTCCGCCTCCCAGGTTCAAGAGATTCTCCTGCCTCAGCATCCCGTGTAGCTGGGATTACAGGCACCTGCCACCATGCCTGGCTAACTTTTATATTTTCAGTACAGATGGGGTTTTGCCGTGTTGGCCAAGCTGGTCTTGAACTCCTGAACCTCAGGTGATCCACCCACCTTGGCCTTCCAAAGTGCTGGGATTACAGGCATGAGCCACTGTGCCTGGCAAAATCTCATTTTGAATTGTAATCCTGAGATGTCAAGGGAGGGAAGTGACTGAATGATGGGGGTGGTTTCCCCCATGCTGTTCTTGTGATAATGAGTGAATTCTCACGAGATCTGATGGTTTTATAAATGGTAGTTTTTCTTGTGCTCTCATACAGTGTCTCTCTCCTACCACCGTGTAAGATGAGGCTGCTCCCCCTTCTGCCATGACTGTAAGTTTCCTGAGGCTTCCCAAGACATGTGGAATTTAAATCTCTTTTCTTTATAAATTATCCAGTCTTGGGCAATTCTTTATAGCAGTGTGAAAACGGACTAATAGAGGGTGGCTGTTATTAACTACAGTTCCTGGGGGATAAAAGGTGAGAAGCTGTCAGGACTTTGGACTTCAGGTTTACCTTGCAGTATGTATGATGGGGATGGGTGGTTTTCACGGGCTGGAGAGCTGAGTGGGAAGTGAGAAGTCTCCTTTCACTTCCTGGGACTTCATGGAGATCATTTCAATCTGATAAGTCTCCTGACCACCTTCTTACTCTTGCTTTATACAGAAAATATTATTTTTAAGAAGTCTGGCTGGTGCGGTGGCTCACACCTGTAATCCCAGCACTTTGGGAGGCTGAAGCGGGTGGATCACTTGAGGTCAAGAGTCTGAGACCAGCCTGGCCAACATGGCAACACCCCATCTCTGCTAAAAACACAAAAATTAGCTAGGTGTGGTGGCGCACACCTGTAATCCCATGTACTCTGGAGACTGAGGCATGAGAATCGCTTGAACCGAGGAGGCAGAGATTGCAGTGAGCCAAGATTGTGCCACTGCACTCCAGCCTGGGCAACAGAGCGAGACTTTTTTTTTTTTTTTTTTTTTTTTTTTGGTGAAAGAACACACTTCATTGGGAAGCAGACTGCTGCACAGTGACCAACAGAAGAAGGCCACCCAATGAGCACTTACACATTGTGCTCCAAAAGACACAGGATGTTTTGCTAATAAAAATCAATGGGAACAGGGATTCCTCTGGGCAACTCCCCCAGCCTCATCCCTTTCAGGGATTCATAAATCTCCCATCCATTTTCCTGATGGCAGCTGTGGTTCATTAGAGAGACAGCCCTTTAGGGGTGCCTTCCTGTTTCTTATAAAGCACCTTTTCTTTAGATTTTTGAAATCTTCATTTGTTACTTTCATTCTAGTTCTCTTAAGGCCATGAGATCAGCTTCCGTGCAGATTGCCTTGATGTCAGCACCAGAGAGGTCACCTTTAGCCACGATCAAGTCGTCCAGGGTTACATCATCGGCCAGCATCATCCTGCTGGGTGAATCTGAAATATGCGCTTCTTAGTCTTTTCATCAGGCAGGGGGAACTCAATCTTCCTGCTAACGTGGCCTGGTCTGATAAGTGCTGGATCCAAAGTTTCTATTCGGTTTGTGGCCACGGTATCTTTCACATTCCCCCTAGAATCAAATCCATCCAACATGTTCAACAGTTCCAACATTGTTTGCTGAATTTCTCTCTCACCACCAGAATTTGAGTCATATCTTTCTGTCCCAATGGCGCCAGTTTCATTGATAAGCACAATGGACGGTTCATGTTCTTCAGGAACTTGAAACAATTCCTGTACAAGTTTGGGCCCATCACCTAGGTACTTCTGAATAAGTTCAGAGCCAACCACTCTCAAGAAAATGGCTGAGGTTTGGTTTGCTACTGCTTTGGCTAACAAGGTTTTACCCGTGCCAGGTGGATCATAGAGAATGACCCCCTTAGGAGGCTTTATACCCGTCTCTTCATGATATTCAGCATGGGTGAAAGGAAGCTCCAGAGATTCCTTAATTTCTGGAATTTGATTGTCCAACTCCCCAGTATCAGCATAGGTCTCCTGAGGGACCTTTTCCATCTTCATCACTGTGACCAGGGGATGCGTGTCATCCATCAGCACCCCTCTCACAGCATGCACCTTGTGGTTGAGCAGGACTGAGCAGCCAGTTTCCAGCAGATCCTTATCTACAAATGAAAGAATGCTGACGTAGTGTTCTGAGCCCACAGATGTAGACACGATGGCATGATTGTCATTGATGATCTCTTCCAAGGTTCCTATTGATATCGGGGTTCCTCTCAGATCATCCACTTTTGATCTTTCCTCCTCTTGCTTTTCTTGTAATGGTTTCATTTATTCCTGATTTCTAATGAATTCTTCCTCCATGAGAAGACAGTCTTTAATTTTCTCTAACTTCAGTAATTTTAACCAGCACTGAGTGTGAGGTGTCACCAGTGGCAGTTTGCTGGCAACGTCTGGTTCCTTTGTTTTCTTCTTCTTTTTCCCCACTCTAGTTGGTACAGGAGGTTCGTATTTCTTTTTCTTGTCCTTATCCTTCTTGCCACCTCCAGGACCGTGACCACCACTCTGACTTTGACCCATCTGGCCTTGGCTACTTGAACTCAAGACTCTTAAAAAAAAAAAAAAAAAAAAAAAAAAAAAAGAAATCCAATTACTCTGCAAAGACTGATTAAGCCCAGAATCACTGATTATTATGATTAAAGTTGAGACCCTTCAAAGGTGAGGTTTAACTTTCTTTGGTGTAGAAGAAATGTTTCAAGTAATTGAGTTTCAGAACCTGTCATTGCTAAACCCCTGTGAGGGGGCTTCGATTTTGAACCTTTTAAAAACTATTTTCAGAGGGCCATCTTTTTTGGTGTATTCTTGCTAGTGAGAGAGGGACAGTCTCCAGGAAGCTCAGAATCTCTCAGTTGTCCAAACAACCTAGCAAAGCTTCCGACAGTGGATTCAGAGTGAAATGGTTCTGTCACAGGAATGTGAGATAGGTCTGTTTTCAGTGTCATTTTCTAACTATTGATAACTTGATCTTTTTTCTTGCTTGCTTTTTTTTTTTTTTTTTTTGAGACAGAGTCTCATTCTGTCGCCCAGGCTGGAATGCAGTGGCACGATCTCGGCTCACTCCAAGCTCCGCCTCCTGGGTTTAAGCGATTCTCCTGCCTCAATCTCCCAAGTAGCTGGGACTACAGGCGTGCACCATCACACTCAGTTGATTTTTTTTGTATTTTTGATAGAGATGGGGTTTTACCATGTTGGCCAGGCTGGTCTTGAACTGCTGACCTCAGGTGATCTGCCCGCCTTGGCCTCCCAAATTGCTGGGATTATAGGTGTGAGCCACCACGCCCGGCTGCTTTCTTTAGTTCATACATGTATCTATACTCAGAACCCTCGTTCTGGCTCTGTTGCTCAGGCTGGAGTGCAGTGGCGCAATCTTGGCTCACTGCAGCCTCTGCCTCCTGGGCTTAAGTGATCCTCCCACCTGAGCCTCCAGAGTAGCTGGGAGTAGGAGTACAGGCATGCACCATCGCACAGAGCTAATTTTTTTTTTTTGTATTTTTTGTAGAGGCGGGATTTCACCATGTTGCCCACGCTGGTCTCAAACTTTTGAGCTCAAGCAATCCACCCACCTTGGCCTCCCAAAGTGCTGGGATTACAGGTGTGAGCCACTGTGCCTGGCCATATGTAACAATTTTTTTTACATTTTGCTACGTATTTGCTTCATATGAAAACATTACATATATGCCTGTATATACTATTTTTTCTAAACATTTAAAAGTTACATACATAAAAAAACTTCACCTTTAAATACTTTAGCATATATCTCTCAAAATGATATTCTCCTGCATAACCATATAACAATATAACACCTAACTCAACTAAATAATTACGCTCCAGTGTATAAGATTTCCTCACATTAGGCTGGGTGTGGTGACTCACGCCTGTAATCCCAGCACTTTGGGAGGTTGAGGCAGTTGGATCACAAGGTCAGGAGTTCAAGACTAGCCTGGTCAATATAGTGAAACCCTGTCTGTACTAAAAATACAAAAATTAGCCAGGCGTGGTGGTGCGCGCCTGTAGTCCCAGCTACTTGGGAGGCTGAGGCAGAAGAATCGCTTGAACTCAGGAGGCAGAAGTTGCAGTGAGCCAAGATCGCGCCACTGCACTCTAGCCTGGGCGACAGAGCGAGACTCCCTCTCAAAAAAAAAGATTTCCCCAGTTGTCCCCAAAGTATTTTATATATCTGGTTTGTTCAAAACAAGATCTAATCAAGAGCATTCCTCTTTTTCTAGAACAATCATTCCTTCCCTTCCCCTCCTCCCAAGTATGTTGACTTGATGAAGAGAGATTGGGCTACTTAAGAATGTCCACATTCTGGATTTGTCTGATGGGTTTTTCATAGTATCACTTGTCTTGTTCCTCTGTCCCCTGTGTTCTGTATCTGGAAGTTACAATAAACTGAAGGCTTACTTAGATTGAAACTAAACCTGTTTGGTGAGAAACCTCATGGGGATGCTGTGCACTTCATACTGTGCCACATAAGGAGGCACATACTGACCAGTGTCCTACTATTAGTGATGTTATGATCATTGGTTTAAGGTGCTGACAGCCAGCTATCTCCATTGTAAAGTTACATTTTCACCTTTGAGACTGGGGAGTAATCTGTGGGATAATTCTTACCTGTTGTGGGAAAAACTAGTTCACCATCATCAACTTGTGTTTAAGGCTTTTTAGCATCCATTGATTATTTTTGCTTGGATCAATTATGAGAAAACAATTACTGGTGATTTTCTACAAAAATTAGCTGGGCATGGTGGCAGGCACCTGTAATCCCAGCAACTGGGAGGCTGAGGCACGAGAATTACTTGAACCCGGGAGGTTGCAGTGAGCTGAGATAGTGCCACTGCACTCAAGCCTGGGTAACAGAGCAAGATTCTATCTCAAGAAAAAAAGAAAAAGGAATTCTAATTTTACAATTCCTTCTATATTTGTTAGCTAGCATTTGCCTGTAAATGCTAGATAAATTGTTATTTCCTTCCCTTTAATTGCAATTTTCAGAGCCAGAAGTTGAGATAATAGTCACTCTCTTGTCATTATGGGCTCATGGATTTAAAAAATATATTCAATGTGTTTTATTCAATTACAGTCATTGTAGTTTTTTATATGAAATTGTCTAAAATGCATCCAGTGGAAGCTTCTTTGAGCTTGCTTCTGGGTCCTTTTAACATGTCCCTATAATTTTTGAACGTTTTCTTAGTTTCTGCCACAAGATGGCCCAGATTCATGTTCTGCATTCTTTAACCCACACCTGGGTTAGCCATTTCTTCAAGGAGTTCTGCGTCCTTTCAGTGGAAAAATGGTATTTAGTTACCAAAACTTGTGCTTTGTGTGTGCTCATGGCTGCTGAGTTTTCACAGGCCCTTTCAGTGGGCAGAGAGAGGAAATATATAGCTGAAAGATTATGAGTTTGTATCCATATTTCCAAATGTAATAATTCAACATTGCATTGTTTTATTTAACACCTTTGATTTTCTCCCTATATCTCTTTTCTCTCTATACTGTTATTTTAGTTCCTAATATTACCATAATTAGTTGTTTGCATTCTCTCTCTCTCTCTCTCTCTCTCAGAGAGAGAGAAAATTATCACTGAAAGAGAGGGAAATAGAGACTGCTTCAAAATAACATACTAATATTTTTACTAGCAATAGAACTGCTAAATGAAATTTAAGATTGGTCTGCAGCAGTATGCCACCAAGCATGCATAAAGTACTAACTTCAAAGTCCCTAGAAGGAGCTCTTTCCTTTGGATGGTTATTTACAATATTACTAGTTTTATTTAGTTTAGTTTGTTTTCAATTCCAGGATTTGCTTCATTTTTTTCCCATAGGGTTTAAGTTTATTATTTGAGTATGTAAAAATCTTCACATGGTTTAAAAATTAAAACTATATGAAGACATATACTTAGAGAAGCTTGTCTCTAATCTCTTCTTTTCAATTCTGCCGCTCTCCTGTAAGTAATCGTTTTCTGCTTGTTTGTTTTTATCTTTTATTTAAAAAAACTGCTCCTTGCAGAGCAGGGCTAACTCATAGGTCATGTGTCCAGAGTTGACTAGGTAATCATTTTTGTCGGTTTCTAATGTATTCTTTTAACATTTCTTTTTATAAATAAAGGCCATTTATATGTGTATATTACTATTATAGTATGCTATTATATTATTTAATAGCATTATATTATATATTTTTTCTTTTTTTTTAAAAAAAGCTGTTAATCTCATTATTATTCACCATGAAGTTTTCACTGAACACACACTGAGGATCACACCACATCAATGGATAGAATTTTTTCATACACTTTACGATTGTACCCTACTTCACTATGTTGAATGTACCATTGTTCCAAATTTATAAATATTTATGTTATTTCCAATCTCTTGTTATTTCAAATAATGTTGCAATAATAACCTCATACTTTAGTCATTTCATTTATGTGTGGGTATATCTTTAGGACAGAATTGAGATTATGTGGTTGGTTGTGTTAACACTTTCATTTTTTTCTTGCCTTCTCATTCTTTATTTTTCTTTAACATGGTTAAAATTATCAAATAAATTACATATACAGAAGAGTATATGATATACCTGCAAACTTGAATGAATACCAGCTCACATTCACAGCTTTGGAATGACACACCACCAGTACCCTTGAAGCCTCCTGTATAACCCTTTCTGGTAACACCCCTGCCTCTTCCTGCCAGAAGTAGTGATTTTCTTGAAGTCTGTGTCAAATGCTTCCTGTATTTTCTTTATATTTATTTATATACACCAATGTATCTCCAAATACATATATACCAGTGTACCTCCAAATATCTATCTATCTATCTGTCTGTCTGTCTGCCTGCCTGCCTGCCTGTCTGTCTGTCTGTCTGTCTGTCTATCTATCTATCTGTCTGTCTGTCTGTCTGTCTGTCTGTCTATCTAGCTATCTATCTGGTACATATATATGTTTATGCCTCCAAATAATATATTGTTTAGTGTTAAACTTATATAAATCAAATCATACTGTGTATAGCCTGTTACAAGTTATTTTCACTCAACATTTTTGCAATTTATCCACAGATAAGTTATTCATTTTCATATTTGTGTAGTATTCTCTTGATTATATTACCACTTACTTGTCCATGCTACTCTTGATAGATATTGTGTTGTCTCCAGTTTTTCATTACAAACAGTGCTGCGATAAGTATCCTTGTATGTATTTGTGGTTTACATATCCAAAAGTTTCTTTAGGGTCTATACCTAGGAAAACAATTGTTGGGCTGCATAGTATATACAAGTACAACTTTGCTGGTGTATTGATTCAGGTAGAGGACAAACAGCAGAATGCACCCTCATTCATTAAAGTAGAAAGGGATTTATGATAGATGATTGATCGTTTATAGAATTGTTGGGAGGGTTAAAGAAATAGACTCAAGATTGAACTTCTAGTGATAATTCCCGAGGCCACACCAAATCCACACTGAGCCACCAAGAAAGCTGCCACTTTTCCCTTCAATGGGAAGCTGTGTTTTGAATTGGAAAGCTGCCAATACAATCTGACTCCAAAGCCACAGTGCCTTGGGCACAGTTAGGGGCCACTTCAGCTAAATCAAGAAGCCACTGTCAGACCTGCTGGCTCCAGAACCAAACACAGCTCTGAAATCACCTTCTAAAATTGGGAAACCACCATTTTAATCCCTGCCAGTAAAACGAATACCCTCAGCCCTGCCTCTCTCTCTTCACTTAACTCAGTTCAAGTCTCACTGAGAGCATTGGATGGGTCAAACTTCAATCGTACATGGAACCCTAGCTATAAGGGTGTCTTGCAAATGGAGTTTTTAGTTTTCTGCCCTTTGAAATATAGGAAGGCACCCTAGGAGAAGTTGGAATAAAAGTTGAGCAAATCAGTTAATAGTATCTGGTGCATGAAATAATGCTGATTTCTAATGTGGTTGAGCCAACTCCTGCCAGGAATGTATGAGAGTATCTGTGGTTCTAAACTTTTGGCAATGCTTGATTTTGTTGGGCTTCTGTTTTTGAAAATCTATTTTATTGTCATTCTAATTTGCAGTTCCTTGATTAATACTGAGGTTGAGTATGTCTTTGTAGATATCTTGGCCATTCATATTTGCTTTTCACAGGTATGCCTGTTTAAGCCTTCTGTACATTTCATTTTTTTCTTTCTTATTCTGTAGCATACTCTTCATATTCTGTACAATGATTCATTGTTGGTTATAATAACAAGTGTCTTCTCAGATTGAGGCTTATCTTTTTACCCTCCTAATGGTGATTTTGCTCAATAGCATTCTTTTTATTAGTCAGTTTTATTAATTTTTTTCTTTATGGTTTGTATTGTTCTTGCTTGATTAAAAATCTTTCCCTACTCACAGGTCATTAGAATATTCTTTTGTATATTCTCTAAACGTTTTAAAGTTTTGCTTTTCCTGTTTTGGTTTCTGATACACCTGAAATTGATTTTTCTGTATGGTATGGGACAGAAATCCGTTTTCACTTTTTTTTTTTCTCTCTGATCTGCAATACTAGATCTATCATATATCATTGTATTAAGTGTGGATCAGTTCCTGGGTTCTCTTTTTGTTGGTCTGTTTTTCATCCTCATGCTAATAACACACAATCTAATTACTTATGTCATTTCTGGCAGAACACTTTCCCTTGTCTCAGCTTTTGGTCATTGGCTCTTCTTTATACATTTTAGAATGTTTGCCAAGTTCTATGAAATGTCTTACTGGTATTTTTATTAGAATTACATTGAATCGGCCGGGCACAGTGACTCACACCTGTAATCCCAACTCTTTGGGAGGCCGAGGCAGGTGGATCACCTGAGGTCAGGAGTTCAAGACAAGCCTGCCCAACATGGGGAAACCCTGCCTCTACCAAAAATATGAAAAAAAATTAGCCAGACAGGGTGGTGGGCACTGTAATCCCAGCTACTTGGGAGGCTGAGGCAGGAGAATCGCTTGAACCTGGGAGGTGGAGGTTGCAGTCAGCCAAGATTGTGCCATTGCACTCCAGCCTGGGCAACAAGAGCAAAACTCCATCTCAAAAAAACAAAACAAAACAAAACAAAAAAACAAAAAAAAGAAAGAATTACATGGAATCCATATGAAAGTTTAGGGGAGAATTGATTGATCTTTAAGATACTGAATTTTCCCATCCATGGAAAAAGTGATGCTGTTCTCTTTATTTAGGTCCTATTTAAGACCTTTCACTAAAGTTTTATAACTTTCTGCCAAAAGGTCTTGTGTCTCTTTCACTAGACTTAATCTTTGGTACCTTATTTTGTTGTTGCTACTGTAAATAATATATTTTAAAATTGTATTTTGCACCTGTTTTTTGGCTGGTGTTTAGAAATGCAGTTGATGCAGTTGATGCACTTGTTGATTTTATGCCTGGGAAACTTACTAAACTCTTTCATTACTTCTAATAATGTATATGATATGCTTTGTCTGTGTCCCCACCCAAATCTCATCTTGAATTATAGTCCCATAATCCCCACACGTCATGAGAGGGGGCAGGTAGAGATAAGTGCATCATGGAGGTGGTTCCCCCCATCCTGCTCTCGTGATAGTACATAAGTTCTCATGAGATCAGATGGTTTTATAAGGGGCTTCCCCCTTTGCTCGGCTTTCATTCTTCTACCTGCTGCCATGTGAAGAAGGGCGTGTTGGCTTCCCCCTTCACCATGATCGTAAGTTTCCTGAGGCCTCCCTAGCCACGCTGAACTGTGAGTCAATTAAACCTCTTTATAAATTACCCAGTCTTGGGTATGTCTTTATTAGCAGCATGAGAATGGACTAAGTATAGATAACTGGAAGTTTTCTGTGTAGAACATAATACCTGCACATAATGACAGATATTTTTTGAATCTGTATTATTTTCCTTATCTTTGCGTGTATTCTTATTTTTGCACAGGTTAGAATTCCAATGCAGCACTGAGTAGAACTGAGGATTGTGTAACATCTTATTATGCCTGATTTTTAAAAGTATGTGTTAGTATTTCACAATTGAAAAACTCTTTTTTTGCTCATTACTTTGAAGATACGCTTATCATGTTAAGAACATTCCTTTTTGTTTCTAGTGTGTAAGTGATTTTATTTTTTTACTTTTTGTCTGAAAAAACAACTGAATGTTGTTTTGAATTTTATCACATGCTTACTCATCTCAATTAAGATCACAACATAGGCCAGGCGCAGTGGCTCAGCCTGTAATCCCAGCACTTTAGGAGGCCAAGGTGGGCGGATCATGAAGTCAGGAAATTGAGACCATCTTGGCTAACACTGTGAAACCCCATCTCTACTAAAAATACAAAAAATTAGCCGGGCCTGATGGTGGGCACCTATAGTTCCAGCTACTTGGGAGGCTGAGGCAGGAGAATGGTGTGAACCCGGGAGGCGGAGGTTGCAGTGAGCCAAGATTGTATCACTGTACTCCAGCCTGGGTGGAGACTCCGTCTCAAAAAAAAAGATCACAACATAATTTTTCGCCGACTAATAAGCTAAATTACATTAATGTATATTCTAATGATCTAAATTTCATTCCTGGAATAAACCCAACTTGGTCATTTTTTTAAAATTTTAATTGTTGGATTCAGTTTGCTAATATTTTGTTCAGGATTCTTGCATTTATGTTCATGAAGGAGATTGACCTTCAATTTTTCTTTCCAATATTGACCTTGTTTACATTTTTTTTATACCAAGCTTGCAATTGCTCACAAAACGGGTCTGCATAGTGTTCCTTCTTTTTCTATTCTCTAAAGAGTTAGTGTGTGTGATGAGAACACTGAAGGTCTACCCATTTAGCAAATTTTAAGTATACAAAGCAGTATTGTTAACAGTAGTCACCAGGCTATATATTAGATCTCCAGAACTTATTCATCTTGCATAACTGAAAATTTGTACTCCTTGACCAACATCTCCGCATCTCCCCTCCCCTCAGCCACTGGTAACCACCATTCCACTCTGTTTCTTTTCTTTTCTTACTCTGTCACCCAGGCTGGAGTGCAGTGGTGCGATCTTGGCTCACTGTAACCTCCGCCTCCTGGGTTCAAGTGATTCTCCTGCCTCAGCCTCCTGAGTATCTGGAATTACAGGCATGCGCCAACACACCCGGCTAATTTTTGTATTTTTGGTAGTGATGGGGGTTTCACCATGTTGGTCAGGCTGGTCTTGAACTCCTGACCTCAAGATCTGCCCGCCTCAGCCTCTCAAAGTGCGGGGATTACAGGCGTGAGCCACCGTGCCTGGCCCCCTTTTTAATTTTTAATTTTTTTTTCAGAAGGAGTTTCGTTCTTGTTGCCCAGGCTGGAGTGCGATGGCACAATCTCAGCTCACTGCAACCTCCACCTCCTGGGTTCAAGTGATTCTCCTGCCTCAGCCTCCCAAGTAGCTGGGATTACAGGCATGCACTACTGTGTCCAACAAGTTTTGTATTTTTTTTTTTTTCAGTAGAGGCCAGGTTTCTCCATGTTGGTCAGGCTGGTCTCAAACTCCCCACCTCAGGTGATTAGCCCACCTCGGCGTCCCAGAGTGCTGGGATTACAGGCATGAGCCACTGAGCCCAGACTCCCTTTTTAATTTTTTTAAAGCAACCTCCATACTGTTTTCCATAATGGCTTTATCAATTTACCTTCCCACCAAAACGTACAAGGGTTCCCTTTTCTCTGCATCTTCACCAACACTTCTTATTGCTTGTCTTTTTGATAATGTCCTAACAGAACTGAAGTATTATCTTACTGCAGTTTTGATTTGCATTTCCCTGATGGTTAGTGATGCCAAGCACCTTTTCATATACCTGTTGCTTATTTGTCTGTCTTTGGATTATTGGGCTTTTGAAGATGTTAGAGGCAACCAGGTTAATGGAGAGATCAGTACTTGGGGTCAGAGACATGTTTGAGCTCTGATCTTTGTTATTTAGTGCGAAGAACTTTTGGGCTGGTAACTTACGTATTTGGGACTCAGTTTCCTACTAAGTTAAATGGAAGTAGTAGTACACACTGTCTCCACCTTTCAGAGTTGTGTACTGTGAGCATCAAACGGAATACTTTACAGTATGTGACAGTGCAGAATAAATCCTCTTAAGAAAGAGTACCACCTCTCCTAAAGCTGACCTTCGGGAAAATATTGTCCTGTGGATTGTTTTCAAAACAGATTCTCGCCAGTATTTTAAATTAGAGCAGGGAGTAGAAATGTTCCTGGAGACTACCTCTGCTTATAAGGTTGGGGTCAGGAGCACTGACAATGTACTTCCAGAAGAGATGATGTTGGCAGTTTGTGAAGTTAAATTCATAGCCTTTCCAGGTATTTTAGAATGTTAGATCTGGAGATCTTACAGATCATCTGGTCCATGATGAACTTCAGTCTTGAAGGTGTTTAACTCATATCTAGAGAATTATTATCTTAATTTTACATTGCACATTAATTTTGCATACATGTTTTAACTTATTAAAAAATACATTCTCATGGTAATGGTATAGAGATATTTAAAATGGTATGAAAGACATAAGTGAAAAGTGCAGGGCCAGGCATAGTGGCTCACACCTGTAATCTCCGCACTTTGGGAAGCTGAGGCAGGCAGATCGCTTGAGGTCAGGAGTTCGAGACCAGCCTGGCCAACATGGTGAAACCTCATAGCTCTACTAAAAATATGAAAATTAGCCAGATGTGGGCAGATGCTTGTAATCTCAGCTACTGGGAAGACTGAGGCAGGAGAATTGCTTGAACCTGGGAGGCAGAGTTTGCTGAGATTGTGCCACTGCACTCCAGACTGGGTGACAGAGAGAGACACCAAAACAAAACAAAACGAAACAAAAAAGCCCAAGCCTTCCTTTTTCTTCAGCCACCTCAGCCTGTTTTTCTCCTTAGAGATACAACTTTTTAAACTTTCTCTTTTGGTTCTTCTGGTAGTTACTGCCACATTCGAAATGATGTGATTTTACCTCTGTTCCTTGATTTATGATTTTTAGACAGTATCTGTTGTCTCCCCATTACAACAATGATTAATTTATGTTTCCTTCTTTTCCTCCTCTTTAGTTTCTGCTTGTCACATTTTATTTTTAGTTCCTCTCTTGGCTACCACTGTAGCTTTAAGTAGTATTTTTGGACTTTCACATCCTGACCTATTGGTTAGAGTTTCCCTTGAATTCTCACTCTGTAAAATGAGAAAATTGGTTCCCCTGCATTTCCCTTCACTGTTCCAGCTCCATCTGTCTCTTGGCTGCTGTCATCATTTCAACATCTAGGTTTACAACACATATTGTTTTCTATAACCATATGTGTCCTTTACGCTTTGCCTACAGGTTGATTCTAAAAACTGAAAGCCAATATCCGTAGTTTATAATAAGATTATATAAATATTTGTTCAATGAAGAACCACGTAATGTGATTGTATAACTAGAGAAGGAAATGAGATGCTATGCTTACAAACTCAGGTACTTAAGAGAGGAGAACTCTCAAAAATAAAGAGTGATTTTTAGGAGACAGGAAGAAGGACAGCATAATTTAACTATTTACCTTTATTATTATTATTTTTTACAGGCTGAGTTGAACTCCTGGGCTCAAGTGATCTTCCTATCTCTGCCTCCTAAGTAGCTGGGACTAAAGATACATGCCAGCTTGCTTTTATTGTTTTATACATCCATGTTATAACTAACATTATTAACTTTTAAGTGATAAAATTTCTTGCAGGAAATCAATTTTCTTTATGAATACACTTAGTTTAGAGCTTGCTGAATTTTCTAATTTTTCTAGGTTCTAATTTGGATCTATTTTTTTCCAGCTGTTGCACAGCTATCACCCTAGGGTGTCTTTTCACTCTCTCCTGGGTTAACACTACTGTGTCTGTCACTTTCTTGCACTCCTTTGTTGTTTTGCTGGGGTGCACACTTGAGTAATGCTCTCAGAGAAGATCACTATGTGGTAAATATCAGAGTCTTTGCTTATACATTAATATCTAGGTTTTATTCTAATTATTGATTGATAACTCAGGAAGACATAACCTTTTATGTTTAAAATAAAATTTCTCCAAAACTTAAAGGCAATACTTTATTGTCCTATGGCATCAAGCATTGCTGATTAAAAATCTAATGCCAACATGATTTTGGTTCCTTTGTAGGCAACTTAATCTTTCTGGAAACTTTATATTTGGCATTCTAAAACGTTATGATGATAGCTCCAGGGTTGTGTATGTGTGTGCTGTTGTTGTTGTCGTTGTTGTTTTGTTTTTGAGACAGAGTCTCATGCTGTCTCCCAGGCTGGAGTGCAGTGAGTGGCATGATCTCGGCTCACTGCAGCCTCTGCCTCCCGGGATCAAATGATTCTCCTGCCTCAGCCTCCTGAGTAGCTGGGATTACAGGCTGGGATTACAGCTGCCACTGCACCTGGCTAATTTTTGTATTTTTAGTAGAGGTGGGATTTCACCATCTTGGCCAGGCTGGTCTTGAACTCCTGACCTCGTGATCCACCCGCCTTAGCCTCCCAAAGTGCTGGAATTACAGGCGTGAGCCACCACCCCCAGCCATGTGTGTGCATTTTAACTTACCCTTTTCATGACTTAGTGATTCCTGGAGATTCACATCTTTCCTTTGTTCTGGAAAAATGCAATAATTTTCTTCTCGCATGTTGTCTGTTTTACTTGAACACAAGTGGGTATTAGGATTTTTGAATTGATCTTTTTAAGTCTCTTAACTTTTTAAGTGATTTTTTCTAAATCTTTGCATTTTAAATTTATAATCTGAGAGATCAGTGTTTTGCTTCTAGCTCTTTTATTGAATTTTTAATTTGTCAATTATATTTTTAAAACTCAAGTTATTTTGTATCTGCTTTTTTGGTGAGCATCTTGTGTTTCTTTTCTTTCTTGATGAGTAAACTATAGTGACTCTGAGGTAGTTTAGAAAGTTTTGAAGCTCTCTTCTGTCTGCATTATCTGTTTCCTCCAGGGTCTTTTGTTTTTGTTTATTTTATTCTGTCAGTCTGCTTTTTCCTCTAATTAATTACTAATTGATTGATAATAATATTCATTTAGTTCTAATTCTGAGCCAGACCCTGAGCAAGACAGACAGAGTCTCTACCCTCATGGGGCTTGCATCACAGGGCAGAAGTCACAATTACCATGTATGTAAACGGACACACAGGAATTCCAATTTGTAGTAAGTGCCAGGAAGGAAATAAGCAGGGTGATGTGAGAGTGAGTGATGGGGAGGCCTCTTTCAGAATGGGGTGTGTGAGCTGACAGCTGGAAGACAAGGGGCAGCCAGCAAGGTGACCACAGCCAGGGAGCATCTGGAGGGGAAAAGGGGTCAGATATGGTGCACCTCTAGGTAGGCTCTGGGGTAAGGAGCTTGCCTTTGATTTAAGTGCAGTAGGAAGCCATAGGAGCATATTAAGAGGGATGCGATGCAATGGAATACGATTCAGCCATAAAAAAGAATGAAATCATGTATTCTGCTGCAACCATATATTCTGCTGTGGATGGAACTGGAGGCCATTTTCTTAAGTGAAACAAGTCAGACACAGAGACAAATACCACGTTTTCACTTATAAGTGGGAGCTAAATAATGTGTAGACATGGACACAGAGTGTGGAATGATGACCATGGACACTTGGAAGGGAAAGGGGGTGGGAGGGAGGTGAATGATGAGAGATTACTCAGTGTGTGCAATGTACATTATTTGGGTGATGCATACCCTAAAAACCCTGACTTCACCACTACACAATCGGTGTATGTGGCAAAATTACTCCTGTACCCTATACATTTATACAAATAAAAAAGAGTGAAAAGAAGGGGGAGGGATGGTTTGATCTGGCCTGTGTTTCTAATGATCCACTCTCGCTGCTGAGTGGAGAATGACCCGAGACAGGCAAGAATAGCGGTGGGAGGATCACGAGGAGTCTGCTGTGGCTAGCTAAGCTCAGAGAAGGGTAGGGTGGCTGGGTATGCTGGGGAAATGGGAAGGGAGCATCACCAGCAGAACATGGTGTCAGAAAGCCAGGACAGAAAGTGTTCCGTAAAGGAGAGAGCCGTTCGATAAGCCAGTGCTGCTGAAAGGTCGTGGAAGCCTAGGACAGAGCAGTGGGCACCCTGCTTGGCAAGTGAAGGTTGCTGGTGACTTGATAGTCTTGGGGGAGGGCTGAAGAGAACCTCAGATGGTGGGAAGCGTTCACCCAGCTTTTGGACATAGTAACTGCACAGTAAGTTACTGCAGTGGTGTATTTGTGGCTTTCCATTGGCTATGGTTTGGGTCTGTGTCTGCGCCCAGATCTCATGTGGAACTATAATCCCCAGTGTTGGTGGAGGGGCTTGGTGGCAGGTGATTGTTTCCTGCACAGATGCAGACTTTCCCCTTGCTGTTCTCATGATAGTGAGTTCTCACGAGATCTGGTTGTTTAAAAGTGTGTAGCACCTCCTCTTTCTCTTGCTGTTCCTCCTGCTCCTGCCAAGTAAGACGTGCTAGCTTCCCCTTCGCCTTCCACCATGATTGTTTCCTGAGGCTTCCCCGGCCAGGCTTCCTGTAAAGCCAATGGTGAGCCAATTAAATCTTTTTTCTTTATAAATGACTCTGTCTTGGCCAGGCATGGTGGTTCATGCCTGTAATCCGAACACTTTGGGAGGCTGAGGCAGGTGGAGTGCTTGAGCTCAGGAGTTCTAGACCAGCCTGGCTAACATGGTGAAACCTTCTCTCTACTAAAAATACAAAAATTAGCCCGGCGTGGTGGCAGGCACCTGTAGTCGCAGCTACTTGAGAGACTGAGGTGGGAGGATGATGCCTTGAGCCTGGCAGGCGGAGGTTGCAGTGAGCCGAGATTGTGCTACTGCACTCCAGCATGGGCAACAGAGCAAGACGCTGTCTCAGAAAAGAAAAATAAAGTAAAAAATACCCAGTCTCAGGTAGTTCTTTTTTTTTTTTTTTTTTGAGATGGAGTATCGCTCTGTGGCCCAGGTTGGAGTGCAGTGGCACAATCTCTGCTCACTGCAGCCTCTGCCTCTGGGTTCAAGTGATTCTCCTGCCTGAGCCTCCTGAATAGCTGGGACTACAGCCATGCACCGCTACACCCGGCTAATTTTTGTATTTTTAGTAGAGACAGGGTTTCACCATGTCGACCAGGCTGGTCTCAAACTCCTGAACTCAGGTAATCCACCCACCTTGGCCTCCCAAAGTGCTGCGATTATAGGTGTGAGCCACTGTGCCTGGTCTCAGGTAGTTCTTTATGTGAGAAGGGACTAATACACCGTTGGTAGCTTGGAAATGGAAATTCCTTGAATAGTTGCTCCCAACCCCAAACACTTTGTAGTACCATCCTAATTTCTTCCAAAGCCCTCCTGTTTTGTGTACATTTCCCCCTTTTCTTATGATTCCATCAGAAAATATCTTATGTGAGGAAGAAATGGTTTAAAGGATTTCTATTTACTTTCATGTTATTTCTGATTATCTACTAGAGAGCATAGCTTTTTTTTTTTTTTTTTTTTTTTTTTTGAGGCAGAGTCTCATTCACTGTTGCCCAGGCTGGAGTGCAGTGGTGCCATCTCGGCTCACTGCAACCTCTGCCTCCCAGGTTCAAGAGATTCTTCTGCCTGAGCCTCTCGAGTAGCTAGGACTACAGGTATGTACTACCATGCCTGGCTAATTTTTTTTTTTTTTCCAATAGAGATGGGGGTTTCCCCATGTTGACCAGACTGGTCTCAAACTCATGACCTCAAGTGATCCGCCCGCCTCGGCCTCTCAAAGTGGGATGTTCAGTATAGACACAATGTTTTTCCAGCTATTTTCAATCGGAAATAATCTGAGTGAAATCAGATTATCGAAATCGGTTGGTTGAATTTACAGACGTGGAATCCACGGATACAGAGGGCCAACTGTACTTGGTGGTCAACAACACAATTGAAGTCTTCTCCATTCTCTTCATCCAGTTAAGTTCTAATTTTGGTTGGCTCATTTTTCAGTGTTTATTGCTTGCTGAGTCACGCAGTACACAACCATTACCTTTCCTTCCTGTTGCACTTTTTTATTTTCCATAGAGTTAATAATTGTCTTCCAGTTCTATTTGCTTATTTTTCTGTATACTTGTAACTAATTCAATGCCAGCTCTTTCAATTGGGCATACCTCTCAGTATGTTTAATTTCATTTTCTTGAAGAAATCTCTTCTGGATCTTCTGATCTGCTCCAGACTGCCCGGGTTGCCTACACAGCAGTGACTCATCTGCCATCTTGAGTTCTGCCTCCACGCATTATCTGGGTAATTTCTTCACCTCTTTCCCTGCAGGTCTGAAAAGGTCCTTACTGTATCATCTCGTTTCATTGATAGTTTGGCTGAGTATTAAATTCTAGGTTTTAAAACATTTGACTTCAGGAATTTGGAAGTTTCGCTCCACTATATTCTGCCTTGTTACATGAGACCTGTGTTGTTCTCTCTCTCTCAAAGTTTGTAGAATCTTTCTTTGTCCCTAGTGTTCCTATATATCACAAGGATGCACTTTGTTGTGGGTTTATTTTATCTTCTGGGACTTGGTGGGCTCCTTTTAATCTAGAAACTTACTGTCTTTCAATTCTGGCAGATTTTTCTTGAATAATTTTGCTGCTGATTTCTTTATTTTCTCCTTTTGAAACTCCTGGACAATTCTCTAATTTTCTTATTTTTTTCTTGTCTATTTTCTTTTTTTTTTTTTTTTTTGAGACGGAGTCTCGGTCTGTCGCCCCGGCTGGAGTGCAGTGGCGCAATCTCTGCTCACTGCAAGCTCCGCCACCCGGGTTCACGCCATTCTCCTGCCTCAGCCTCCCGAGTAGCTGGGACTACAGGCGCCCGCCACCGCGCCCGGCTAATTTTTTCTATTTTTAGTAGAGACGGGGTTTCACTATGGTCTCGATCTCCTGACCTTGTGATCCACCCGCCTCGGCCTCCCAAAGTGCTGGGATTACAGGCATGAGCCACCGCGCCCGGCCTTCTTGTCTATTTTCTATCTCTTTTTCTGTTTACCCTTCTCTCTGGGAAATTTTCCCAACCTAGCCTTCTGTTGCAAGCTACCTTATTTTAAATTCCAGGATTATTTAAATGTTCTTTCATATTTAAAAAAAATGAATACATTGTATTCCATTATCTTTCTCAAGATATTAATAATGGTTTGGCGTCTGTTTTCTCTGTTTTTACCTCCTTTTTCCAGTTTGCTTTGGTCTCTGGTTTTCAGATTACCATATTTTATTGACTCTGAGAACCTTTGATGCTGATGCTGATGCTCTTAATCCTACGAGAAAGTGTCCACGATATTATTTTGCATGGCTGTATCATGGCTACCTCCTGACTGACCACGATTTTGTAATACCATTGATTTGTAAGGCGGATTTCAGAGATGTTCATTCGGACACATGCATCTTAAGATCAATGAAACAGGGTAAATGCTTCTCAAGTTATCTTGGGATTCTTGCCTGCTCTGTTTATAGTTTAAGAGTGGTGCACCAAAAATCTGTTTGTAGTCTACTCTGCATGGTGCTGGTGGTAGTAGGTGAGTGGAGGGCTTTACTGACAGTGGAATTAATTGTAAGATGATTCAGTTGGGCTGTTTTTGTTGTTGTTGTTGTTGTTGTTTTTTGAGACATAGTCTCACACTGTCTCTCAGGCTGGAGTGCAATGATGTGATATCGGCCCACTGCAACCTCCACCTCCCGGGTTCAAATGATTCTCCTGCCTTAGTCTCCCGAGTAGCTGGGATTACAGGTGCCTGCCACCATGCCCAGCTAATTTTTGTATTTTTAGTAGAGATGGGGTTTCACCATCTTGGCCAGGCTGGTCTCGAACTCCTGACCTCGTGATCCATTTCCCACCCCGCCCCCCAGCCTCCCAAAGTGTTGGGATTACAGGCATCGCGCCCAGCCTGTTTTTTAAAGAAACGTGGTCTTGATATGTTGCCCAGGCTGAAGTGCAGTGGCATGATCATGGCTTACTGCTACCTCGAACTCCTGGACTCAAATGATCCTCCCACTTTAGCATCCTGAGTAGCTAGGACTACAGGTGTGCACTGCTACACCTGGCTGATTTAAACATTTTTTGTAGGGACGGGATCTCACCATGTTGCCCCGGCTGGTTGTGAACTGGCCTCGAGTGATCCTCTTGCCTTGATCTTTCAGTATGTGGAGATTACAGGTGTAAGCCAGTGTGTTGGGCCCAGCTTGACAGTTTTGTTAAGAAACGCTCTGATGATGACTTTCTCATGAACTTGTTGGATTCCCAAGAGAAGAGTTTTTGAATCTTCTGCCTGGAGGATTTAAGCTTGGCGGTCAGCCTTCTGAGCGTCACGAGGGGAAGGAAGGCTGGGACTCAGATGCTCAGCGTGCAGCTTTGACTTAGTCCTTTTCTTCCATGCGGTACTCCTGCCCTTATCTCTGCCTGGTGTTCGCCAGCCCAGAGAGGCTTGGTTTTACCTCTCCGGAGGGAAAAAGCCTCCAGGCTCCTGCCTTTGTGGAGCTGGGAAAGAAAGCTAGCGGGGTCACCTGCTTCTCAAACAGGCTTTTCAGTCAGACCTTCTGTTTTCTGCCCCATCTTTTTCTCTGCTTCCAAAGGAGCTGGGTGTTGCTGCCTCTTGAGCCTTTGAAGTTCAGGATGTTAAAGATTCAGGTTGTGTCTTAGCTTTACCTATGGTTGGTTCAGGTTTTGCTTAAGTTAGTTACTTCTCCTTCATTTTCCAGCTTTCAAAATGTTTTTCTTTTTTTGGCTGGGCATAGTGGCTCACACCTGTAATCTCAGTACTTTGGGAGGCCAAGGCCAGTGGATCACTTGAGGTCAGGAGTTCGAGACCACCCTGGCCAACATGGTGAAACCCCGTCTCTACTAAAAATACAAAAATTAGCCGGGCGTGGTGGTGCACACCTGTAATCCCAGCTGCCCGGGAGGCTGACATAGGAGAATTGCCTGAACCTGGGAGGCAGAGGTTGCAGTGAGCTGAGACTGTGCCATTGTACTCTAGCCTGGGCAACAGAGTGAGATTCTGTCTCAAAAAAATAAAAAAAGGTTTTTTCCACGCTCCCCCCCGTTCCCCCATTCTCTTTGCTAAAAATCACATTACAGAGAGGGGAACATCACACACCGGGGCCTGTTGGGGGGTGGGGTCTACAGGAGGGATAGCATTAGGAGAAATACCTAATGTAGGAGACGGGTTGATGGGTGCAGCAAACCACCATGGCACGTGTATACCTGTGTAACAAAATTGCATGTTCTGCACATGTCCCCAAACTTAAAGTATAGTAAATTAAAAAAAAAAAAAAAAAAAAAAATCACATTACTGTTATTTTAGTTTGGTTTTGGGAAAAAATAAAGGTAAATATCAGTGTTCAATCTGTCATCTTTACCTGAAGATCCTCATTTATTTTTTAATAAGTTCAAGACTGGGATGGTGGCTCATGCCTATAATCCCAGCACTTTGAGAGGCTAAAGCAGGCGGATTGCTTGAGTCCAGGAGTTCAAGACCAGTCTGGTCAACATAGTAAAACCCTGCCTCTACAAAAAATACAAAAAATTAGCTGAGCATGGTGGCATGTGCTTGTGGTCCCAGCTACTAGGGAGGCTGAGTTGGGAGGATTGCCTGAGCTAGGGAGGCAGAGGTTGCGTTGAGCTGTGATTGTGCCAGTGCACTCCAGCGTGGGTAACAGAGCAAGATATTGTCCTAAATAAATAAATAAATAAATAAATTTTCAATTTAGAACACCTGGAAAACAATAACAAGTACAAAGGAAAAAAATAACCAGTTATCAGAGATTACCACAGTTAACATCTTTGCACATAACTCAAAATGCTTCTTTGTGATAAATTCTTAGTTTTGGAAATGGTGAGTAAATTAGCAGGCACATCTTAAAGGCTTTTTTTTTTTTTTTTTTTTTTTTTTTTTTTTTTTTTGAGACAGAGTCTAGCTCTGTCGCCCAGGCTGGAGTGCAGTGGCACGATCTCCGCTCACTGCAAGCTCCGCCTCCCAGGTTCACGCCACTCTCCTGCCTCAGCCTCCCAAGTAGCTGGGACTACAGGCGCCCGCCACTACGCCTGGCTAATTTTTTAAAAAATATTTTTAGTAGAGACCGGGTTTCACCTGTGTAGCCAGGATGGTCTGGATCTCCTGACCTCGTGATCCACCCGCCTCGGCCTCCCAAAGTGCTGGGATTACAGGCGTGAGCCCCCGCGCCCGGCCAAGGCTTTTTTAAAAAATAATTATTTTAATTTTATAGGGATGGGATCTTGCTATGTTGCCCAGGCTAGTCTCAAATTCCTGGGCTTAAATGATCCTCCCACCTTGGCCTCCCAAAATGCTAGAATTACAGGCACGAGCTACCATGCCTGGCCCTCTTTAAAGTTTTTTGACATGTGTTGCCAAGTAGACCCAGAGAAGAGTTATTCCCATGTACAATCCTACCAGCATTGGAGAACACCTATTTTTATAAAAAATATCATCAACAGTGATTGGTATTCTTTTTGTCATGCGTGTCCGTGTGAAGAGACCATCAAACAGGCTTTGTGTGAGCAATAAAGCTTTTTAATCACCTGGGTGCAGCCGGGCTGAGTCCAAAAAGTGAGACAGCAAGGAAGATAGGGGTGGAGCCGTTTTATAGGATTTGGGTGGGTAGTGGAAAATTACAGTCAAAGGGGGGTTTTTTTCTTGCGGGCAGGGGATGGGGGTCACAGGGTGCTCAGTGGGGGAGCTTCTGAGCCAGGAGAAGGAATTTCACAAGGTTAATAGATCAGTTAAGGTGGGACAGGAACAAATCACAATGGTGGAATGTCATCAGCAAAGGCAGGAATCGGCCATTTTCACTTCTTTTGTGATTCTTCAGTTGCTTCAGGCCATCTGGATATATATGGGCAGGCTTGGGCTCAGAGGCCTGACACTTTTCAAGCTTTTTCTGACCATGTAGACAACAAAGATCTCTTCTTTGAACTTGCTTTGCTTAAATCCTAGTGACCTTCGGTCCTATTAAACATATAGTCCTATAAAATCTGATATGTATTGTTGATTTGTTTCTTCTTTTATGAATTACCTTTTTCATTTCTTTTGCCTATTTTCAATTAGTGCTTTTATCTTATTGATTCATAATAATTCTGTATATTATAAAGGCTATTGATTCAATACTTCAAAAGTATTTTTTCATTTGCCTTTCAATTTTTTAAGGTTCTTAAACATTTTGTGCTGTCAAGCAATTGATCCTTCCTTTTCTCTCTGTATCTTTGTTATTCTGTGCTTATCCCAAGACCATGTTTACCGACACTGATGGACTTCTAGTTCTTATATATGGTTTAATGGGGTGTGAAAGAAAGCCCTACCTTTTTTTTTTCTTATGTTATTTACTTACTGTCTTGGCAATATTTATTAAAAATATATCTTCCACATTGATTTGAAATGCAACTTTATTTGAATCTGTTTTGGAGCAAAGCCTTCCAGTGCTCCACCCTCTCCCTTAATGCTAGGTGAGTTCATCTTTCTTTCTGGGTCTCTGCTTCTTGCTGTGTCAGTGATGTTAGGGAACTGCATTATTCTTGCTGTTGCTAAGCTCTGCAGCCACATATGATCTTATTAATTTGACCAACATGTATGGGCCCTCTGCAGTGCCTGTGTTTGTGCTAAGCACTGGGAATAAAAACAACGAGGCAAGCCCCCTGCGGCAGCCACTGTAGGAACAACGACACATTAGTCTGGGAGTGATTCCTCTGTCCTAGGATGGGTCTCTTTCATGGAGGATTACAGAGTGTTCTGGAAGACATTGTGCAAAATGTTAATGATGGTTGTTTCTGAGGGTGTGGTTTCAGTTGAATTTTGATCTCTGCTTTATTCCTTTCTGTATTGCTTATACTTTTGGCAAGCATACACTTTTTTTTTTTTTTTTTTTTTTTTTTTTTTAGCATGATTGTTTTGTTTTTAACAGACCCCAGTTTCACAGAATTGGTTTAGTTGTAATGCTTGGTTCATAACACTCTCTGGGGTTCCACATTACCTTCAGAAAAGGAAAACAACGACAAGCAATCTGCAGAGGTTAGAGAGGATTCCAGGAGTGACCAGAGGGCGTTCCTGAGGTAAGACACATCAGAGAGCCGGAGCAGTCAGGCACCCTTGCTGCTGTGAGGTGCCTGTGTGAGGGTGCAAGGTACAGCTGCCTGAAACAATGTGGCCTTTGGGGAACTGTGAGGAATTCAACTTGCCAGAAGCTGAGGTTATAAACAGGAGTGACTGTGTTACCTGGTGTACACACAGAACACTAAAAATGAATAATTTCAAGACTGAAAATTTGCACATCCGAGGATCTCATATACCCAATTAAGCCCCTCCTTTGGGGCATTTTCTCACAAATGGAGATTAGATATTCTTTGTATTAAAAAGTGTAACTGTGTATTAGTACAACAGAAATAAAGACTCTCTAAGCTGAAGAATCCCTACGTGAAAGAAAAATTATAAATGCATGCACCTGTACACAAATTAACACAATGAGAGCTTTTACAAAAATTGCCTCTTGTCCAGCATTATCAATTTCTTTCTCTCTGCCACATTCCCCCGGAGGGCATGCTGACATGTCCTTGGCTCTTCCTTGATCTCTCTGCCTGTCTAGATACCACTTGATTTCTCTGCTCTCCCTCCCAGAGAGAGGGAGTCTTGCTGTCTGTTTGCTTTTCCACATTTCCTTCTTTCCTGAGTCTTCTTCAGTCAGGCTTTCAGCTGAAACTGTCTTCACAATGAAGACCTCCAACCTGCCAAGTCCCATGATCCATCTGCTAGCCTCTTTATTGAGTCTTTAGTGACATTTGGCATGACTGACCACTCCTTCCTTTTGGAAGCATTTTTTTTTGGAGCTTTCATTTCATTCCATTCCATTCTATTTCATCCCATTCTATTCCATCCCATCCCATCCCATTCCATGCCATCCCATCCCATCCCATCCCATCCCATCCCATCCCATCCCATCCCATCCCATCCCATCCCATCCCATCCCATCCCATCCCATTCCATGCCATTTCATGGTGTCCCATGCTTCTCGTCGTCCTGCTACTTCACCAGCTGCTCCTGGTCAGTATCTCCCCTCAATGTCTGTCCTTTGAATGTTGGAATATTCCAAAACCCCACTCTAGATCCCCTTCTCTTTTCCCCATTTTCTCCCTATGTGATCCTACCTGCACTCTCAGCTTTCATGACCATCTTTCTATTGAAGACTTCTGATAGCCTCATTTCCTCCTGGATCTCCAGATTCCTAAATCCATCTGCCTGCCTGACATCACTTAGAGGTGTATCAAGCATCTCAGGCTTGTGTCGCCAACACAGAACTCTTGTTTCTCTGTCTCCTCATGGCTGCTTCTCCATCTTTTCTCTCAGTAAATGGCACCATCATCTACCCACACTGTGGGACCTCAAACACAGAAATCGTCCTTCATGCTTTTCTTCCTTTTGCTCCTTACAAAATGCAAGGAGCAAGTCCTGGGAGATTTATTTTGAAAATGTATTCCAAACCTGACCACTTCTCCCCATTTGTACCACTCGAGTCCTACTGTAAGCCATTGTCCTCTCTTAGTGGGGCTACTCTAAAAGTCTCCTAACTGGTCCTACTGCTTTTCCTTTTATCCCTTCCAGTCATTTCTCTGAAAAGTAGAGTGGACAGTGATCATTTTGAAATGTTAATCTAAATCTAAAGCCTTCAGATTACCACTAGAGTGAATCCAAACTCCTTCTGAAGCCCCATGAAACTCAGACACTGCCTACCTCACTGTATTAGTCCTTTGTCATACTTTCATAAAGAAATACCTGAGACTCAGTAATTTATAAAGAAAAGAGGTTTAATTGACTCACGGTTCCGCAGGCTGTAAGGGAGCATGGTGGCATCAGCTTCTGGGGAGCCCTCAGGGAACTTACAATCACGGCAGAAAGTGAAGGAGGAGCAAGGCATCTCACATTGCAGGAACAGGAGCATGCATGGGGGAGAGGGGGAGGCACCCCACACTTGTAAACAACCAGATCTCACTATCATGAGAACAGCAGCACCAAGGGAGAGATCCGTCCTCATGATCTAATCACCTCCCATCAGGCCCCTCCTCCAACACTGGGGATTACAGTTCAACATGAGATTTGTGTGGGAACACAGATCCAAACCATATCACTCACTGGTCACATTTTGTATACTTCTTCATTTTCTGCCGCTCAAACACAACAAACTTCCATCCATCCTTGACCCTTGGTGTTTGCTGTTCCCTCTGCCTAAAATGCTTTTCCCTAGACCTTTGTGTCGCTGGCTCCTTATCATTCAGGCTGGTTACCATGTCCTTGAAAAGGCCTCCCTAGAGTCACTTACATCCTCTGCATTGCACAGTGTTTTAAAAAATTCTCAGAATAGAATTTATTCCTACTGGATATTTCTGTTATTCTTCACGTGTGTTTTCCTGATCAGAACAAAAGCTCTGAGAGAGCAAAAGCCGTGTCTGACTTGCTTAGGCCTCTATCTTTGACACCTAGAACAGTGCCTGCACTCAATAAATGTGTGTTGAATGAGAATATGTTATCTTGTTATACCTTTGTTAACAGCCCTGCGATGGAGATAGTCTTATCCTCAGTTTGTAGGTGGGAAAACAACAGCAAAGAGGCTAATAGTTTGCCCAAGGTCAAACAGCTCTGAAGAGTGTAAGTTTTGAGCTTTTGATTTTAATCTCCCACAATACTGACTTCAGAATCCATTCCCCTGGACTCAAGAATTATTTTATAAGATGGGGGGGAACCCCTAAATATCTATAAGCAGATGAGTTAACTTTTTATACCTGCTGGAAACTAGGGTTACTGAAGGTGTTAAAAACATTTTTATCAGCAGAGAAGATCAGGTTTAAACAAAGTTATTTCTTCTCTCCTTTTCTAAACTTATAATGAACACATGGTGCTATTTCTGTTAGAACCTGTAGCTTGAGCACAGATCCTAGTCTGCAGCGTGCAGAGCTCTAGGAGGGAAGTCTGACAGGATTGTTCCATGTTGCCCTGGCTTGTCACCTAAAGTCCCAGACTCTCAGGTGGCTGCCCCTAACTTCTCCATGACACATGCACGAATGAATTTGCTCACACAGGGCCTGCTAAGCTTTTCAGAACAGGGAAGTGTTTATTTGAACATGTAAATTACCAGGTGTGTCTTTCCTCCTCATCCTTTAGAGCCCAAGCTCTTCAGGGAGTGCATTCTAAGTATGTCACGAGATCCCTGAAGCTTGTGGCCCCCATAGAGTTGTCAAGGTCTGCAGTGAGCTTTGCTGGCTCTTCCAGCCAGGTATGCGATCTGATCTCTTGGGCTTACCTGGAAGGCGGCCTGAGAAAGGGTGGCTTTTCTGATGAGGAGCTGATCTGGAGAGAAGCTGATGTCAGGACCATGCCCGAGACACCTGCTCCGCCAATGCTCTATGTCCCCCCTACCCCTGGTTCTGCCTAGGGAATGGCAGGTAGGGTGGAGGTAGGCGGGAAGGACCATTGCAGCTGAGAAGGCCAAAGACAAGAAACCTTTTGTTTCTGCACTGTGATTCTCTGTGAGGTCAGCACTCCTCTGAGTATCAGCCACCAACGGGAAAGAGACTTTGAGAGAGCTGAGGACAATGTAAGATGGACAGATGGACTGTATATTAGATGTCAGTTTTATTGGTGGGGCAATGGTGTTATGGCTATTTTGTTGTTGTTTTTGAGACAGAGCCTTGCTCTGTTGCCCAGTCTGGAGGGCAACGGCACCATCTTGGCTCACCGCAACGTCTGCCTCCCGGGTTCAGGCAATTCTCCTGCCTCAGCCTCCCGAGTAGCTGGGATTACAGGTGCCCGCCACCATGCCTGGCTAATTTGTGTGTACTTAGTAGAGATGGGGTTTCACCATGTTGGCCAGGCTGGTCTCAAACTCCTGACCTCAAGTGATCTGCCCACCTTGGCCTCCCAAAATGCTGAGATTTCAGGTGCAGGCCACTGCACCCAGCTGTTATGGCTATTTTTAAAAAGCCCTGTCTGTTACAGATACATACTAAAGTATTCACAGGTGAAATGATGTGATGGCTGAGATCTGCTTTAAGCTCCGGAAGAAATTGTGTGTGTATCTCTCTGGAGGAGGGTCAATAAAACAAGTAAGGTAGAAAGCTGATGGTTGTTGAAACTGAATGATGGATGCAGGAGGATTCTTCATACTAGTCTCTGCTTCTTAATAAGCTTAAAATGTCCTCAATAAAAGGGCTTTTATAAACCATCATTATTATTTATGGGTTCTGCCTGGTGTTGGGTTTATAAACTGCCTGTTTTAGTTGCCTTGTAGAACTTAGTGCTGCCGTGGGTATTAAGGGGTTTACACGGAGAGAGTGTCAGCCAAGATCCTAAAGGTTGTGTACTCTTCAGTACAGTGCTCATAATTAAGGGCTTAAAAATAGCCAGGTGCCGTGGCTCACGCCTGTAATCCCAGCACTCTGGGAGGCTGAGGCAGGTGGATCATCTGAGGTCAGGAGTTCGAGACCAGCCTGGACAATGTAGTGAAACCCTGTCTCTACTAAAAATACAAAAAATGTTGTGACTGTGCTGGTGGGTGCCTGTAATCCCAGCTACTCAGGAGGCTGAGGCAGGAGTATCGCTTGAACCTGGGAGGCGGAGGTTGCAGTGAGCCAAGATCACATCATTGCACTCCAGCCTGGGTGACAGAGCGAGACTCTGTCTCAAACAACAACAACAACAAAAACAACAACATAATTTACTGATCACAAGTTTCCCACGTAGGTAGATGGTATGGGCTATACTGATTGAGCTGTCTATTCGAGTAAAGTTTCAACTCTTTGGTGCAAACCTTTCTAAAAAGATAGCCCTCTTTTTGTCATGATAAATAGATCCTATTTACCCTAACTGAAACTTTGTTGAACAGTTTATGGAACTACCCAGACTCAGGAGGCCATGGCATAGGCCTTGGTCTGTACTGCGGATGAGAGCTGTAGGGGCTCAGGGAGGTGTACGTCTAGGAGGTGCCAAAGCTAAATGTTTAGCATGCAGCTGGCGCTCAATGAGAGCATCGTGACTGCTTTACCTGAGGAGTGCCCTAATCAGAATCACACTTCAAGACTGCTTTTTCTTCTACAAGAAAGAAGTTGGCAATGGCTTCAAGGTATAGGCAGGATAGAAGCTCACAGGTTTTCCTTGGCCCGGGAAGAATCGCTAATGGAATCTCCCTTACAAGAATGGCCTAGTCAGGGCACATTATGCCAGGGGCTTTGAGTGGCTTAAACAGCTGTTTTGTCTCTGGAGTGGGGGTCTCCAGCTCTGGGAGATGGGCCTGGCTCCCTCTCATCTCTGGGGACTGCTGGGTACTTGAGAGGGAAGCTTATAGGGTTCTCATCCTCAGCACTATTGACATTTGAGGCCAGATCCTTTTTGTGGTGGGACTGTCCTGTGCATTGTAGGATGCTCATTAGCATCCCTGGCCTCCACCTGCTAGATACCAGGAACAACCTCTGCCCAGCTGTGGCAACCAAAAACGTCTCCAGCCATTGTCAAATATCTTTTGGGGAGCAAAATCACGCCTAACTGAGGAGCACTATATTCACAGAGAGGCCCACCTCCAGGCCTGCCAAGGCCTGAAACCAGCGTGAGGCAGCAGGGCTCCTTTCCCCAAAAAACCCAAGAACCACCCGCCTCAGTTTCAGGCCCCACGTAGGGGAAGCAGAGGCCTCGGTTTTCGCATTAACTCCCTCCTAGACTTGCTGAAACAACGTCTGCCTGAGTGGGCCATGTGTTACCCTCGACCAGGGTGGGGCCTCCTGGGGCCACACCTGGGAGCCCCACGCATTCCCTGCTGCTGCACATGCCTCCGTGCTGTGTCTGTCACCCGGGGGTGATGGAGCTTTGACTCTGTCTGCCAAGGTGAAGAGCAGACAGTGCCTTGAGATAGGTGAACCCAGCTGGACTCTGCAGTCCTAACTCGCAGCATGTTTCAGCACTGGAGAAGACCTGGTTGTATTAATCCAGTTTCACACTACTGTAAAGATACTACCTGAGACTGGGTAGTTTATAAAGGAAAGAAGCTTAATTTAGTCACAGTTCCGCATGGCTTGGGAGGCCTCAGGAAACTTACAATTATGGCACAAGTCTAAGGAGAAGCAAGTACCTTCTTCACAGGGTGACAGGAGAGAGAGAGAGCAAGAGAGGCAGTGCCAAACACTTTTAAACCATCAGATCTCATGAGAACTCACACACTATCATGAGAACAGCATGAGAGAAACCACCCCGTGATATAATCACCTCCCACCAGGTCCCTCCCTCAACAAGCAGGGATTGCAATTTGGATTACAATCCAAGATGAGATTAGTTCTACACAGAGCCCAAACCATATCACTGGTGTCAGAGCCTTGAGGCCTTGGTAGGAAGGACTGGCCATGTGAAGGCTTGCACTGTGCATTGTGGGGACAGGAGGCCATTATTGGCATCCAGAATTAGGCCGAAAGATGCCCCAATTACAAATACATATTTGATTGCTCAACCAACTCATTATCAATTTGTATGGGCCCTAGGAGATATATTACAAATTGTGCCAGCCTGGATAACAAAGTGAGACCCTGTCTCTACAAAAAATTTAAAAACAAATTAGCTGGGCATGGTGGCATGCACCCAGTTTCTTGGGAGGCTGAGGTAAGAGGATCACTTGAGCCCAAGAGGTTAAGGCTACAGTGAGGCAGTAAAGCTATGATTGTGCCACGGCACTCCAGCCTGGATGGCAGAGCGAGACCCTATCTCTTTTTAAGAAAAACAAACAACAAAAAAATTGGGGTTGTATTTTTAAAGCCAGAAATAATAAAATACGAACGTTAGCTTCCTTGTCTGTGATTGACTCTTCTTAAGGTAAAATGTAGATACTGGGAAACGCCAGTGAACTAGTGATTCCTGTTAGTCAGGTGTGGTTGATAGCAGATTTACTTTGTTTTTCTCCGGCAAGAATCAGACTTCCAAACAATTTGTTTCCTTGGGTTCTAGCTGGAAGTGCCTGGAGCCTGCAGACAGCGTCTCTCCACCCTAGCTGCTGGTGCAACCTGTCTAGCAGGGTGTGACATGGCTGTTGTCGTCACTGCCTTGCGCTCTGCCTTACCAGTCCCAGTGAGTACAGTGAATCGGTACCTCCTCCATTCCTGTCTTCCCTCTTCCCGCATGCCCACTCAGCTGAGGTCACTTCTGCACAAGCATGCCGTGTGTATTTTCTTATGACATGCATGGGAGGTTACCCACGGGCTACCTGGACTAGCCTGCTGGACCAGGCTGTGAAGGCTGAATTAAGCTTCATAGCGCAGACTGAGTGGAGTCAAGGATTCGGGTCGTCATTACCCCGTGAAGCCCGGAAACAGGATCAGAGGAACTGGCTCATCTCGGGGGTGCTTGGTCACGTGGTTGGTTCTAAAGCATTTCCACAAACTCTTTGGCACTTCTCCGTCAAAAGGTGAATTCTAATCTCATCCCTTTGAATGTGGGCCAGCGCTAGTGCCTCCCGTCGAACAATAGAATGTGGCAGAGTGACGGTGCATGACTTCTGAAAGCCAGGCCACGCGAGGCGGCACAGTTTCCACCTGGCTCTCTGTGTCCCGCTTACTTGCCATGTGTCTCTGCATATCTGTCTATCTCCCCCTTGCTCGGGCTTCCAGCTGCCATGGACAGGCCTGCATGGGTGTTCCAGGTAAGGCCCTGGGTAAGGCCCTGCTGGGGCCAGCGCCACCACCTTCCAGGTGAGTGCACCTGTTTGCAGGTGTTTTCAGTCCCAGCCTTCCAGCCGCTCCAGCGGACGTCCAGTGGAGTAGGGATGAGCTGTTCTTGCTGAGGTCTGTCCAGATTTCTGATTTGGGAGCAATACCAATGTCATTGTTGTTTTTCATTTTTGAATATGTTTAGAGACAGGGCCTTGCTGTGTCCCCAGGCTGGAGTGCAGTGGTATGATTATAGCTCACTGCAGCTTCTAACTCCTGGGCTCAAGTGATCCTCTCGCCTCAGTCTCCTGAGTAGCTGGGACTATAGCCAGGTGTCACCACGCCCACATAATTTTAAAATTTCTTGTAGAGGTGAGGTCTTGCTATGTTGCCCAGGTTGGTCTCAAACTCTCAACCTCAAGGGTCCTCCTGCCTCAATCTCCCAAAATGCTGGGATTAAGGCGTGAGCCACCGCTCCACACCACCATTGTTGTTTTAAGGTACTTCGTTTTGGGATAGTTGGCTATGTAGCAACAGATAACTGGAATAGATCACAATAACATAAAAAAAAATTAACAGCTACCCTTAACTGAGCCTTTACTGTGTACTCAGACCCTGCACTAAGCATTTTATACAGATCATCGCATTTTATCCTTGTGGCAGCTCTGTAACATAAGGTATGTCATTAATCCCGTCTTTGAAACAAGGCCCAGAGAGATTGAGTAACTTGAGGGGTCAGTCACCTCAGGGTGGCTGATGAGTAGCTGGAGTCCAGGTTCAAACCCAGAGCCTGTGTTCTACGCGATACAGAGTGACCAGCGTGCATGTTGGTGGAGGGGTTCATAGGTGTCCTGGGGCTGCTGACTGAGAGGCTGCAGAAGGTGTCCCCATGTCACTGCTTCAAGCTGCCTTTTAGCTTGGTGGTATCCGCTGCCTTTTAGCTTGGTGGTATCCGCTGCCTTTTAGCTTGGTGGTATCCGCTGCCTTTTAGCTTGGTGGTATCCGCTGCCTTTTGCTTGGTGGTATCCGCTGCCTTTTAGCTTGGTGGTATCCGCTGCCTTTTAGCTTGGTGGTATCCGCTGCCTTTTAGCTTGGTGGTATCCGCTGCCTTTTAGCTTGGTGGTATCCGCTGCCTTTTAGCTTGGTGGTATCCGCTGCCTTTTAGCTTGGTGGTATCCGCTGCCTTTTAGCTTGGTGGTATCCGCTGCCTTTTAGCTTGGTGGTATCCGCTGCCTTTTAGCTTGGTGGTATCCGCTGCCTTTTAGCTTGGTGGTATCCACTGCCTTTTAGGTGACAACAGCTCAGCCTCACTTGCCGGATCCTGCCCTGCCCAGATGCTCTGGCTGCTCTCCGAGCAGCTCCCTCAACCTTTGGTCTGCACAGCGGTGCTTCTCAAAGCGAGGCCCTGTGCCACCTCCATCAGAATCCCCTGGGCAGCTGGCTAAAAATGCAGATTCCACTATCCCTCACCAGACTTGCTGAAAGAGCATCTCCAGAGATGGGACCGTGGAAGCAGCATTTATTACAAGCTCCGGTGGGATTCTCATGCCTAAGGAATCTTTAGACTCACGGCTTGGGACAAATACAAATGCCAAGGAGATGCAGAGGGGAAGCAGGGGGGAGCCTCAGGCTCCTCCTCCACCCCCCCCACCTTCTCCTCCCCATCCATCACTTTTAGAGAGGTGACTACAGAGGCTGAAAACTGTAGCCAACTCCCTGTGTGTCAATGAATGACAGATTTTGCTCCTCTTTTTATAAGGGGCAGAAGCGACACAATTTGGGAGAGCTCTTTTTCAAGCTTTTCTGAGGTGCTGGTGGATATGCAAAGTCATTCCCATGAAACTTCATGAGATAAGAGCTTCCAATGTACTGGAATTTTTTTGTTCTTGATTCTGACATCTTTGTCAACTCCGCCTGACATTATGTGGCCTTCAAGACAAGGGGAAAATAACCTTAACACTACCTTATCCCACCGAATTTCTGCAGAACAATTGCCACAGCTGAGAATCAAGATGACAGTGCTCCCTTAGTACAGTGTTTTACAATGAAAAGCCTTTGATGGCCACGGACACTCCTAATGGTTTCCCAGAGGGAGACACTGAGGGGGACAACACTGCCAGATGCGATTCCTTTGGTCCTGATGGCATGGGAGGAAACCATATGCATAACCTCTACTCTGCAACACTCTTTTATCATGGTGTGTCCATAGCATCTTTCTCTTTGTAATTCAAGCCATTAATACAGAGGGATTCAGCATCTGCGGCTGTGGGGACACTCTTGGCAGCTTGCCAGAGATGCAAAGAAGCCACACACACAGCCCCTCAGTTACTGCACTGCCGGTGCTGCAGATGGGAAAGGGGTATGAAGGTGGGAAGATGGCCCCTGTCCGGAAGCTGTTTGCAATCTACTGGGAGGGATGAGGGGTGTCCACACAAACACGGACAATGCAAGGGTGCTATGGGAAAAAGCCATGCGTCTGCGGTAAACAGAGGGCCCTAGGATCTCAAAGGAATGGACATGAGAGTTGACGGGTCCTCAGGGAGGCTCGATGGAGGGCAGGTCTTGGGTAGCCTTTGAAGGGCAGGTAGACTTTGGTCGTCCGGGGTGGACTGGAGGGAGGTGCCCCGCGGCCTGTAAAGGATGGTTCTCACTCCCAGTGCTGACTCTGCACTCACTCCATCCTGAGAATCACGCCTCCTGCAAGTCTGCACTCTGGGGCCTGTTTCGGCTCACCCTTGTTTGAGCCCTGTGGGAGCCACAGGTTTATGGGGAAGACTTAGAGACACATTGGAATTTGCATCTTCCTTCCTGGGAGAGTTGCTGTGATGGCTTTGGTTGTGGGTTGGGGAGGGTGAAAGCCAGCCTCACACGCACCCCACAGGAGGAGGCTGGCTGGGGATCACTTTGTGGGGTCCTTGCAGCTGTTGGATAGACTAGAGGCCACATGGCAGATTCTTCTGACAAGGGTCATAGATTCCAAAGTGACCACATTTGGTGACCAAAACGGAACCATCTTTTGATTTGTTTCCCTTTGGAGATGGGGGCCATGCTGGGCATTTCTCTTCTTTGGGAAGTTTTTATCTTCTGCTGCTGACACTGTGCAAAGGCCAGGTATGGAGAGAGAGGTATGCCCTCTTGTTGAGAATATCATTGTAACCAAGAAATGTTCCATGAGTGTGTGGAAGCTAGACCCTGGGCTTCAGAGAACAAAGGAACACTTACTTAGTTCCACAACAGACCCGCCCTTGTTTTGGCATCTTCCCTGCATCTTTATAGTGAAGGCATGACCTATGTGGTGGGGACTGAGCCCCAGCAAATCGCATCACAACAGCCAGATCATTGGCACCTTTCAGAACTGATGGAGCAGGTGCAAGAGGAACTCCTCCACAGTGGAAACTTTGTCACTTGGGGTGACCACTGCAAGACCTTGGCCTCTGGGAAGCATCACTGATTAGGCACTAAGTCCTTTGCTGAGTTTACCCTGGGACCATGCCTCCCAGGGCTGCTGCCTGCCAATGACCTGTCTAGGAGAGCTGGGATTCCTTTGTCAGCTACCTTGGGCTCAGGGACTCCCCAGTGGTTTTGCCAAAGCTCTCTTAGACTGCACGGTGGTTTAGGGTAATTCCACCGAACCTCCCTTCTTCTGTCCTTCCCTCCGGGTCAGACTTGCACTGTGGTCTGATGACACCCTAGCCTTCCTTTGTTCCCTTATTATATCCCTTAATTCAGGCATTTCCTTTCTTAAAATCCTTGCATGTTTAATTCCATCCTGGATACGGAGGAGCTGAACTAGCATAACTTGCTGTTCCATCTTGCAAAACAGAAAAGGGTTTGAGAGGGTCCAGTCAGGCAGCACTGGTGATGGAATACCTCAAGCAACAATTTGAAAGTGACCAAAGGGTACACATGGTTAGCACCAGGCCTCCTGCCAGCCCTATTCAGGAGGACCCTTATGTTGGCTGCTGGGGTATTTCTAATGCTCTGGGGACAGCTGAGCAGGGCTTGGACAACATGGAGAAGCTGAAGGTTGTCTAGGGCTGTTGTGAAGGGCCAGATGCCTGTTCCTGTAGTGCCTTGTTGAACCTATAGGCACTGGCCCCAATGGGCAAGCGGCCACTCCACCTTGCTGGCCAGCAGTGACACGGGGTTTACCTACTGGGATTTCTGACCTCATAAGCCTGCTGTGAAGAGGCACAGGGAAGCCTATGGGAAGAGGTGAAGGGATGGCTGAGTCATAAACCGTTCTTTCCTCCATTCTCCTTCCTTCTTGTTTCTTTCTCTTTCCTTCCTCCTCAGCTCAGTTTTTTCTCTTTTTTCTTCCTTGCTTCTTTCCCATCATGCAAATCTCAAAGTCAGACGAGACAGAAAACCTGCTCCTATATTTTCCTTATTAAAATCACATGAGTGGGCTGGTGGTCAAAGGTTGACCTTCTGAGCTCCTGTCCCTGAGGTTTCTAGGGGACATTTCTGTGATGCAGCGGGTTAAGGGAGGACTGGCTTCCCGTTGGCATGGGGTAGATGGGGGAATTTCCACTGTGAGCGCTAAAATATGCTGAGATCTAGTTTACACCACGTGGACTGGAAAGTCATGTGAATTGCAAGAGACAAATAGTTCTGATGCTTTTGTGTTGCCTTGGGTGAATACCAAGTGGTTTCTACATTAAAAAAAAAAATGCCTGGGAGAATTGGGCCAATTACTTGCTATAGATGGAGGGAAAAGTCCTTTTTGCTAATTTGAGACTATTAAAGTACAATCTGGGCACTGAGTTTCAAATTCACTGCCAACAAAATATAGGTCTTATACCCTCATCCTATTTTCCTATCACCTAACTTTGTCTTGGCCATCAAAGAGCGTGATTGCTTCAGCTCCAGAGCTCCCAAGATTGATGCTGTGCCCTGCACACTGGTACATTTTAATATAGCAGCTCTAAGCTGGAGCACAGGTACAGAAGCAAGAAGGGTTAGCAGAGAGAATGTTTTATGTTCTTTGGCACAAGTTGAAGTTACCAAATCTCTGCAGGAAGAGATTGGGGTGCGAGGAAATACTTGGAGCAAGAAGAGGTAAAACAAAACAAAACAAAAACCCAGGGAATTTAATGTGGAGTTCTACTAATATTTAATACTTCTCATTTTTCTCCACTTTTTCATCAGACACTTTTTTAATCAATCGGAGGATTCCTTTCCTTTTCTCACTCCGCTCTTTTTTTCAATTCTACCCTCAGAAATTGTTGCCTCCTGCAATGGTGACTTCTTTTAGTAACTGTCCCATCCTTTACAAAGTCACTCATTCTTAAGCTTTGCCATTAGTCATTGACGTAGAAAATTTTGGGAGAAGAGGTGGAGAAAACCAGATTGCTCAGCTGGTTTTTTTCTTCCCCTGGCAAGGGGGTGAGGAGTTCCCAGCTGATTTAAAGTGTGGTGGTGTCACTGTCAAAGTGTATTTTCATTGTGAGAGAAACATGAGAAGCAGAGCAGAGCAGGCTTGCTACAGCCTGGGCATGGTTGTCTGCATGGCCCCCTCAGGAAGGCATTGTCCAGGCTGGACATCAACATGCTCCCAGGGCTGAATGCAGTCCTCTCAATAAGGGAACAAACCCACCTTCGGCGGAAAGTCCGGCAGCTCCTCGGGATGCTGTGTGGCACCTTTCTGGGGTGTTGAGTCTGGAGCCACTGCCTGGGTTGGCATGCAGGTTCACCACATCCTAGCTGTGTGACATCGGGTAAATGATTTAACCTCTCAGAGCCTCAGTTTCCACATCTGTAAAATGGGAATCATAGTACCAGAGAACTACAGCAAGGATTTAGTGGGTGAATACATGTAACACTGCCTCACAGTAAGTGTCAACTATTACTATGATGGTTACTATTTCTAAAGGAAGAAGTGTGGCCTTCTAGGCTGGGGAGCCTTGGTGGAGGTGGGCATCAGAATGGGCCAAGTTGGAGAGCCAGAATCATCTGCACAAGGTCTTCTGGAGAAAATAACTTGCAAATCCAGTCTTTAATGACTCACTTTTTTTTTTTTGGGTCTCGCTGTGTCGCCCAGGCTGGAGTGTGGTGGCACGATCTCAGCTCACTGCAACCTGCACCTCCTGTGTTCAAAAGATTCTCATGCCTCAGCCTTCTGAGTAGCTAGGATTATAGGCATGTGCCACCACACCCAGCTAGTTTTTTTGTATTTTTAGTAGAGACAGTGTTTTAACATGTCGGCCAGGCTGGTCTCAAACTCCTGGCCTCAAGTGATCCAGCTGCCTCGGCCTCCCAAAGTGCTGGGATTACAGGTGTGAGCCACCACACCTGGCCCAGTGACTCATTTTATGAGTGTCATCTACGGGCAGAAGATACTTCATAAACGTGCTCGAATTCTCATAACAACCCCGGGTGGAGGATGTGGTCAACCCCATATCACAGATGAAGAAACGGGCTCAGGCTGCAAAGAGCCTTGCCCCCCAGGCAGTGGAGGGGTGGGAATTGGATTCAAAATTGGCACACTATCTCTTGCCACAGCTCCTAAGTCAGGACTAGCCAGTGCAGTCACTTGGAGGCGCTTAGAGTGACTCAACTCTGGACATATACAATTTTGCACAGGCAAAAATAATCGAAGGTTACACAATGTCTTTACTTGGAAAGAGCCTTAAATGTGTTATACATAGTACATGTAAGAATTAATTCACCAGCAAATGAAGTGTGCCTTCTGGAACCCAAGGCAGCCCTTAAGAGCCTATAACCAAACCATGCATGAAGCTGGGGTGGTTAAATAGTGGATGGATTAGGGTGGTGAAGATGCAATATTCTAAGAAATCGAAATTGACATCCCACTTGTGCTGGAAATGAATAGACTTGCCATGGGATCAAGAAGGAGAGTCTCTGGGAGTTTAGCATCTCTTCTCTGGTTTCTGGGCAGCTGCTCGGCTGTCATGGCCACTCTTGTGGTTCTCTCTCTATCTCTTCCCTCCTCTCTTCCTAGGTCTTCCCCTCCCACCTCAATGACCATGTGATTCCTCAGGCTAGATTTCTCTACATGCAGTGTGAGGGCGTCTGTGTGCGGGTGTGTACACGTGTGGTTGTGTGTGTGTGTAAGGGGAGAGGCTCTGATAGTCCTCCCAACAGGGCTGGAAGCAGGACGCGAGTGTCCATAAAAAGCACACAGACGCCAGATGGCACATGTCCTTTGCATTTGATCAAAATGCCACATGCAGTGTCTTCTTGCCCTATTTCATATTCTTATAGTGAAATTGAGCCATTTGAATGTAAATTTAGGGAGGAAACAATCCTATGTTTGGTGCATTTATCTAATACAGAGGTGGGCACAGAGCTGCATTTCTGATGAGCGGGTTCCCTGACTCTCTCTGCAGCTTTCTCCCCTTCTCATTCTAGGCAAGATTTTCATAAAGCCTGGGGCCATAGCTGCACCTGGACTTCGCAATAGCATCGGCCCCAAAGTGTCCTGTTTCTATCATGGACTTCGGAGTTAGGCTTCTCTCATGTACAACCAGAGGAGACCTGTCCAGTACAATATGAAACAGTGGGGAGACACTAATATTTTAAAATTTCATGGGCAACCTTTGTATAGTACATCATAGTTTGTAAATAATGACACTGAACATTTCTAAGGTGCTTACTATGTGCCAGGCACTGTTATGAGTCCATTACACAGAACAACCAAAGATGGGTTCTGTGATTATCCCCATTTTACAGAAACAAAACTGACAGCCAATGGACTGGGCGTGGTGGCTCACGCCTGTAATCCCAGCACTTTGGGAGGCCGAGGCGGGCGGATCAGGAGGTCAGGAGATTGAGACCATCCTGGCTAACACAGTGAAACCCTGTCTCTACTAAAAATACAAAAAAAAAAAAAAAAAAAAATTAGCCAGGCATGGTGGCAGGCACCTGTAGTCCCAGCTACTTGGGAAACTGAGGTGGGAGAATGGCGTGAACCCGGGAGGCGGAGCTTGCAGTGAGCTGAGATATCGCACCACTGTGCCCCAGCCTGGGCGACAGAGCGAGACTCTGTCTCAAAAAAAAAAAAAAGAAAAAAAAAAAAAAGACAACTGACAGCCAATGAAGTTAAGGAAATTGACTAAGTTTCTACAGCTAACAAGAGACAGAGTCAAAATTCGAATCTAAATGAACTGGCTCTGAGCCCTCAGCTATGCTGCCTCTTTTACTCAGAGTGAGGACGGTTGTCGTGTCCTTTGCAAAATGCTGGAGGCTTGACCAAGTAATGACATTCACCCAAGGTCATGCAGCCAGAGAGTGATGGAACCAAGACCCAAGGCAGATCTTTGGATTCCGAAGTCCTGCCTTTATGTCACATTCCATTGCCTCCCTTGGAAAGGGTAATATGCCTCCTGCAGCTGTGGAGGGAGACAGCTGTGGACATGTCCACGTGGAAGATTGGGCTTGGATCTCAGGTGCCTGGTGATGCAGTAGAGAGAAGCTTCTGGGAGTGATTCGTGAGCAAGAGAGAGCAAGTTAGGCCCAGAAAGCAGGGAGCTGGCAAGCTGTGACAATGTCTAGGGACAGAGCTCGATGGGGAGCAAGTGACTCAGCACATGTGAGATTGGGGGAGAAAGGAAGATTGTGGGCAGGAAGGCTCCTGAAGGATTGCTGGAGTGGCGGGCACAGGCAGTCAGAGGGCAGCCACTGGACACGGGGCATCTTGGTTAAAGGGTGACAAAGAAGGTTTCAGAAAGCAAGAGTGGCAGAGAACTGAAAATATAAGGTAGCAAGAAAATGCAGTCATCTGGGTCTTTTTCATGTGAGCTAACCCAAGTCGCCTGACATCCCAGGACTCAGTCTGCCCCTCTGTGAAATGAAGAAGTTGTGAAAGGCCTCTCTCCCCTTCACATTAGACCTCAATTCCCATGCCTGTCCACTGGGCCTGCTCAGATACAGCTCTGTGGTTTCGTCTTGAGCCTGACTCATGGGCCCTCTCCATTGCTTATTAATGCTTTCCTTTAAAAAAAAAAAAAAAAGAAAAAAAGAAAAGTCAACAATGGTGCTGCTCCTCTGTTAAATTAACAGCTCCAGGAAAGAGTCTCGCCTGCCCAAAGGCAAACTTGCATGGCCAGCGTTGGTGGTCTCTGCTCTCATCTGGCTACTTCATCATTGGGACAAGTATAAAGATTTAATTTCCAGGCCTTCAACATCCAGAAACTTCTGTGCTGGTAGCTACTAGCGACCCTCTAGGGAAATCTTACCAAACTGATTACAAGCTTTACAAACTTTATTTTAAATTGGAAACATATATTTCCCTATGTACAGATGAGTGGCTTTGCATCTGAGTGGCTAACAGCCGCCTACTTGATATTCTGGTCATACTGGTGACTCTGAATTGCATCCTATTGGTGCATCTCAAAGTGTTTTAAGTTTACTGAATACCCAGGACTTTAGAATGAGTCCTGGTGAGTTCCTGACACTGTTTATTGTTAAACTTTATTTCCCCCTTTTTTGGGGGGGGGTAGGTTAATCTCAGTTCTAAATTACAAAGATTCTGCCAAGGGAGAGGGAAGGCTAAATATTTCTTGTAGGTATATCCTGCTTCTCAGCATGTTTGAAAGTGTAAGTGGGGTGCCCTGGTCCACTTGTGGAATGATTTGCTGGAAAGGGAAAGTGCAGCTTTTCTGATGAGGGGAGACCGAGTCTCACTTTTCTAGGTCTGTCGGAAGAGAGGAGGAGGATGGGGTGGAGAGATTGGGAGTGCCAACAAGGCCTCTCAGGTGAACGTTCACTTGCTTCACTAACTCATATCAGTTAGTTAGGGCTGCCACAACAAACACCACAGACTGGGGGGCTTCCTTTATTTCTTCATCATTCTGGAGACTAGAAGTTCAAGATCAAGGTACTGTAGGCAGGGTTGGTTTCTTCTGAGGCCTCTCTCCTTGGCTTAGATGGCATCTTTCCCCTGTGTTTTCACATGGTCTGTCCTCTGTGTGTGTCTGTTTCCTCCCTTTCCTATAAGGAGACCAGTCAGATTGGATCAGAGTCCATTCTAATGACCTTGTTTTAATTTACATAAAGACTCTCTTTCCAAATGTGATTATACTCTGAGGTACTGGGTGTGAGGACTTCAACATATGAATTTTTGCTGGGGCAGAGTCCAGCCCATAACAACCTTCTACCCATTAGAAATTCAGTGGGGCTAAGGCACTCTTGGAGGGCACCTGTCATTCATGCCGGGGCAGCGGCCCCCAACCTTTTTGGCACCAGGGAACAGTTTTGTGGAAGACAATTTTTCCAAGGACCAGTGGGGGGGATGATGGGGGAGATGGTTTCGGGATGAAACTGTTCCACGCCAGATCACCAGGCATTAGTTAGATTCTCATAAGAAGGACGCGACCTGGATCCCTTGCATGCACAGTTCACAGCAGGGTTTGTGCTCCTCTGAGAATCTAATGCTGCTGCTGATCTGATAGGAGGTGGAGCTCAGGCAGGGGTAATGCTCACTGTCCCACCACTCACCACCTAGTGTGCAGCCCAGCTCCTAATGGGCAGTGGACAGGTAGAGGTCTATGGCCCAGGGGTTGGGGACCCCTGTGCTAGGATGTGAATTTCTCAGTTACTTCTTCTCCCAAGCACCTAGCTGAGCTCAGCCGCAGGGACTTTAGTATTTTTGGAGAGTAGACTTTGGAGAAGGATATTCTTAGGAAGGGCACCATAACTGGGAATTTGGGAGAGCAGAGGAGAAGCGGTCCGGGTTTGACTGAGCTGAGAAGCTGGTATTAGAGTAAGTGGAGGTTGGGGCAGAAAGAAAGAAGAGAGGACACCATGCCTAGAATTAGGCTATCAGAACCTTAGGCTGTTACAACCAGAAGGGGTCATTGGAGATCATTCTCCCTGCAGTATTCCTGGGCTGGAAGTCTTCTCTTCATGGGGCATCGAGAAGACTAATTTCTACTATCTCCATTCACTACACACCACCCGGCAACTGGAGCTGTCCACAATACTGAATATGGAGAGGACAGGTCAGGAAGGTACATGTGTGGAGGGAAGTGTGTTTAAATGGTGGCTAATATAGGAGATATCTACTATTTGTTATCTGTTCATCACTTTCTCGTCCTTTCTTCTGGCAGCGTACCCTATTTCTTTGACACCAGAAGTGTGTATGTGACCCAGGATGGGTAAATTATTTCACTGTTGTGACCACCGTCACTGTTCGGAGAGGTACACTCACGACGAGCCAAGCTGAGCTAACTTGCGTTTTCCTGCCATTTTGAAACTGGAGCTGGGAGGAAAGCTCTTCCTCTCTGGTTGGAGAGCTGCTAAAGATGTGAATCAGAGCTGCTCCCAGGAATCCACCCCAGGGAGAAAGTGGATTGGCTGGGTGAAGTCCACACAGAAAGAGAAACTGAGGCCAGAGCACAGTGGGTGAGCCCTGATGGGATCTGATCCCCAGCATGGTGGTCTGCGTGGCTGCCTCCTCTTCTGCTTGCCCTTCTCTTGCTTTGGTCCCATGAACCAATGCATCCCTCTTTCGCTTGGATTTCTGTCACTTGGATCACTTGGATTTCTGCAACCAGAAGAGTCCTGACTAATTCAGGTAGAGCTTGAGTTGCACTAAATCTTGTGAAGAATATAAGGAGAACGAAAAGGGTTGGAAAGCTGTGTTGTGAGCAGGAAGAATGAGAAAAGGAATCGGTCCCAGAGAAAATGGCGCGGTGCCATCTGATGATTAAGAAATATCAAAACACCTTAAATTATCTTTGGTCATTAGTTTCTGAACAAGAATCTTCTTCAGATTTGAGAGGAGCAAATAAACTTGGCTAAAAGGAACTCGAAATCCAAGATGAACGAGAAAACAGTAAGAAAAGACCAGCAGCATTTGAACAAGCTTATTTGAGCCCTGCTGAGTCATCCCAGTGGAGTGGACACCTTTCCATGTAATTTGGAGACAAGTTGTACTTTTGTAGGAATCGTGACAAGGAGGTGACATGCTGTAGAAGTGGAATGAGGGTTGGAGCAATTGTGGAAAGGTGTGGGGGATCCAGGGTGGAGGTCTTAGACCCTCTGGGGGAATATCACACCTTGATGTTTGCAAGGTGTTCCACAGAGCCGTTGATGACCAGCTTGTGGTTGAACCTCCCGTCTCAGACAACTAGAAATGGAGAAGCAGCAGCATTGCTCAGTGGGTGGGGAGTAGTGAGAGAGGGTGACAAGGGAATGAATTTTGTTTTGGCCAGGTTGTGTTTGAGGTGCTTGCAGACCATCTGTGTGGAGCTGTTCACATGGCAAATCAAACATTTTGATCAAGAGCTCAGAAGAGAAGTCAGGGCTGGTGAGGCAGTTCTGGAGATGGTGAGCAGAAAGGGAGAAGGCAGATGGTAAATGAGGCCCCCCGGGGATTCCACACAGAGAAAAAGAGAAGAGCAGGTGCAAAGCCAGAACCTTGGGACAGCTTATATTTGAGGTGGAAGAGAGGAGTGTGTGTGGGGTGGCAGGCTGGTAGGGAGTGTGGGGAGAGAAAGAAAGAGGGAAAAAGAAGCGGGGGTGTTCAGAGACAAGGACTGGGGGTGGCGGAAGGGAAGACAACCTCCAAAAAAGGAGGCAGTGGTCAAACGCTATAGAATGGTGCTGCTAATAAGAAAGATGATTCTTGGTTCTAGATGAGGAAGTCACTGGTGAGCTTTGAAAAATCTGTTTCAATTAACAGTGATATAAAAGTTGAATAGAAAGAGGGAGTGGATGATGAAAAATATCTCCTCCTTTCCTTACTCTCACAGTCACTGTCTTTCCTCACTTCTCATCTCTTATCCACCCTTCAGTAGTCTTTCAACAGGGGTCGTGCTGTGGCTTTCTTCCTGCGTCCACACCAGCTTCCACGCTGTCCCTGGGCTTCCCTTCCCAAAGCACAGCCTAAGGAAGAACATTCACTTCCAGTCCTGGCATTTTACTTAGAGAAATGCTGACTTCAGAGTTCATGTGAGTGAATCCTGACATCTCAGCAGCCTAGCATCCTACGACTTTCTCACTCAGGAAAAGCCCCTTGGGAAGTGGGGCTGTGTGGGAGGTGGTGGTGTGCTCCCTGGCACGCAATCAACCAAGGATGACGTTGGTGGAGGTTCTGTTGTCTCCATGGTGTGCTCCAAGCTTGCCATGGGTGTTGCCATCCAAACTAGCAGAGAGAGAGTGTGTCCAGGCAGAAACCCCTGGATGGAGGCCCAGTCACGGCCTGAGGAGGTGGGATGCAGGCCAGGCCTGGAAATGGTGCACATTACATCACTTCTACTACCTTCCGTTGGCCAGCATTGAGTCACATGGTCAGACTTAACTGCGGGAGAAGCTGGGGGAATGCAGTCCAGCTGAGTCACGCGAGGAAAGGAAAATGTAGCCAGGCTCTGGTAGTCATGACCTTCCAGGCCTTGCAAACTCGAACCCAGTCCATTTTTCCAGTTCCATCTTCTTGGAGTTTGACCTGACTCCAAGGCACAAGAGAACATAACTTAACTGTTCTTTAAACATGCTATGTACATTCACATTTCCCCTTCCATCAAGAATATCCCTTTTTTGAGACAGGGTCTCACTCTGTTGCCCAGGCGGGAGTGCAGTGGTGCAATCTCAGCTCACGGTAGCCTCTACCTCCTGGGCTCAAGCAATCCTCCGACCTTAGCCTCCCAAATAGTTGGGGCTATAGGCATGAGCCACTGTACCTGGCCTAAGAATATTCCTCCTCCCAATACCTACTGACTTGTTGAAATTTCACTCATGCTATAAGCTAACCAGGGGCATGCCACTGGTTTTTACAGAGCCGTCCTCCGAGTTGCAGTGATTTCCTTCCTTTAGTAATTTGTTAGCTTCAGACCCTGTCACTCCTTGCCTCCTGCTGGTATTGTAGTTACAACAGTTACACACGTTCCCGTGGCCTTCTGTAGGCATTGACTGCGTACTCATTCAGGGCATGGTTAAGTTATAGTTATCTTGCTCACTCTATAATTATGCTAACTATAGGACTTACAGTCCCAAATCAGGGCATGTGGTCTGAGACGTCTTCCTGTACATGCACCAGGATCAAGTGGGTAAAATGCTGGATACCGGCAGTCTTCAGAAATATCCTGGAATAGGATCCTGAAGATGCAGTAGAAACCCAATGTATATTGTTGGTCTGGAATGGAACTGAATTACTGTGATCACTGAGTAATATACAAAGCAAGAGAAACTTGCAGGGACTTTTCAAATCATACCTAAGCTGGCTTGAGACATTTCCCAGGGCACTGGTATACCCGGCTGATTCCTAAGACCCCAAGACTGACTCAGCCATACTGAAATGCCCAGACATTTCACTGAAAATGTACAAAAATCAAATACAGCCGAAACACGATGTTTCATGCTTGGCGTTTCGTGCTTGTGCGTGACCATTTGAATTCAGCACTCCTGGGTTCTGAGATGATTTGAAGACGAACAGTTTTATCTAGGGTCTATTATGGTTCATTCAACAACTGGAAGCTTGTTTATAGCTCGGTGGCTGAGGGCCTGGGAACTGTCTGTGAATTATTTTGTCAACAAGTCAACCAGGGATGGCTGGCTTTGAGTCTGCTTTTTGCTTATATTTGACCCTCAATTATGAGATGTTAATACAAGGAAGGCATTATTTAATAAAAAAAAAATGTTTGCAGGCATCTGTTCCATTCATGGCTGAGATTTTATTGGCATTCATTGGAGTTGAAGCAAGAAGGAACAAATGAATTGGTTGAGCTGGGGCTTGGCCTCTGAGGGGAGGGGTCTGGTGTAGCAGTGTCCTGGGTGGTGCTGTCTGGTGGGACGGAAGATCACTCCCTAGCCTGCCACCACATAGTCCTCCTCCCTGAGCTGTGTGACAGGGAATGTGGTTAAAGGATGAATGAGTCATGTGGAACAGCCACGTGGCTGGTCCTCCTTCCCCAGATCCCCAGAGCCTACGGGGAGCTCAGTGGGTATCTGTTAAAGGACGCTCCATCCAGCCCAATCCCCCAGTTTTTTCTTTTCCCACATTCCTGTTAAAATAGCAGATGTTCCAAGACGCACCTCTGCATGCCTGTGCCTGCTCCGGTTCCTCTGTCGGGAGTGCGTCCTCCAGCCCCCAACCATCTGACCCAGCTGGAATCCAGAACAGTCTTCAGTCCTCGCCAGTAACACTTCATGCTGCTTCATGTTGGCCTCACCCATTTGTTTGTTTGTTTGTTTGTTTATTTATTTATGTATTGACCAAGTCTGGTGCAATCTTGGCTCACTGCAACCTCTGCCTCCCAGGCTCAAGCCATCCTTCCACCTCAGCCCCCACCCTGAGCAGTTGGGACTACAGACGTGTACTACAACACCTGGCTAATTTTTATATTTTTTGTAGAGATGGGGTTTCACCACATTGCCCAGGCTGGCTTCAAACTCCTGAGCTCAAGCAATCCTCCTGCCTCAGCCTCCCAAAGTGCTGGGATGACAGGCGTGAGTTGCTGCATCCAGTCTGGCCTCAACCAGTTACGAACTCAGAGTTCTGGGTTCAACTTTAAAAATTTTTGTTTTGGTAGAGACGGGATCTCTCTGTTTCCCAGCCTGGAGTGCAGTGGTACGATCATGGCTCACCGTAGCTTCAAACTCTTGGGCTCAAGCGATCCTCCCATCTCAGCCTCCGCAGTAGCTGGGACTACAGGCATGAGCCACCATGCCCAGCTAATTTTTAATTTTTTTTTTTCTTTTAGAGATGGGGTCTAGCTATTTTGCCCAGGCTGGTCTCAAATTCCTGCTTCAGCCTCCCAACGGGGAATACAGGTACCTACCACCATGTACAGCTGGGTTCATCTTTAGTACCTGTAGCTGCTGCTGCTGCTGCTTTCTAGACACCAGGCCCGGAGCTTCACCTCTCTCAAGGCAGACTGCCTAACTGAGGGCTTCCCTGACCTAGGCTGCGAAATGGGAAGAGTAGTAGCCCCTGCCTCCTGGGACTGCTGGGGGGCTATGCAGGTAAACCACGGAAGAGCACATGCTCAGGGCCAGCGTGTTGCTGGGAGCCGGCTCAGGACTCCTGGGAAGAGGCAGCTCACTTTGTGCATAAATAGGCAGTGAGAGAGGCGGGGGATGCCTGCAAAGCTCAGAGCCCAGGTACGTTGGGAATGGGCCACGGAGTCATGTGTCATGGTTGGTGGGACCCAGAGCTGCTGCTGGTTCTCTCCTGATAGCTGATGGCCACGGTGATGGGGGGCAAAGTCCAAATGGCTTGTCTGGGCAGAAGTCCTGTGGGGGCCTATCCTGGGCCAGAGGAGGTGCTGCTCATCCTCATAGAGAAGATCTTTCCTGCAAAGAGAGCTGTCCACAGATGGACCGCAGAGCTCCCTGGCCAGAAAATGGGAGGAAAGTCAAGTCTCCAAGGGTCAGGCCCCGGGAGCACAGTCACCGTCTCCTGGCTCATCCCCAGCGCTGCTGGAAGGATTGTACTGTACACTGGAAGAATAATGTAAATATTGTTGCATGCAGGGATTATTTTTACTGGTGGATGTCATGGCCCTCCTCCGCCTTTAAGAACAAGTGTCGGGTGTGGGGTGGGAGCAGATCAGATCCTGCCTGTTGGTGACAACAGCAGAGACACGGAGCTGTGGGAGGAAGGGAGGACAGGACCGGCCGAGGGGGCTGGCAGCTGGCCCCCCAATCCCTGCTGCGGGGGCTTCCCAGTGAAGTTTCTTGCCTCCTCAGCCCTCTTGTGCCCTCCCGGGGTCTTGCTGCTTTTCAGCCATCTCTGACCTGAGTAAAGGTGGGGTGTGCCCCAGGGGTGGGAGGGGGCTGCTGGGCTGAGGACTGCACACAGGGTGGACCTTTGTATTGTGGGGCGGGGTCGGTACAAGGTGGCCCTTGCATGGAAACAATAAAGGCCGCCAGAAGGGAGTTGGCAGGGGCCTCCCATGAGAGCCCATGCCTCTGAAGAGCTATTTATAAATCGGGCACAGCATGTTCAGCTTCCTGGGACTTCCCTTCCTCCAGGGCACGGTGGGACCAGTGCTCCTGCCCACCGGGGCTGGGGTTGCCAGGCTCCTTGTCTGGCAATGGGAGCTGCATGGTCTCAAAAATGGACTCAAATGCCACAGTTAACTGTGGCTGGCATTTATTTTATGTCAGAATACGGGGGCAAGGTGGTGGGCAGGGTGGAAGTGGAGTTTGCTTTTTTCCCCATTTGCTGGGGACATTATTTTGAACAAAAGTATGTTCAGAGGGTTGAGAGACAGCATCAAGTAAAGCTGTTTTATTGACAGTGAAATCATAGCTATTGACGTTAACTCAGGCTGTTCATAAAAGCAACCCTGAAATAAGTGGCTTATGAAAACAAGCTGCAAAAAGAAACAAATGCGAGAGAATTCTGCAGTGACCTTACAGGAAGAAATACAGTGGGCTGGGTGGTGCCCCGGACTGCAGGTGACAAGCTCTCGGCTTAGTCCCAGCAGTCTCTCTTACTGGCTATGTCACCTTGGGCCAGTCACTTAACCACGAGGCCTCCATTTTTCCATCTGTAAGTTTGCTTAATCATCACTGCACTGCCAGCCTCACTGAGGTGCTGTAAGTCTTATCTTGATAAGCAATATTAAAATATGGGTTTTGCCCCAGCGCTGTGGCTCATGCCTGTAATCCTGACACTTTCGAAGCAGGAGGATGGCTTGAATCCAGGAGTTTGAGACCAGCTTGGGCAACATAGCAAGACCCTGTCTCTAAAACAAACAAAAAACAACAACAACAACAAAAAGAAAAATGTAGGTTTTATGAAAATCCACTGCCTTTCTTGCTGGCTATGTGCACCATCTCTGTTCTACTTTTTGTAAATTGGCATCTTGCTTCTCCTGCGTCATGCCTGTCTATGATGCTGTTTCTCTTTCTCTCCAAACAGCCATTTGCTCTTGTCTCATGACTGACTTTGGGGTGGTGGTGGGGAGGCTGGCTTCCTTAAGAGAAGCATGTCAGAATTTCTCTCTGCCCCTCTCTCTGTCTCTCTCTCTCCCTTTCTCTCTCCCCACTCTCTTCTCATTCTCTCTGTGGTTTGAAGGATCAAATTCAACAGAAACTCCATCCTTCCAGTTGCTCCAGCCCAAAGCCCTGGATCCCCCAGGACTCCTTCTTTCTCACCCCAGTTCAATCCATGAGTAAATCCTGCAGACTCCATCTTTCAGGTTTGCCCAGAATCCAACCCCTCCACCTCCAGAGCACCACCTCATCTGAACCACCATCATTTCCTGCCCAGATTGCTGCAATAGCCTCCTGAAGGGTCTGGGTCCACCCTCGCCCCTTCAGTGTATTTTCAACGTAATAGCAGGGTGATCCTGCAAAAATGTAAGTCAGAGCCTGCCACTCCTGTGCTGTGCTCTCTTGAGTCGCAGTCGAGGTCTGGCCCCTCATTTCCTACTCTCCTTCCTGTTGCCTGCCCTCTCCCAGTCACATGGTCCTCTGTCTCACCCCTGCACACGCCAGTGGTGTTCCCATCTCAAGGCCTTCACACTTCCTGCTCCTTCTGACTCTGCTGTTCTTCCTCCAGTCAAACATGGGTCTCTCTCTCTCTCACCTCCGTCAGGTCTTCCTGAAACGTGAGGCCCACCCTGACCATCCTACTTAGAATGGCATGACCCACTTCCCCTGGGTCTGTCTTGTTTTGGTTTTCTCCGTAACAGTTACCACCATCTATCATACTGTATCTTTTCCTTACTTACTGTGTGTCCCTCCCGTACCCACCCTAGAACATAAGTTTTTGGTCACATTCTCTTATTATGTATTATGTATACTTTATGTATAACAACACCCCCCATTTCATTCATAATATTACTTATTGTGACTTCTGTCTTCTTGTCTTGACAAATCTTGAAAAGTTTATTGTTAGTTTTAGTGAAGAACCAGCTCTTAGCCTTTTGGTTCTTCTCCATTGTATTTCTGTTTTCTACTTTGTTGATTTTGGCTCCTATTTTTATGTTCTGAATTCTAATTTCTTTGAGTTTGTTGGTTTCCTCTCACTTCTTAAGAATAACACTTAGCTCAATGATTTTGGGATTTTATTTCATTCTAATATAAGTAATTATCTATTAATTTCCCTCAAAGTACATGTTGGCTGCATCCCAGCAATTTTGATATGTGGTATTTTTATTGTCAATTTTAGATATATTAATTTTTTTATTATGATATTTCCCCTTTAACCCATGTATTGTTTAGCAGTACTGCTAAACATGTAGCCATTTTAAATTTATAGTTTAAACTTCTAATTTAATTTGATTGTGGTCAGAGTTCCTAGTCTGCTTCATATCTAAGTTCAAAATATGTTGAGACTTTCTTTATGGCTTAGTACATGATCAAATTTTTGCATATATTCCATGTGTTATTGAGAAAAACGTGTATTCTCTAATACTTAAAGGAACTCAATATATCCATGAGATGTTAGTTGAATGGGTCATAACTTGAAATTGAGTGGTTCATATTTTTAATATCCTTGCTGATTTTTTGTCTTCTTGATCTATCACTAACTGAGAAAGCCATGCTAAATTCACTTAGTTCCAAAAAAATTTACCTAATATACTTGAGGCTATTTTATTTTGTGCATTTATGTTTAAAGTTGTTGTCTTTTTTTTTTTTTTTTAGACAGTCTCATTCTGCCTCCCAGGTGGCATGAACTTGGCTCACTGCAACCTCTGTCTCCCAGGTTCAAGTGATTCTCTTACCTCAACCTCCTGAGTAACTGGGACTACAGGTGTGCACCACCACGCCTGGCTAATTTTTGTACTTTTTAGTAGAGACAGAGTTTTGCCATGTTGACCAGGCTGGTCTCGAACTCCTGACCTCAAGTGATCTGCCCATCTTGGCCTCCCAAAGTGGTGGGATTACAGGCGTAAGCCACCATGCCTGGCTTCTTCTCTTCTTGATGAATTAAACTTTTACTACTTTGTAGTAATCTTCTGGATCTCTAATAATGTTTCTTGTCTAGGAGCCTGGCTCATATGATACTAACATGCTACACAGCTTTCTTTTTGTTCACATTTGCCTACCATGTATGTCATTTTCCATCCTTTTGCTTTCAACCTTTGTATGTCCTTATGCTTAATGAGTGTCTCTTATAAATAGCACATACCTGGATTTTAAAAATTCAATTTGTTAATCATGTGAGTGGTGAATTCCTTCCAAATACATTTGTTTTAATTATTGAGATATTAGACCTGTTTTTACCTTCTTTATCTCAAGTTTTCTTTTTTAATCTTTTTTTGCTTTTGAAAAAAATGAGTATTAATATCCCTCCCTATAAGACAAGGACTTTAGTTTAGCCATCCTTCTTACCCCTGGCCTCTTTTGAAGAAGACAGTTGTCTCGTTGGATTTCCCCTCTGAGCTTGTTTTCCCGAGAGAGTCCTGTGCTGGCTTTTCCTCCAGCTCCACACCAGAGAGTTCCCAGGAGCTCAGGGAGGAGGGGGTGAATGCTGAGCCCTCAGGGGGTGCTGAGCTCCCTACTCTGAAAAACAACTCCTAAAATCAGGCCCTGAATTTTGCCCTCTAGAGAGAAGCAGAATTAGAGACATAGATGCTCTTAGAATATAATTCCCTAGCCCTGGGGTTTGGAGGAGAAGGAGTGAGAAAGCTGCAGCTTTAAAATTTCAACTTACGTATATTTTCAGCTCCTCACCCAGATTGAGCTTCTGCAAGGTCTGATTTTATTTCCGAGGACATGTGAACCAGAGGCTTGAGATCAGGAGCAGAACCCTGAGGATTCCTTTCCCATGTTATCGTCTGTAGCTGCTCTTGCTCTAAGCCCAAACATCCTCCTGCAGACACCTATGTCCATAAAAGCACCCCTTTCACTCTTGGGTTTCTTAAAATGTCTCAGTGCACATCTTCTAAGTTCCCAGGTTACCTTTGGGAAAGGGCCTGTGCTGAAGATTGACAGCCCCTTGAAAGAAATCGTGGAAGTCCCTTTGTGTGGAGTGCTCTCTTTTTGCTGCCACCCTACATTCCAGCCACACTGGCCTCCCTGAGGAGTTCCACCTGCACCTTGGAGCTTCGGGCTGCCCTCAGCTGATCCACTTGTTTTTCTTTCCTTAGTCTTTCCTTTATTCTGCAAAACCGCATTCCACTCAACTCATGACTTACCCTGCAGAGCTTTTCCCGAATCATAGCAACTCTTGATCCAATGCAGTCCATCTTGACCCAGATTTCTGCTCTGTAGAAACCAGGGACAAAGGTAGAGGGGAGGAGAGAGGCGATGATGAACCTGGTCATGGCGTGTGACAGCCCCTCCCCACCTCCCCCATAGCATCTATTTCCATTCTGCCGCTCCAGGACAGTCTTACTCACCGCACTCTGTTTCAGGGGAAGAACCATTTCCTTCAAAACCCTGATTTAAGAGCCTTCAGAGTCAGGGACACAGGGCACAGTGGAAGGCAAGCATGATATTTGGGCTCAAAATAGGAGTTATAAGTGAATGTTTGAAAGAATGATGAGGAGACCCCGCCAGCCTGCTTCCCTTGCTGTCTGCCTGGAACACCGGAAACGGATGTTCTTTCTACGCATGGGGATGGAAAATTCATCCTTGGAGGGGCTGTAAATTCCCAGAGAAAACACCTTCAGACATTGATATTTTCCCAAAGGAAAAATCAACTTTCTGCTGCTTTTATCATTTTCTGAAGCCAACCACTCAATACGTACCCGTGCTTACAAGACGGCCAATTTTAAGGCCCCCATATGAGTTAAATACGGACAAAGGGCTAAGGTGATCACCATGCATCTGACGAGACAACTTTCAACATGAGAGACTGAAAGTGGCGTTATCTCTAGAAGGGACACACCTTGCAGGGATTGGTGGAAAAAGAATTACAATAGTGTCTTTAGAGAAGAGGAACAATTTGAGAACAAGAAAAAACTCTTTGGAATTACAGATATGAAAGCTGAAACAAAGCCTTCAGAAAGAGTTGGAAGACAAAGGCACTCTCCTAGAACGGAAAGACAGAAAGATAGACAACTATTAGATAAGATGAGAAAGTGTGTTTTCTGGAGTCCCAACATCTTTCTAGAGTTCTGGGAAAAGTGAATAGAGAAAACAGATGGAAAAAATTTTAAATAAAACGTGCATGAAAACTTCCTAGAAAAGGACTTAATTTTCCAGTTTGAATGGGCTTATTATAAGAACCTGATTTAATGACTAAAAAACTTTCAGAGGAATGAAAATAAATCACAAAGAATCAGGAACTAAGATGACATCAGATTTTTCAGTAACAATGCTGAATTAATTTAAAAAATAGAATATTTCTAAAAATCTGCAGAAAAATTATTTCAATATCTTTAAAGCTTCTCATTTGATTATAATGAGGGACATGCAAAATGTGTAAGGGCGAACTCTTATCTCCTGGGCATAAGGACTGTTGTCCCAAACTGCTTCCTAAATTTTAAAAATCAGTTTTATTGGGATAGGATTTATGTATGCTAAAATTCACTAATTTCTATTGTACAAGTCTACTGTTTGATGAGTTTTCTCTCTCTCTCTCTCTTTTTTTTTAAAATTTGAGACAGAGTCTTGCTCTGTTGCCCAGGCTGGAGTGAAGTGGCACAATCTCGGCTCACTGTAACCTCCGCCTCATGGGTTCAAGCAGTTCTTGTGCCTCAGCCTCCTGAGAAGCTGGGAGTACAGGCATACGCCACCACACCTGGCTAATTTTTGTATTTTTAATGGAGATGGGGTTTTGCCATGTTGGCCAGGCTAGTCTCGAATTCCTGACCTCAGGTGTTCTACCCACCTTGGCCTCCCAAAGTTCTGGGATTACAGCCCTGAGCCACCGTGCCTGGTCTTTTTTCTCTTTTTTTGAAATAAATAAAAAATAATTCTGGCTAGGTGCAGTGGCTCAAGCCTGTAATCCCTAGCACTTTGGGAGGCTAAGGCGGGTGGATTGCTTGAGCTCGGGAGTTTGAGACCAGCCTGGGCAACATGGCAAAACCCAGTTTCTACCCAAAATACAAAAAAATCAGCCCAGGATGGTGACATGCGCGTATGGTCCAGGTACTCAGGAGTCTGAGGTGGGAAGATCACTTGAGTCTGGGAGCTGGAGGCTGCAGTGAGCTGAGATCATGCCAGTGTACTCCAACTTGGGTGAAAGAGTGAGACCCCATCTAAAACAATTTTTTTTTTTTAATTTGAATCTTAAAAATAAAATTTAATTCTATTTTGTTAAATTTAATTTAGTGTTGCCCAGGCTGGTCTCAAATTCCTAGGCTCAGGTGATCCATCTGCCTCAGCTTCCCAGTGTTGGGATTATAGGCATGAGCAACTGTGCCCAGTCTATTTGATGAGTTTTGACTAGTGGTTCTCAACCAGAAGTGATTTCACGCCTCCAGGAGATATTTGATAATGTCTGGAGACAATTTTGCTGGTCACAACTTGGGAGGGGGTGTGAGTGTGATCCTCGTCTTGGGTAGAGGCCAGGGCCACTGCTAAACATCCTGCAGTGCACAGTAAAGTCCTGCAACAAAGAACTATCCTGCCCAGAATGTCAGCAGTGCCAAGGCTGAGAATCCCTAGTTTTGAAAATATACAGTCATGGAACCACCACTACATTATGATACAGAACGCTACCATCACCGGAGAAAATTTCTTGGACTCCTTTTCAAGGGGATTAATTATCCTTTCATTTACTTCCTGGGCCCTGGCAACCACTGATCTGCTTTCTACCACTGTAGTTTTGCTTTTTCTAGAAGTTAATATAAATAGAATCATATAAATGAATCGGCCCTCTGTATCCATGAGTTCTAAATCTATGGATTCAGCCAACCATGGATCAAAAATATTTGGGCAAAAAAATTGTGTCCGTACTGAACATGTATAGACTTATTTTTTCTTGCCATTATTCCCCAAACAATATAGTACAACTTTTTCGTGTACACTGTACTAGGTATTATATGTAATCTAGAGATGATTTAAAGTATATGGGAGGACGTGTGTAAATACTATGGCATTTTATATCAGGGACTTGAGCATCAGAGGATTTTGGTATGCAAGTTGGGTCCCAGATCCATTCCCTACGGACTACATGACTGTAGTCTTTTGAGTGTGACCTCTTTTATTCAGCATCATGTTTTTGAGATTCGTCCATGTTGGTGCATATACCAGCCATGCATTCTTTTTTATTGCTATATATTTTTCTACTCTATGACTGTATCATAGTGTATCCATTCATCTATTGAAGGAAATTTGGGTGGATTCTTTCCAGTTTGGGGCAATTAATGATAGAGCTGCTATGAACATTTGTGACTATGACTTTATGTGAACATATATTTTCATTTCCTTTAAATAAATGTATAGGAATGGAATTGTTAGGTCATATAGTAAATGTAAGATTAACTTTATAAGAAACTGCAAAGCTTTTCTCCAAAATGATTGTACCATTTTACATGCATATCAAAACATATGAGAGTTCCAGTTGCTCCATCTCTTACCAACATTTGGGATTATCAGTTTTTAAAAATTTTAGCTAATTTAATGCATATGTCATGATATCGCATTGTGTTTTTAAATTACTTTTTTGAATAATTTGTTGAATATCTTTTCATTTGCTTGTAAACGTTTGTATATCTTCTTTTTTGAAGTGTTTATTCAAGTCTTTACCCCATTTAAAAAAAGGATTGTTTATATTGTTGAATCATAACAGTTGTTACATATTCTGGATACAAATTTTTTCTCAAATGTACATTTTCAAATATTTTCTCCCATTCTGTGGCTTGCCTTTTTTTTGGTAAACATTGTCTTCAGAAGAATAGTGGTTTTAATTTTGATAAAGTTCCATGTATTAATATTTTCTTTTATGGTTAGTGGTTGGTATGTTCTGTTTATGAGATATTTGTTACGTTGAGATTGGATGTGTTTTCTCCTGGATGTTTTATAGTGTTATCTTTTACATTTAAGTCTGGGTTAACATTTGTGTATGGTTTGAGGTAAGGGTCATAGGATATCTGATTGTTCTGGCACAATTTATTTGAATATACTATCTTTGACCCATTGGCTTACCTTGTCGCTTTGGTTGAAAATTAATTGAGCATGTACATGTGAGTTAACTTCTAGACTCCCTAATCAGTTTTTTTCATCCATGTGTCTGTCTGTATACCAATAGCTCATTACCTTGATTATTGTAGCAGTTTAGTAAGATTTAAAATCAGGTAGTGTTAAATCCTCAAACTTTTTTCTTTTCCAAAATTGGACTATTCTAGGTGCTTTAAATTTTCATATAAATTTTAGAATCAGTTTGTCCGTTTCTACAAAAAATATTCCTTTGTTGAGTCTAAAGATCGATTTGGAAACAACTGACATTTTATAACTATTGGGTCTTCTTATCCATGAATATTTTTTATTTCTTCATTTATTTAAGTCTTTTTATTTCTCTCTGCTATGTTTCATGCTTTTCAGCATACACATCTTGATTATATTTTGTTAAGCTTATCACTAGGTATTTCAGGTATTTATGTGTGTATGTTGTAAATGTGAAGTTAAAAATTTTTTATTTTCCAATTGTTTGGAAATACTTTTGATATTTAAATATTAACTGTATCTTGCAACTTTGCTAAGACTTCTTATTAGTTTTAGTAATTCTAGTAGCTTTTTCACATTTCTCTGAGGATTTTCTATATAGACAATCATGTCTACAAATAAATAGTCTTTCTTCTTTTCCAATTTGGATGACTTGACTTGCACTGGCTATGCCTTCTAGTACAATGTTGAATAGGAGTAGTTGAGAATGACTGTCCTTGCTCTGTTCCTCATCTCGGGGGTAATGTCCTGTCTTTCACCATTAAGTGTGATGTTAACTGTAGGGTTTTCGTAGATTAAAAAAAAAAATCAGATTGAGAAAGTTCATTTTTGCTGAGAGTTTTTATCATGAATGAGTGTTAAATTTTGCCAGATGCTTTTTCTGCATCTATTGAGATGATTGTAGGGTTCTACTCTTTTATTTTATTAATATGATGAATTACATTGATTAATTTTCAAATGTTAAACTAATCTTAAATCCCTGAGATAAATCCCACTTGATCATGATATATTATGCTTTAAAAATATTGTTTGATTTGTTTTGCTTATATTTTGTTAAGAATTTTTGCCTTTATGTTCATGAAGAATGTTAGCTATAGTTTTACTTTCTTTTAATGTCTTTGTTTTTAGTACCAGGGTGATACTGGACTCATAAAATGGATGGGAAATGTTCCTTGATTCCTATTTTATAAAAATTTTTGTATAGGATTGGTATTATTTCTTCCTTAAATCTTTGTTAGAATTTGTAAGAGAAGCCATCAAGACCTGCATTTATAATTGTGAGAATATTTTAAATTACAATTGAATTTCTTTAATAGATATAAAGCCTTATCATGTTTCCTATTTCTTCTTGTGCCAGTTTTGGTAATCTGTGTCTTTTGAGCAATGTGACCACTTACGTAATTTTTCAAATTTATTGGCATATACGTGTTTATACTCTTCCCTATCATTCTTTTAATATTTGTAGGATCTGTGATGATGTTCCCTCTTTCATTCCTGATTTTGGTAATTTGTGTCGTCTTGCTCAGTCTAGAGTCTTAGTGATTTTATTAATCTTCTCAAAGAGTCAGCTTTTGATTTCATTGGTTATCTCTATTGTTTGTCGTTTTTGATTTCTTTTTACAAAAGAGGAAATAGTAGTGATAGTTTACCCTTTGTCTCAGTGGTGAACAATATTAAATAACCATAACAATGTTAATACTGACTCAAGAACACACGACTAATAATTATTATGTAACCCCATTTTGGAGTATGAGTGAAAGTGGAGGAAGAGAAGTAGTTTATGAAAACAATATCCTTATCTTTCTAATAGGAAGTCAATAATACACTAAAATAGATTAATCAACAAGTTGCAGAATAAACATATTTTTGAAATGTGAAAGTAAATACTGGAAGAAAGAGAGGAAGGAAAGGAAAATGGTAGTATTCAGCAAGAAAATTGGGGAGTTAGGTCAGAGACTTTTTTTTGTATTGAGTATTTGACTTAAAATATGTGAATGTTATGTTGATAAAATAAAAATTAATCTAACACTTCAGTATCAGAATAGGAAAAAGTATGGCAGGGAAACAAGGTTGGAGGGGCTGGTGCCCTTGTTGCTGGTGTCCTGGGTAAAGGAAGAAACACAGTCAGTGAGCCTGGGAGAGGGTACAGACATGATCTCGGGGAATATGCCCTGACTTCGAGTAGTGCTGAAAGCTGCCTTTTATTTTCAGTTAGTTAAAAAAAATCCTGCATTTGTTTTATTCTGATGGAATTATTATAAATGTGAAGTTATAAAGCCTGTTGTAATTGAACTAGGAATTGCCACATAAATATATCCTTAACACCATATTAAATAATTCTTTACAGTTTAGAAGGAGATTTCATACACATTGCTTTCTTTAAACCTCACTTTAGCTCCGTGAGCCCAGTGTTACTATAGACAGCATCTTCACTTTGTAGCTGTGTTTCAGCTAAAAGATCTGCTCAAGGTCACACTGGTGGTAAGTACCCGGGGGTGGACTCCAAACTCATCACTTTCACTAAGAACTCCATAATATACATAGTTGAATCAGAAAACAATTTTAAACATGTTGATTTATTTATCTGCTTGTTTTCATAACTATAACCTGATTACTTGAACAGTTGGTAGCAGAATAGAACATATATTGATGTTGCTTTGAATAGATTTGAATATCTGTGCAGCAATTATTTGCTGCATGACCTTGGGAACATTATTTAATTTATCTGAGCCTCTTTTTCTTCACCTGAAAAAGGATATTACTACCTTTCTCATAAGGTTGTTCTTCAGAGTTAACATAAGTAAAATGCTTATGACAGTACCTAGAAGTTAGTATGGACTCAATAATTGCTTAATATTAGATCATTTTTGTTAACTATACAAATAGCTAAGATTATTTAATAATTCATGCCTGCTATCTTTTGTATGAGAACAGCAGTACTGACTCACTATCAAAATGATGATATTGAGTTTGTCTGGTGAAATGCTCAGTTAAAAAAATGACACATTCATATGTGAACATCAAAGTTAAACTGAAATTACTTTAAAAATTAATTTACTTTTGAAGATCACCTTCCCAGTAATGTGAGTCACTAAGAATCAGAGTACATAGATACAAATCCTGCTTTTGTAAGATAGCATATATGCAGAGAAAAATGTGGATAAGTACATCTCAAACAGTTAACAGTGGTTATCTCTAAGGCTTGGGATCATGGTAGGGGTGCATTGATCTAATGTATTTATTGTTTTTAGTGCTTTTTTTAAAAAAATAGAAAGCATATTCTACTTTTATTATCTGAAAAAATAGGATTTTAAAAATGATTGTGTAGAAAATAAGCCTTACTGAAATCACAGCCTTATCAGAAGCGTTTGACATGACTTGCCCCACACTGGCTTCTAGTGAAATGCTCTGAGATCTCCCTGAGGATTGATATCCCACTGACAGGTCTCTAGTTCTAGGATTTCCAAAGGCACCAATGAACCATTTGTACCATAGAATTTGCATCTGGTTCCCATGTAGGAGGTGTGTTCTGTGGGGCTCCCTGGGCTTGGTAGGCAAAACATTTTAGGAATAGAGAAAATTTGTAGGCTTTAAAGAAGAGATTTCACTGCTGGTCTTTCCAGCTACGACCTATGACCGTCTGTGGACATTACTGTAGTCAAAGCCATTTTAATTAAACATATTTATAAGCAGAATTAAAAAGGGACTGTGGCTGTTATCTCACGCCCCAAGATGACATTCAAGCTTTGCTTTTTTTCAGTTATACCTGAAGTTATTTCTAAAACCAATGCTGCACTCAGTTTTAGTCTCTCTCTCCCCTTCCTGCCCATCCGGGGTCTAGCCAAAGCTCCCTTCCTCAACGACAGCTCCATCTCTCCAGGTTTTCCCTCTGCCCGGTTCTCCTGGGAGCGGGAGGGGGTGGGGAGCGGCGGCTTTGGCGTCAACAGCAGCACGAGCTGCGGTTTCCTGCCTCGCTTCGGTTCCAAGGGTGCCCGGCTGGCTGCCCAGCGTCCGGCAGTGTCCAGGGCCTTCAGACCTCACCTTTCTAAGGTCCTAAAGATGTCCTCATTCTCCAGAGGGGCATTGTCTCTACCAAGGAGGACACTTTGAAAGTGCTGGTCCCGGCTGGAGGCGCCCTCGGTTACTGACTGGTACCTGTGAGTGTAAATGAAAGCCATAGAGCCGATTCCTCATACCCTCAGCAAATGAAACCTGCCCGTGGGATGCCCTTTGGCTTTTATTTCACGAGCGATCAGAAGCTGGCTGCCGCCCTGGTGGCAAGTATGAGCTTACTGTCACGTAATGTCTGGGCAGCAGCTTATGACATCTGTATGGTTTTAACTCGCAACCTTTGCACTCCCTTGAATAACAAACTTGAAAAGAAATGACTCCGGGGAAGAATCCCCCCAATTTTTGTTTTGTTTTGTTGGTGGTGGTTTGTTTTTATTCTTTGAGACGGAGCCTTTCTCTGTTGCCCAGGCTGGAGTGCAGTGGCGCGATCTCGGCTCACTGTAACCTCCGCCTCCTGGGTTCAAGTGATTCTCCTTCCTCAGCCTCCCAAGTAGCTGGGAATACAGGCGCCCGCTATCATGCCCAGCTAATTTTTGTATATTTTTAGTAGAGATGGGGTTTTGTCATGTTGGCCCGGCTGGTCTTGAACTCCTGACCTCAGGTGATCCGCCTGTCTAGGCTTCCCAAAGTGCTGGGATTATAGGGCCAAGAACCCCCTTTCAAAGGAATTGAGAACATTTAAAAAAGATGTCATAGGTCGTGTTCTGAAGAAATGGAACCTTGTGAGATTATTGATGACAGATTCTGAGGAATTAGCTGAGCTTTCTGACGGGTCATCAGCAATGTGGGCAGGAGACAAAGGCTGTTCCAAAGTCTTCCAGGCCAAGGTCAGAGCAAAACTCGTGCATGTGTTGGGTATTTGGCCCTGTTCAAAGTTGCTTTGGCTGGGCGTGGAGGCTCACGCCTGTAATCCCAGCACTTTGGGAGGCCGAGGTGGGCGGATCACGAGGTCAGGAGCTCGAGACCAGCCTGGCCAACATGGTGAAACTCTGTCTTTACTAAAAATACAAAAATTAGCTGGGCATGGTGGTGCGCGCCTGTAATCCCAGTTATTTGTGAGGTTGAGGCAGGAGAATTGCTTGAACTCAGGAGGCGGAGGTTGCAGTGAACCGAGATCGTGCCATTGCACTCCAGTCTGGGCAAGAGCAAGATTCTGTCTCAAAAAAACACAAACAAACAACTTTCCCCAACAACAACAACAAAAAAGCAAAGTTGCTTTGAATACAGTCCCCTATATACAAGGACTCCTATGGGCATCTTCTGTGATGAGATAGGATGTGGCTCAGGCTTTAATTTTTATAACAAAACTGTAACTTGGATATTTTCTTCCTTTGAATACCTGGAACTTATGGGTTCCTTCCTAACAAGCCAGGGTCCTTATTTTCCGACAGGGGTATAAAATCTGGTTATTAAGAGCATATCAGGCCAGGTGTGGTGGCTGACACCTGTAATTCCAGTACTTTGGGAGGCCGAGAGGCAGGAGGATCGCTTGAGCCCAAGAGTTTGAGACCGGCTTGGGCAACATAGACACCATCTCTACCAAAAAAAGAGAAAAAATTAGCCAGACATGGTGGCAGGAGCCTGTGGTCCCAGCTACTCAGGAGGCTGAGGTGGGAGGATCACTTGGAGACTGGGAGGTTGAGGCTGCAGTGAGCTGTGATCATGCCACTGCACTGCAGCCTGGGCGACACAGCAAGATCCTGTCTCAAAAAAAAAATAGTATGAAGAAGAAAAAGAGCATATTATTTGAAGTCATACAATCTAGAGTCAGATGATCAGTTCTGCTACATATCATTGGCAATATTTAACATGTCTGTTCCTTGGTCTTCCCACTCGTAAGTCGCGTATAAGAATAGTGCCTACCCATAGGGTGGTTGTGAAGAATAGTGAAATAGGGTGTGTCAGGCACTCCAGATCTTACCTTGTGGGAGCAGGTAGTACAAGGGAGGCACAGCAGAAGCAGGCTTTGTTTTTAGTTTGCTTCTTGTTAGTGATGGTAAATGTTTGACTCCTGCCAAAGTCCATTAAGAACAATGGTCTCTGAAAGTAATGATGATGGCTCACAACTGTAATCCCAGCACTTTGGGAGTCCGAGGTAGGCAGATCACAAGGTCAGGAGTTTGAGAACAGCCTGACCAACATAGTGAAACCCTGTCTCTACTAAAAATACAAAAATTAGCTGGGAGTGGTGACGTGCGCCTGTAGTCCCAACTACTTGGGAGGCTGAGGCAAGAGAACTGCTCGAACCCAGGAGGCAGAGGTTGCAGTAAGCCGAGATTGTGCCACTGCGCTCCAGCCTGGGTGACAGAGTGAGACTCTGTCTCAAAAAAAATACAAAAACAAAAAACAAAAAGGATTACAACAATCAACTAATATTTACTGGTTACCTACTATGTGCATGATCTTACTCATTTGAGTCTCACCACAAGCCTAGGTGAAGAAGCCCAAAGCATGTGCCATCCACCATTCCCTAGTCTAGTCCCTATGCTTGCTCTGATGAGATGAGCATAAGACTGGCTGTGGAGAAAGTTTTTTCCCAGACCATAAGGTACCCTTATGTCCTCAACCTTTATTGAGGGTTGGTGTGAGAAACAGCCATGTGACAAACATCTCTGAAGGTGTTCTTTATATGTTATCAACTACGGTGCATTTCATTGTCTACTGGCTTAAAAAAACCCATATGTCATAAATTCCTTTTCGAATTAAAGGTTGTTTCACTTGATGGTTTCTTGTGCTTCCTTTTATTAGACAGACGTCTTGGTCTAAGGCCTAGAGATTTTGATTCAGTGCGTTTGAGTAGTGTCAGATGAGAAGACTTTGAAAATGCTCCCTCCCTTTGAGTCTGAGGCACAGCCAGGGCTGGGAACCCCTCCTGTGGCTTTTGGTCAGCTCCCCCTGTGGTCCCTGATTGTGATCACGGAGTTAAGATTTGTACTCCTTTTGCCTAGGTTTTCTGACAGGAGTTTTGCACTCTCTTCATGTCGTATCTCTTGCTCTTTTACTTCCCTTCCCTTAATATTTTTAGAGTTCATATATCATTTATTGTAAAATGTCTTGTCTGCTTTCAGCATAAAAACAAATGACTGAAAGAATGGGTGTCACTCTCCGCCTAAAGTTTCCAACAGGATTTTCCTTAAAACACCTCCTTATTCTTTCTTTGTGTCACTCTTTCACCTGCTTTGCTGTTTTTAATTAATTGCTTGACAAAATGAACATTTATTTACTTTTAAAACACACTAATGTATTCTGAAGGGAAACTGGCTCCCTCTCAAATGTTTGGAGGCATCATAATTGTGAAGAGAGACTGTTCCAGGAGAAGAAGTTCAACCTTGAGATAATGACAGGGTTGTCTGGAGAGGACCATAATGAGTTCAAAGGAAGGTGCTGGAATAAATGCAGACACAGAGGTTGTTGATGCAATGCAGAGATTGTCTCATCTCATGGCCCTCCCACCCCATTCCACTGATGTCAGTTTAGTTACATCCCTTGCTTGCGGTATGTCAACATGCAGCAATTATTTTGTTTTTGTTAACAATGATAGGACTTTAGTGCAATGAACTTGGCCTACATCCCTGAATGCTGCATTTACAACCAGCTTTCCTTGCTTGACAGCAGACTTCATCGAGTAAAAAGAGGCAATTCCAAAGGTTATTGCAAGATTACAGCATAACAGGTCTGGACAAAGGCACCAAAGGCACTGTTGAATGTGGGAAGATGACTGACTGGGACCTGGAGGAAGCGACGCTGGCTTCAATGGGGCACTGTAGAGTAACACAGTAATGCACATGTGACCAGGTGCAGGTGTTTGCTTGATCCTATCTTCTACGTGAGAAAAAGAACTTTTAAAAAGTCATTGAGTGTGAAAAAGACTTCAGGACCATCAGATTATTAAAATTATTGTACTGATGGAATGGTTTTTAAATTAAATTTTGACTAATGTTGACAAACCTCTATATTGCTTCATCTGCAGCTGATCAGTGTAAATGACTTACAACTAAGTTAACCAGCCCTTTCCATTCCGGCGGTTGATCTTAATCCAACTGTTTGTTAATAATTCAAGTGCCCCTCTCTCTGTTTTCTGATGGAATTGGTTGTTTATACTTTTCAAGTGCCTGCTCCAGGTTAACTTTCTTTCTTTCTTTTTTTTTTTTTCTTTTGAGATAGAGTCTCGCTCTGTAGCCCAGGCTGGAGTGCAGTGGCATGATCTTGGCACACTGCAACCTCCGCCTCCTGGGTTCAAGCGATTCTCCTGTCTCAGCCTCCTGAGTAACTGGGATTACAGGCGCCTGCCACAACGCCTGGCTAATTTTTTGTATTTTTAATAGAGACGGGGTTTCACCGCGTTAGCCAGGATCCGGGTAGACTTTCACACTAGATGCTGTCACTGCCTTTTAGAAATTTACCGCTGAACTGGGATGATACACCACATAGGAAAAAGTCATTAGCAATACAAAGCAGTGTAAGTTAGCAGTGCTAGCAGGTGGTAGAAACCCAAGTTGCCAGGAATTGAGAAGCAGGCATGACCACATGGGTTGGGGAGAGGAGGGAGTGATTCTCTAGAGATGGGGCCTAGTCTGTGGGAAAGCCAAATCCTTGTATACTATAGGAACCTTCCTCTCCAGCCACAGTGGCAGTGCATCTGTGGAATTTTCCTTTCCCTCTTACCACCACACCTTTGCCAGTATCATTTCTTCCACCTAGAATGTCTAACCTTTTTGTTCGCTTAACACAATTCTCCCCAAGTTTCCAAACCCAGGTTGTGGAGGTCCTTGACTGTGTGGCTTGGAAATGTGCACTTTCTGTTGTTGGAAATCACTACCTACTATTGAATGAGATTGTGAAATGATTAACATGAACCCTAGCTGCGTTATAGGAAGAGAATTTTTTCCAGACATGCAATGCGATGGGCCTGTGCCTCCTGTTTACTCATTTGTTGTCACACCAGCCCGGTAATGTGCTGATAGATGCGAAGGAACACATCTCACACATCAGCATGAAAACCCAACCATCAGCTTATGAACTACAGAAGGATTATCATTTATTGTTTTTCCCTTGGACATCTGAGAAGGGGCTAAAGAGTTCACAGCCAAACCTGGTTTTATTGTGCTTTGCTTTATTGCACTTTGCAGATAGTACATTTCTTACAGATTGAAGTTTTGTGGCAACCCTGTGTGGGGCAAGTCTATCAGCATGATTTTTCCAACAGCCTTTGCTCACTTTGTGTCTCTGTGTCATAGTCTGGCAATTCTCGCAGCATTTCAAACTTTTCCATCGTTATAATATCTGTTCTGGTGATCTGTGGTGTTACCATTATAATTGTTTTGGGGTGCCACGAACTATGCCCGTATAAGATGATGAATGTAATTCACAAATGCTGTGTGTGTTCTGACCCCTCATCAGCCTGCTGTTCTCCCACCACTGTCCCTTTTCTTGGGCCTTCCTATTCCCTGAAATACAATGATGTTGAAATTAGGCCAATTAATAACCCTACAGTGGCCTCTAAGTGTTCAAATGAAAGGAAGAGTTTCGTGTCTCTTACTTTAAATCAAAAGGTAGAAATGATTAAGCTGAGATAGCAGAAAGCTAGGCTCTTGTGCCTGAGAGTTAGCCAAGTTGTGAATGCAAAAAGTTCTTGAAGGAAATTAAAAGTGCTACTCTAGTGAACACACAGATGATAAGAAAGCAGAACAGCCTTATCGCTGATATGGAGAAAGTTCTAGTGGTCTGTATAGAAAATCAAACCTGTCATGACATTTCTCTGGGCCAAAGCCTGATCCAGGGCAAGGCCCTAACTCTCTTCAATTCTCTGAAGACCAAGAGAGGTAAGGAAGCTGCAGAAGAAAAGTTTGAAGCAACAGAGGTTGGTTCATGAGGTCTAGGGAAAGAAGCCATCTTCATAACTTAAGTGCAAGGTGAAGCAGCAAGTGCTAATGGAGAAACTGTAGTAAGTTATCCAGCAGATTTAACTAAAAGTGATGAAGGTGGCTACATTAAATAGAAGATTTTCAATGTAGAAGAAACAGCCATGTATTGGAAGAAGACATCAACTAAGACTTTTACATTACAGAGGAGAAGTCAATGCCTGGCTTCAAAGCTTCAAGGACAGGCTGCCTCTCCTGTTAGGGGATGATGCAACTGATGACCTTAAGTTGAAGAAAATGTTTATTTACTATTCTGAAAACCCTAGGACCCTTAAGAAGTGCTCTATAATAAAGCAACAAAGCCTGGATAGATAAATCCTCATCTGTTTACAGCATGATTTATTGGATATTTTAAGCCCAGTGTTGAGACTCACTGCTAAAAAATTCCTTTCAAAATATTACTGCTCATTGACAATGCACCTGGTCACCTAAGAGCTCCTGGAGATGTACAAGGAGAATAATGTTTTCATGCCTGCGAACACAGTATCCATTCTGCAGCCCATAGATTAAGGAGTATTTTCAACTTTCAAGTCTTATTATTTAAGAAATACATTTCATAAGGCTACAGGTGCCATGGATGTGTCACTGGTTCCACTGATGGATGTGGGCAAAATAAACTGAAAACCTTCTGTGAAGGATTCACCATTCTAGAAGCCATTAAGAACATTCGTGATCTATGAGAGGAGGTAAAGATCTCAACATTAACAGGAGTTTGAAAGAAGTTGATTTCACCCCTCATGGATGACTTTGAGGGGTTTGAGACTTCAGTGGAGGAAGTAACTTCAGATGTGGTGGAAATAGCAAGAGAACAAAAATTAGAAGTGGAGTCTAAGATGTGACTGAATTGCTGCAATCTTATGATAAACGCTTAACAGCTGAGGTGTTGCTTTTATGAATGACCAGAAAAAGTGGTTTCTTGAGGTAGAATCTATGTCTGGTGAAGATGCTATGAACACTGTTCAAATAACACAGGATTTAGAATGTTACATCAACTTAGTTGAGAAAGCAGTGGCAGGGTTTGAGAGGGTTGACTCCAATTTTGAAAGGAGTCCTACTGGGGGTGAAATGCTAAAAGCAGTGGCAGGGTTTGAGAGGGTTGACTCCAATTTTGAAAGGAGTCCTACTGTGGGTGAAATGCTAAAAGCAGTGGCAGGGTTTGAGAGGGTTGACTCCAATTTTGAAAGGAGTCCTACTGTGGGTGAAATGCTATCAAATAGCGTCTCATGCTACAAAGACATGTTTCATGAAAGGAAGAGTCAACCAACGTGGCAAACTTCATTGCTATCTTATTTTGAGAAATTGCCACAGCCTTCCCACCTTTCAGCAACCACAGCCCTGATTACTCAGCTGCCATCAACATTGAGGCAAGACCTTCTGCTGACAAAAAAATCACAACTGGCAGAAGGTCCAGATCATTAGCATTTTTTAGCAATAAAATATTTTTAAATTAAGGTATGTACATTGCTTTTTTAGACATAATGCTATTGCGCACACATAATAGAAAATAGTATAGTGTAAACATAGCTTTTTTATGCACTAGACAACCAAAAAATTTCTGTGACTGACTTTATTGTGATATTTGCTTAATTGTAGTGGTCTGGAACTGAACCGACAACATCTCTGAGGTATACCCGTATTTATTTATTGGCCCCTTATCTGAGGAGGGGGCTAAAGACAAGATAATCATAGTGTTAAATTAAGTTTAGCCTAAAGTGGTTTCCTTAAATATTTTAAATTCCGCCTAAAGGTTTCTCCGTACATAGTGAACTGTAACCTAACCGGATGCGTAAACAGACTGTAACCTGCTCTGATGTCAGTAACCAAGTTTCAACCAATCAGAGGTGACCAACGATTCACATCATCCTCAAATAAGGCAAATGTGGAACTGCAACCCATCTGACTGTGTCTGTACCTACTTCTATTTTCTGTACATCACTTTCCTTTTTCTATCCATGAATCTTCTTGGACTGCGCTGCAGGGCTGGAGTCCCTCTGAGCCTACTTTGGTTCGGAAGGCTGCCCAATTTGTGAATTGTTCTTTGCTCAATTAAACTCTGTTAAATTTAATTTGTCTAAGATTTTTCTTTTAACAGTTGCCAGTGGCAGAAAATCAAAAGATCTCTTTAGACTCTAGATCCCAGAAATACCATCTGGGGATAGTTTTGGTTGGCACAACTTGGGGAGTGCTACTAGCATCTACTGGTGGAGACCAGAGATGCTGCTAAACATCCTACAATTCACAGGACAGGACTTCATAACAAAGAATTGTCTGGCCCAAAATGTGAATAGTGTTGAGGTTGAGAAACCTTGCACTAGAGGAACTTAGAAGTTACCGACTGACACCCAGTTAAGAGAAAGTTGCTTGGAAAAATTCGTCTCAGAGGAAAGGAAAACAAAATAGTAAATCTGTTTAAGTTGCAACATTTCTACCATAAAATGAAGTTAAAGGAAGAGTTCGGCTCATTTGTTAAAATGTCCCATTGCCAACCCTTTCTTTCCCACCTGGCTGTTTATTCAGTGGGAGGCTGACGTTTCTGACTTTGACTAGGCTTGTAGCAATGCCAAACAAATGACTTCAGGAAAAGCGTACTCCTGAATCACTGAATCACTCCTGAATCACTGCCGAGCAGTATCACCATCACTTTAATTTGTTTAGTTTCTCCTTGGTCAGGAGCACCCAGCTTCCCAGGTGTGAGCAGGTTAGGCAATTCTTCCTAGTTCCCATTTCTTTCTGGAGGAAATGTGGTATGCACAGGCAGGGTTGGGGAGGGGAAGGAGCACATGATGGAATCCTTAGGGGATGGTGGAACCTTCCGCTGGGATCTTCCCTTCAGAGGGTGTGATCTTGGCTGAGGGGAGGCTATTGATGAAACTTAACTGTTGTTTTACACATTTATAATACATTTATTTTGGGAGATCAGGGTTCCAAGGTTATTTTAACATTGTTTTGATGATTAATATATAGAATTTACATGTTTTAATAGTACAAATGATTTGAATGCTGATGTGTTTTATTGGTGGGCCTAATTTTTTATCCATGAAAAATAATTAATTTTATCCATGAAAAATTATTAATATCAAGGATTTATTGCATGTCAGTTTTGTACAGACATGCTGCTATGTACAGTGTCATGGGGACTGACAGTCTGGTGGGAGAGACAGCCGAATAAAAGGATAATGACAATACTGTGTGCTAAGTGCTATGATGTGACAATTATAGGGCACTCTGGGAGCATGGTTAAAAGAGGTCCCTTCAGCTGAGACCTGAGACTTGCAGGTTAATAGGAGTTAGCTATATAGAGTATAGGGAGGGGAGGGGCCAGGTTGGGAGATGGTATTCCCTGAACAGCAGTAAACATGTTCAAAAGTTCACAGGTTAGGAAAAAAGCATGAAGAGTTCAGGGAGTTTATTTATTTATTTATTTATTTATTTATTTATTTTGAGATGGAGTCTTGCCCTGTCTCCCAGACTGGAGTGCAGTGACATGATCTTGGCTCACTGTAGCCTCCGCCTCCTGGGTTCAAACGATTCTCATGCCTCAGTTTCCCAAGTAGCTGGGATTACAGACATGCACCACCATGCCTGGTTAATTTTCATAATTTTAGTAGAGAAGGGGTTTTACCATGTTGGCCAGGCTGGTCTCGATGTCCTGGCCTTATGTGATCTGCCCACCTCAGCCTCCCAAAGTGCTGGGCTTACAGGCATGAGCCACTGTGCCTGGCTGAGTTCAGTGGATTTTAAGAGCTATTTTGAAGATATAGACTCAGGATTCAGGTGCATATGCAGTGGAAACTTTATTCATTGGACTGATCGATATGGATCACATGTGGAACAAGGAGAGAACAGGACCCAAGAGGGACACAAACAAGAGATGGGCAAAAGAAGAGGAGCCAAGGTGGACAAAAATTGGCAAGAGAAACTGAAAAGACAAGCCACAGGTGACCAAAATAACTGCAACTCCAATATGCGAAGAACTTTGACAAATCAATAAAGAAAGAGTGAACAACCCAGTGGAAAAATCGACAGAGGAAATGAAGAAACATTTCATAAACAAACGAAAAGATTCTCTACCTTGTTGGTAATCTGGGAAAGGCTAGTTAAAGCCACAAAAGAGATACTATTTTGTACCCATGAGATTAGCAAGGTAAGAATTCTGACCATACCAAATATTGGTAAGAATGTGGAGTATCTCTGATATGCTGCCGGTGGGAGTGTAAATTAGGGCAACCACTTTGTAAAAGAATTGGGATTAAGAGGAAATATAGAGATGCATATATGCCACATGTTCACGGGAGCCAGGTTGCTTGTGGCAGTATCAAGTATAATATCAAAAAACTGGAAATAATAAAAATATTAATTGTTGGTAGAATAAATATTTTTGTCTATTCATAAAGTGAGATACTATAGAGTAGTGAAAATTAACAAACTATAATTCTATGCGTGCTGTGGGCTGAATTGTGTCTCCCCAGCATTCCTCTGTTGAAGTCCTAACCCTCAGGACCTCAGGACTATATTTGGAGGTGGGTTCTTTAAAGAGGTGATTGAGTTAAAGTGAGATCTTTAGGGTGGTCCCTAATCCGACCTGACTGGTGTCCTTATAAGAAGGGGAGATGAGGACACAGACTCACACAGAGAGGGAGGACCATGTGGGGACACAGGGAGAAGACGCCATCTGCAAGCCAAGGACAGAGGCCCCAGGAGAAACTGACCCTGCCCACACCTGGATCTTGAACTTCAGCCTCCAGAACTGTGAGAAAATAAATTTCTGTTGTTTAAGCCCCTAGTCTGTGGTACTTTGTTATGGCAGCTGCAGCAAACTAATACAGGGTGCCAAAATGAATGGATTTCAGAAGTATAATGTCTTGTGAAACTTCAAGTCACAGAACACTCACAGTGTGATTCCATTTAGGGAAGATTAAAAAAAAAAGGCACATAGTTTAGGGACACACACACACACACACACACATATTTAACAAAGCTTTACTTTCTTACACTCCTTTCAAAAGAAAGGAGCTTACTTAAAAAGCTTACTTCCGCTTCTCTTGAGTGTGGGCCGAACTTCATGACTCACTTCCAATGAAAAGAACAGAGCCCGTGATAGTGTGTGACTTCTGAGATGAGTCATGAAAGGCAGAGTGGCCTTCTCCTTGCTCTCTCTCAGATCATTTGCTCTGGAGGAACCCAGGTGCCATATTCTGAGAGTGCTCAAACAGCCCCTTGGAGAGGTCCCTGTTGCTACAGCAGCGCCTCTCATTGGACGCACCCTTCTGCAATGCACTCTTGCCAGAGGCCCACGAAGTTTTGCAGCTAATCGGATTCAAGCGACTGCTGGTAACTAATAGAATGCAGTTGAATCCACAGAACTTCATTGCTGACATCCGAAGCGACGTCAAAAAACGTCTAGCAGCTTCTGCCCTGGAACTCTTGTTCCCCAGACACTGCCTCTTGGAACCCAACAGCCACGATGTGAAAAGCCCAACTCACATGCAAGACCACATGTAAGTCAACCCAGCTTCAAGAAGCTTCCGGATGGTTCCAGCCTCCAGTCATCAAGCCACCCCTGTCTGAGTTTTTCCAGCTGAGGCTTCACACACCATGGAACAGAAACAAGCTGTTCCCATTGCCCCATCCAAACGCCTGACACACAGAAGCTGTGTGGGCATAGCGAAAATGGCTGCTGGTCAATGCCACTGTGTTGGGATAGTTTGACAGGCAGCTGTAGAAAACTGCAGCAGTAATCATCACATCCTCTCTTGGCGTCCTTTTTGTCTATGTCCACCCTTTCCATTCTCCTGCCCAAAGTTTTTAAGGATCACCTTCGCCGGGCGCAGTGGCTCAAGCCTGTAATCCCAGCACTTTGGGAGGCCGAGACGGGTGGATCACGAGGTCAGGAGATCAAGACCATCTTGGCTAACACGGTGAAACCCTGTCTCTACTAAAAAATACAAAAAACTAGTCGCTGGGCGTGGTGGCGGGCGCCTGGAGTCCCAGCTACTTGGGAGGCTGAGGCAGGAGAATGGCGGGAACCCGGGAGGCGGAGCTTGCAGTGAGCTGAGATCTGGCCACAGCACTCCAGCCTGGGTGACAGAGCGAGACTCCGTCTCAAAAAAAAAAAAAAAAACTCAAAAAAAAAAAAAAAAAAAAAAAAGATCACCTTCTAGTAAGTCCCTTTTGTACTAATTTGTGTCTGCTTCAGGGGAACCTTAGCTGAGACATCCCTGAACCCTGTCTGGCCTGGAAGTTGGGGTGGGGAAAGGAGCTATGAGGATTTTGAAGGAAAAGCATAGATACACCCATGGCTGAGGAAATGTGACCTAGAAAACAAACAACTGGGTGTGTCCTTGGCTCTGCCGAAGCAGCCCCGGGACATGGGAGTACCGGGGTAAATATAGTCAGGAAGGCTTGGCAGGTGGGAGTAGCTGGCAGGTGGGCCATGTGGCCTGCCCTTCAGAATGCCAGGGAAATTGGTTAAGGGGAAGAGCTGACTTAATTTTTTCAGGAAAGATGAACAAACAGAGGACGAGGAAGAAAGAGAAGGCAAGGCAAGGTGACAGGCCAAAGCTCTTGAGGCTGCTTTCAGACCAGCATTTCATCTGGGAGAACTGCTGATTCACTGAGTTCTTCAGCCTCCGCGGCTCTTCGTTTGGGGAGCTGCTGCCCCAGGAGGCAGGCCTGCTGGACCTGGACCAGGCCAGAGGCGGGGCCTGTGCCAGCGCACTCTACCAGCATTGCAGAGACACTGCAGGGTGAAGGGGAGACTCAGGGAAAAAAGGTGGAAGAGCTTGCTTATAAAAGATCCATCCTTGGGATTTGAGGGTAACACAGACATATGTGTAAAAAATTCATACAAATTTATATTCTCAAAAGAACACATAGTAAAAAACAAATGTGCATCCCCAACTCAACTCCCAGACCTCCATTTGCCCACTGCAGAAGCAACAGCTGTTTCAATTTCCTATGCATCTTCCAGAGATACTCTGTGCATATAGAAGCTTATGTGGATATACAGTCATGACCTCCCGATACATTTTCCACACATTTGACAGCATACCATAACCTGTCATGAGCTGGAGCTGGCCGTATCCGCTTACAGGAGCCAACTGTGACATTTTCAGGAATGTTGTGAGCTGGTTGTTAACATAGCGATTATTAAACATTAAGTTATGTGACCTTATAATTAATTAGATTAAAAGCAAATAGTCAAAACTCATGGCTTCCTAATGATTTTTCTACATCTCAACATTATCTATGTGTTCTTGAGGTTACTCACATCCATCGATGGAATGGAAATACCGTACGATGATGTGCTGTTCTTATTTCTTCTCAATTCTGCGTTTAGTGAGGACTTGTCGGTGGCTTCAAATTGGTCATGGTGGGAGTATTGACACTTTGGAAATCAGCAAACATTACAAATCAGATCTTGTTCTATGGGGTCTGCAAAATTTTTCTGTAAAAGGCCAGATAGTAAATATTTTAGGCTTTGTGGGCCTCACGGTCTCTGTTGCAACCATTCAACCCTGTTGTTTTAGGGCAAAGGCAGTTGTAGATAACTCATGAACATGGCTGTGTGCCAGGTTTTATTTGCAAAGCCAGATAGCAGGCTGGATTTGGCTCAAGGGCCATGGTTTGCTGACTCTTGGTCTAGACTTAAGAAAGTGATGGAGAAAATAATGATAAGAAGAATTAACATCAGTGTTACGTCTGAGTTACATTGTGATGAGCACAAAAACTTCAGGAAATGTTCTTCCAGTATTCAAAAACTATCATCTGATTCAGCAAAGAAGTTGCTCGTGTCATTGACAGACAAGTGAAGTTCCAGCATACATATTTGTTGTCTCACTTCCATTTTAATTATGAATAAAAATGAAATATCAACCAACATTCATGTTTGAACCACACACATTTGTCAGTGATAAGAGCAACTTCTCTGCTGATCAAATTGTAATCAAGCTTATTCAGAATATTATTTCAGGACACAATCATGAATGATAAAATTATTAAAAACTTCATTGGAATTTTTAAGAAATAGCAAGTCACATTGACATTATAGAATGGAATTTACAATAAAGAGTATTGTATATTTTATTTGCAAATTGTGTACTATACTTCCTTTTTATTAGTAAACTTTGTAATTATGTACACATCTGTACACTTACAGTGTTTTTATATTATTAAACATTTAACACCACAGCATTGTACATAACTGTTCAGAACTTTGCTTTTGTTCACTTCATATATTTTGAAGAATCTTTTGTACATATATATCTGCCTCATTCTTTTCAGCAACTATATATTTTTAAACAACTTCTAGCATTTTAGAGCCCCTATTTGTTTAAATAGTCTCTTAAAGATAGATATCTAGGCTGTGTGTCAACCTTTCTCCATTAGAAGCAATGGTACAGCAAACAGCCTTTTATACCTCCCACGACACACATATACAAATATATCTGTAGCATAAATTCTTAGAAGCAAAATTGTTGGGCTAAAGAGCACAAGTATTTGCAATTGTGATAGATCCTGACAAATTACTTTTCAAAGACATTGGACCAATCTATACTCATATCAAGGATGCAAGAGAGTGCCCATTTCTGTATACCTTTGTCAACATGGCATATTATTACACTTTTTTTTTTTTAAGAGACAGGGTCTCAATGTATTTCCCAGGCTGGAGTGCAGTGGCATGATTATAACTCACTGCAGCCTCAACTCCTGGGCTCAAGCAATCCTCCCACTTCAGCCTCCCAGATTGTTAGGGCTACAGGCATGTGTCAACATGCCCAACTAATTTTTTAAAGTTTTTGTAGAGATGGGGTCTCAACATATTACCCAGGCTGGTCTTGAACTCCTGGCTTCTAGCTATCTTTCACGTTACCTGTAATCCTAGTACTTTGGGATTACAGGCATGAGCCACTGTGCCTGGCCTTATTATACTTTTTGATTTTGCAAAGTCAATGGATGAAGATGGTATCTTACTAAAGTTTAACTTGCATTTCATTTTTTTTTTATTATTATTATAATCTTTTGTGTGTCTCTCTGTCACCCAGGCTGGAGTGCAATGTCATGGTCTCAGCTCACTGTAACCTCTGCTTCCTGGGTTCAAGCATTTCTGTCTCAGTCTCCCAAGTAACTGGGACTACAGGCATATGCCACCATGCCCGGCTAATTTTTGTATTTTTAGTAGAGACGGGGTTTTGCCATATGGACCAGGCTGGTCTTGAACTCCTGACCTCAGATGATCCACCCACCTTGGCCTCCCAAAGTGCTGGGATTACAGGTGTGAGCCACTGCAGTGGGCTCATTTTTATTTTGATTTTTTCCCCTATCCACTAGACAACCAGGGAGAGCTTACATTTCATTTGTTTTGAGGGAGAATGAACACTTTTCCTGTGTTTAATACCACTTGTGTTATCAGCCTTGTCAACTATTTATAGTTCATTTTTTATTGTGCTTTCCTACTAATATGCAAGATTTCTGTATGTTCCCCAATAGAATATAAACTCCATGAAGCAGGGAATTCTAATTGTTCTGAAGTCTCAAATGCTTGGAATGGTGCCTGGCACATAACAGTCGCTCATTAAATATTTGTTAATAATTAATTATGGGATTTAGCCCCTTGTCTATTGGGTATGTTGCCTTATTATCTCCCAGTTTGTCACTCGTCTTTTACTTTGTGGCATTTTTTTGTCCTTTCAGGAATTTTTAATTTTTAGATCGGCAAATTTAAAATTTTTTCTCTATGGCTTTTGTACCTTTGTGTCTTATTTGGAAAGGTTCTTTTCTTCCTCTCTCTCTCTTTCCCTCCCTCCCTCCCTCCCTCCCTCCCTCCCTCCCTCCCTTCCTTCCTTCCTTCCTTCCTTCCTTCCTCCCTCCCTCCCTCCCTCCCTCCCTCCCTCCCTCCCTCCCTTTTCTTTCTTTCTTTCTTTCTTTCTTTCTTTCTTTCTTTCTTTCTTTCTTTCTTTCTTTCTTTCTTTCTTTCTTTCTTTCTTTCTCTTTCTCTCTTTCTTTCTTTTTCTTTCTTTTTTCTTTCCTTCCTTCCCTCTTTCCCTCTTCCTCTTTCCCTCTTTCTTTCTTTCTCTCTCTCCCTTCCTTCCTTCCTCCCTCCCTCCCTCCTTCTTTTTCTTTCTTTCTCTCTTCTCTCCTCTCCTTCCTTCCTTCCTTCCTTCCTTCCTTCCTTCCTTCCTTCCTTCCTTCCTTCCTTCCTTCCTTCCTTCCTTCCTTCCTTCCTTCCCTCCCTCCCTCCCTCCCTCCTTCCCTCTTCCTCTCTTTCCCTCTTTCTTCCCTCCCTCCCTCCCTCCCTCCCTCCCTCCCTCCCTCCCTCCCTCCCTCCCTCCCTCCCTCCCTCCCTTCCTTCCTTCCTTCCTTCCTTCCTTCCTTCCTTCCTTCCTTCCTTCCTTCCTTCCTTCCTTCCTTCCTTCCCTCTCACTCTGTCTCCCAGGTTGGAGTGCAATGGCGTGATCTCAGCTCACTGCAACCTCCACCTCCCAGGGTCCGGCCATTCTCCTGCCTCAGCCTCCCAAGTAGCTGGGACTACAGGCGCCTGCCACCATTTTTGTATTTTTAGTAGACACAGGATTTTGCCATGTTGGCCAGGCTGGTCTTGAAATCCCGACCTCAGGTGATCCGCCCACCTCAGCCTCCCAAAGTGCTGGGATTACAGACGTGAGCCACCGTGTGAAAAGTATTCATTTCTAGAAAAAAAGAAAAATTCTCTGTTGTGACCTCCTAGGAATTTATAGTTTGATTATTTTTATATTTAAATCTTTGAAACATCTGGAAATTGTTAGATAACTGATAAAGTGGCATCAGATATTATTTTTCCATTTGGCTGCCCAGTTGTTCTGAGATACTCATTGAAATATCTCATTTCCCCAGGGATTTAAATTCCACTTGATCATACATTGAATTCCTATATGTGGGTGGTCTATTTCTAGTCTCTCTATTGCTCCGTCTGTGTATTCATATGCCAGCACCAAGCTGTTTTCATTATTAATGCCTACTCTCTTACATGTTGTTTAGAGCATCTGAGTGAGCAAACTCATGTAAGTATCAGTGTGGTTAACCCGTCTTTGGCTTTAGGCCTACACGTAAAATACATCTGAAGTACTTTCGCAGGCATTCATCTCACTTGAGTTTTATGATACCTCTGAGGAGCAGGTGGTAGAAGTTGCCCCCTTTTGCATATGAAGAAGTTGAAGCTCAGAGAGGTTGGGGGACTTCTGCCCATGATTGTTCACTTAGTAGTTTATGGAATGGATACTAAACAAGCTCTTATTCTTCCTTGTAATAAAATGTTGATTTATGACAAAATGCTTTAATAAACAACTAAGATAAAAATTACTCCAAATCCTGTAACCCAATCAGATGACTGATTTATTTCCATATATATTCCTTGTTCTTACGTATTGACTCCCAGGCTGTCTTCTTCAGCTCTTATGAAGAAGCTCAGGTGAGTTAATGTCAGAGAGCTTTGAAAAATAGGCTAGGCACAGTGGTTCACACTTGCAAAACCAGCACTTTGGGAGGCTGAGGTGGGCAGAATCACTTAAGGCCAGGAGTTTGAGACCAGCCTGGCCAACATGGCAAAACTCCATCTCTACTAAAAATACAAAAATCAGCCAGACGTGGTGTTGCATGCCTGTAATCCCAGCTATCCCAGCTACTTGGTAGGCTGAGGCATGAGAATCTCTTGAACCCAGGAGGCGGAGGTTGCAGTGAGCCGAGATTGCGCCACTGCACTCCATGCACTCCAGCCTGGGTGACAGAGTGAGACTCTGTCTCAAAAAATAAATAAATAAATAAATAAATAAATAAATAAATAATAGTAATGACCTGTATGTTGAGATATTGGTAGCACATCTCTTAACAAATAGTATTGGCTCCATAAGTGATAGCCATTATTTATATTTGTATTTGTATTCTTATCCTTTGATTAAGAACATGAGCTGTGAAGTAAGACAGACTTGAGTTCCAGTCTCTACTCTTTCATTCATTAGCTGGGTAACATTGGACAAGTTGCTTTACCTTTCTGAGCCTTGGATCCCTCATATGTAAAGTAGGCCTTGTCATAAAACCCTCAGGGTTTTGTGATGTTTAAATGAGATAATGAATGAAACCTGCCTCAGCATAGTGTCTGGCACATGGTAAACTCTTAATAAATATTCGTGATTTCTCATTGATTATTTTCTTCTGAGAATCCTAAACTTATTTCCTCATAAATGGGGGACTGTCCCATGGTTTTTTTTTTTTGTTTTTTCTTCAAGAAAACTAGGTATGGTTAGTTCTTCAGCTATACTGTATTCACTGATATATTCTCGTGTACCTAATGACTGTCTGCTGCTTTATCTGAAAAAACAGAAATAAAAATCGACACAGGCTGCTTACTTTAATTTAGATTCCTTTTATTCTTGCTAAGTCCCACTGGATCTGTTAGCATTATTTGCTAAGAAAGGGTTTGTGAAATAAATTAATAGTGTAAACAAGACTCAGGCAGAGTGCTGAAAATAATTAAGGGAACTATTTCTAAGCAAGCTTAAATACTTTAGCAGCACCTTCTACATACAGACAATGTATCTGAGATCTCTGCACCACTCATCTCCATTCTTGAACTAGTAATCACAGTGAACTCTGTAGCACTCTCTCTCCGCACTCAGTGTGAGTCTGAAGGCAGGTCCAGCCCTGTCCATCTCCATTCCCTGTGTGCCCAGTATGGCAAATCTGCTCATGGCTAGTGCTCAGAACATGTGGAAATAACAAATATGTCCGAAGAACTCTTGCTTAGAGACACTTGGTTATTCTAGATCAACTGATTGATTTATCTTTGACAGCTGGCTGGACATTCCCAAATGGTCTGTGGTCCCCTCAAATTCAGTTATGTGCATCGTTTTCATTTATAAAATTAGCTCCTCACCCCAGTTTCCCTTTTTTTTTCTTCTCCTGGCATCATCATTTTTCCAGGCTAAAAACTTGGAGTTGGCCATGTGTGTTGGCTCACACCTGTAATCCCAGCACTTTGGGAGGCCGAGGCTGGAGTATGGCTTGAGCCCAGGAGTCTGAGACCAGCCTGGGCAACAGGCAAAACCCCATCTCTACAAAAAATACAAAAATTAGCCAAGTGTGGTGGTGTGTGCCTGTAGTCCCAGCTACTTGGGAGGCTGTAGAAAGTAAAAAGTTTCCTCTTCAAAGTTTCCCTTCTTGTTAAAGAATAAATCAGGAATGTTAGAAAATAGTTTCTTTTAAAGACTAACTTCCTTCAAGCCTCCTTGCTTTGTGCTAATAACTCTTTGTTAAGACCTATCCTATGTAGCTGCTAGATATAAGGGAATAAGTACATTCTATGTCCTTATACTTTAACCAAGATATTTGTGCTGGACATGCTCATAGGCACGTCCCAACTCACAGCCTATGCCCCTTCCTTATTTGGAAATATTATTACTTTTCTAAGTCCTCTCACAAGCAACTTCCTCTTTTCCTTTGTTCTCTATTGCCTTAAACTATTTAGGAAAGTTTTAAATTATTAGCCTGTTGGGTTTCATTTAGATTGTGCAGTCTGGCTCCAGCCAATGGAGACAGGACACAGTAACAGGGACAAACTGCGTAAGGGATAAAAATTGCTTCCCTCCTTTGTTCAGGTGTGCTCTTGCCATTGTTCCATCTGCAAGGAGCACCCTTTCTGCAGAAAGTAAAATTGCCTTGCTGAGAAAACTTTTTGTCTAAATGCTGATTTTTTCCTTGCAGTACCAAGGAACAAGCATTCTGTTTCTAAATAAACATTTTACTTAGAGGCTAAGTTAGGAGGATTGCTGGACCCTGGGAGTTCAAGGCTTTGGTGAGTCATGGTCATGTCACTGCATGGCAGCCTGTGCAACAGCCTGTGCAACAGGTTTGTTGCAAAACAAAACCCAAACAAAACAGAACCTTGGAGTCCTGTTTGCTTTCCTCTTCCCCTTCCTCCTACAAGCCACCCAGTCCACTGTGCTACCTTCCAAACATCTGTTGTCTCTGTCACCCCCACTCACTGGATGGCATCCTTTGGTCTAGGCTCCATCACCTCACACTTGGTGCTGAAATGATCTCGCTGTCTTCAGCAAAGACCCCTTCTAATTCTACATTATTTTTATATCAGATGATAATACATTACATTTCCTTTCTTTGGAAATTAAAAGGTGAGCAGTTCCCAAAGAAATGTGTAAGAAAAAAGGGTGTTAGTTTCCTCTCAATTCCCCTCCAATTCCACTTCCTTAAAGGTAATCAGTGTTCACACTTTCATGTGTATTTTTCTGTATTCTCCTCCATGCTTATGTATAGTTTTTTAAAAAATGGGTCCTATAGTGCATGTGATCCAATGGAGAAAGGACGATTCTTTCAAGAAATGGAACTGGAACAACTGGATACCACATAGGAAAAATAAACCTCTATCCTTATCTTGCATTATACACAAAAATTAAAATGAAATTGATCACAGACTTAAAGGTAAAACTGGGCAAAGATTTTTTGGAACACAAAAAGCACCAGTTATAAAATAATTAAAAAGTTGGGCCTTATCATCAAAGTTGAAAACTCCTCTTTGGAAAAGCACCATTAAGAAAATGAAAATGTAGGCTGGGCGTGGTGGCTGATGCCTGAAATATGAGCGGTTTGGGAGGCTGAGGCAGGCAGATCGTTTGACGCTAGGAGTTTGAGACCAACCTGGCCAACATGACGAAACCCTGTCTCTACCGAAAATACAAAAATTAGCTGGGCTTGGGGGCACATGCCTGTAATCCCAGCTACTCTAGTAGCTGAGGCATGGGAATCACTTGAATAGTGGAGGCAGCTTGCAGTGAGCTGAGATTGTGCCATTGCACTCCAGCCTGGAAGACAGAGTGAGATTCTGTCTTATTACAAAGAAAAAATGAAAATGCAAACCTCTGACTTTAAGAAAATATTTTGCAATACATATATCTAAAAACTTGGCTCAAGAATATATAAAGAACTCTTGCCAGGCATAGCAGCTGATACCTATAATCCTATCAATTTGGGAGGCCTAGGCGGGCAGATCACCTGAGGTGAGGAGTTGAGATCAGCCTGGCTAATGGGTGAAACCCCGTCTCTACTAAATATACAAAAAATTAGCCAGGTGTGGTGGTAGGTGCCTGTAATCCCAGCTACTCAGGAGGCTGAGGCGGAAGAATCGCTTGAACCTGGGGGATGGAGGTTGCAGTGAGCTGAGATTGTGCCACTGCACTCCAGCCTGGGTGACAGAGTGAGACTCCATCTAAAAAAAAAAAAAAATTAAAAATAAAAAAAAGAACTCTTACAATTCAACAGTAAGAAGACAATCAATCTAATTTAAAAATAGGTAAAAGAGTCAGTTCACAAAAGATATTCAAAGCTATAAATGTGAATATAAATTGCTGATAAGTACAAATAGATGCTCAGCATTAGTTTTCATGTCAATGCAAATTAAAGTCACAATGAGATACCACTATACATCTAATTAAATGGTTAAAATGTAAAAGACTGACAATACCAAGTGTTGACAAAGATGTAGAGCAACTGGAAATCTCATGCATTGCTGGTAGGAGAATTGTTTGACATTTCCTTATACAGTTAGACACACACTTAGCATGTGACCCAGGAATTTCTCTCACAGTTACCCAAGAAAAATGAAAAAACATGTTTGCACAAAGACATGTACACACATGTTAACATCAGCTTTATATAACAGGTAAAAACTGAAAACAACACAAAGGGCATACACTATATGATTCCATTTATATCAGATCCTAAATTAGGCAAAATTAATCTATAGGGACAGAGAGCAATTCAGTGATTTTCTAGGACTGGTAGGGAGATTAACTGCAAAGAGGTACAGAGGAAAAATTTTGGGTTATGGAAATGTTTGGAATCTTAACTGTGGTGGTGGTAAATTGATATATGTATTAGTTAAAACTCATTGAATGGTATGCTTAATGGACGTATTTTATTGTATGACAATCATAACTTAAAATCTCTGTGTGTGTATGTGTGTAACAAGAACCTGCTGTTTATGTGATTTTACTTTTTTTGCTCAACAATATATCATGGCTGGGTGCAGTGGCTCATGCCTCTAATCCCAGCACTTTGGGAGGCCAAGGTGGAAGGACGGCTTGAGCCCAGGAGTTCCAGTAGCCTGGGCAACATAATGAGACCTTGTCTCTCAAACAAAAACCAAAAAACCCAAAGCCAAGAACAGCTAATATATCATAGACATCGCTCTGGGTAACACAGAGAGACCTCGCCCATTCTTTTTAATAGTTGCATACTGTTTCATAGTATGGATACATTCTTTTTGATGGATATTTAGAATTTTCCCTTTTTCTTAATACAAAGGGCACACACTATATGATTCCATTTATTATTTATTCCATTATTATTATTGCAGTACACAAAATGTACTGCAATAAGCACCTTTGTATGTATGTTCTTATATGCTAGGGTTTTTATTTCTGAAAGTGTGGATTTTTCAAAGGTTGCATTGCTGGTTCAAGTGGGTACGGGCATTTAACATTTTAACAGATGTTGTAAAATCCTGCCCTTTTCTTTTGATATTTATATTTTATCTTCAGTAAATCAACTGTTCATTTCTTTTGACAAATTTTCTGCAGGGTATTCTTTTGAAAAATTCATTTTTTTCTATCAACATCTCAGCAGAGCTCTTTGTGTATTGCCTATTTGGTTATTAGAAAATTATTTTTGTAGCCTTCTCACCCATCTTTTTATTTAAGGGACACAATGTGGTCATTGAACGAATCTCTCTGAAATAATTCCTAAGGCTTAGCACTCTTTAAAAGCAAAGCCTCACTGGAAATGTATAAACTGTTAAGAATTATCAGATGAGCTGGGAGTAGAGGCTGAGGTGGGGGATCACTGGAGGCTGGCCAGGAGTTCAGGGTACAGGGAGCTGTGATTGTATCAACTGCACTCCAGCCTGGCCCACAGAGCAAGATCCTATCTCAAAAAAAAAAAGTGAACAGAAAAGAAGTCTTCACTTTTTGAGTTTACATAAATTTCTAAAAATTGAGATGTGCCTTTACCTAAAAATAAAAATATTCAAAGAAAGTTAGAAGAATTACACTATATTCAATAGTATAGTTGCTTAAATGTAGTATATTGGTTCCTTTTAGAATTAAAAAACTAAGAGGGCATTGCCACATGGCACCAATGCTAGATCAATGTCACTCCAATTTGACTGGGAAAACGTTGTATTCATTCATAATGGAATAAAGTTCCAATATTTCACACTGCATATTTCTTATGCCTCCACAGCTCCAAAATCTAGTTGATCTTTTTCCATTTTTGAGTTGGAGGATTGACGGGCCCCTAAAACTTTATTAATGGGAGCAATTTTTTTCACAAAATGTACTCCAACCCATTAGAGAATCTGGCAGTTTCTAGAATTGGTCATCCATAAAAATCCCAATGGGATGTAGATGCGTCGTAAGACTGGAAGAAAGAAGTGCTGGAGTGCAGACTGTTTTGTGCATTGAATTAGCCTAGGATTATGAGATGTGATCCTTTCACCATGAAGAGGGGGTAGGTCTTTCTTTCTTTTTTACCGTATGCCCAGGAGGCTTCAGGTCCAGGTGCACATGGAAGCTGGGCCTTTTGTATTGCCTCATAAATGACCCTCCTTCCTTCCCGACCCCATGAAAAAGGTGGTGCTTCCCCTCCCTGCCCAGCCTGCTGTGTGAGACTTGAGTGTGGCCACCTCAGTTTTCCTTCCCCATGTGGATAAGACCAACCCAGCACCCTGCCTCCATTCTGGGTGACAGGTCACAGCTAAGAAACCACAGGGGACAACCTCCAGTCCACTTTGTACACTGTTCCAGACCTGTCTTTCTAAAACTTTCTCTTAAACTACTTCCCTTCCAGACTGTTAGCAAGCTTCCCACCATCTTCTGCATAAAGAACAAACACATATCAGAGAGCTTTATAAGCTGGTCCCCAGACTGGCATCCACCCTGCCCCACAGACTGGGCAGCCCTCCCTGCCTCCGACAGCCATTCTCCTCCTCCCAAGTCTGCTCAGCAGCCTCCTGCCAAGAGAGGCCTCTACTCCTCAACACTTCACCCTTGTCTCCCTGCCTTTTGTGCCCTAGATCAGGGTGTGCTTGTGCAAAAACATCCCCGATCCTTCTAGGTCTATGCTGATCTCTCTTGCACCTGATCTTCCTGAGGATCTGTGTTAGTTTTTATCAAGGCTTTACATGATGTGTTATCTTTTGGAATTGCCTTTTGTGAGCATTTGTTTCTTTTCTCTGCATTAGCATGTGGTGTGCGCTCAGTGGCCATGTCAGATGTTCCTCCTTCTCCCCTCCTTGTCCTGAACGCCTGCAGGTAGCTCCACAATGGCCCGTTTCATCAAAGTATATGCCCATATTTGTAAGCAAGAACACTGCACTCCTTCATAAAAACGTAGTAATTCAGATTAAGTAATTCAGACTTGCTTGCTCCCAGTTGTTCTGAATTCTTGTATTCAATTATTCAGCATTTTTGAGATCTTTCTAGTTGCAAGGTACTGTGCTATGTGTGGTGGTGGTGGGACCTAATGGCAAGCAAAAAACAAAACAAAACCCCAAAAACAAACCATCAACCCCCCCACCCCAAAACACAGTGCCTGGTTTCTTGTGGCTAAATGTCTCGTGGCCTCAGAGAACGACACCAGAAGTGCAGGCTTGGCTAGAGTGGGAGATGCCACGTGATTTTGTGAGAGCCTCAGAGAGGAGATTGCCCCATTTGGGAAGGTGGTGGAAGGCTTCCCTTGGGAGGCAGTCATTGCCCTGTGGACTGAAGGAAGCTAGGAGTTAACCAGCAAAGGTGGGAATGGAGAAGGAAGGAGAGGATTCCAGCCAGAGGGATGGTGCTGGAAGAAGGAGGCCACAGTCAGAGAAGGGGAGGAGGTTCCAGAGATGGATGGGGATGGGTGGGGTTGCACAGTGGGGTGAGGCCAGACCTGTAAGGTTTTGTAGCTCATGTGAAAAGCACTGGATGCCAATGGATGATTTTTTTTTTTTTTGAGATGGAATCTTGCTCTGTTGCCCAGGCTGGAGTGCAGTGGTGTGATCTCAGCTCACTGAAACCTCTGCCTCCTGGGTTCAAGTGATTCTCCTGCCTCAGCCACCCTAGTAGCTGGGACTACAGGTGCATGCCACTCTGCCTGGCTAATTTTTGTACCCTTGATAGAGACGGGGTTTCACCATGTTGGTCAGGCGGGTCTCAAACTCCTGATTGCAGGTGATCTGCCCGCCTAGGCCTCCCAAAGTGCTGGGATTACAGGCATGAGCCACCGCGCCAGGCTGCCAATGGATGATTGTAATGGGGGGACTGGAACACCCTTTTGGCACTGGGAAAAGACCACCCTGGCTGTTGTATGAAGAATGGAAGGGAGGGCACGGGGGGAAGGCAAGGAACCCAGTTAGGAGGCTACTGCAGCGGTCCAAGTGAGAGATCATGGATGCTCATGTTAGGATGGCAGAAAGATGAAGAGAAGAAGCTTCGTGATTAACAATTAGCAGGGCATAGTACTGAGTTGGATCTAGAGGTGAGGGAGAGAGGAGTGTATACAGGTGCTGAGGTTTCTGAGGAGCAATAGCGGGGTGGATGGTGGTGGCGTTCACTGGCGTGTAATGCTCACTAATAGAGGTCCAGACCTGGGAGGACATGAGCATGACTTTGGTTTTGGACATGTCAACTTGAAGAGCTTTTGTGATATCTGCAGCAAAAGATGCTGATACTCTACCACAGCTGTTCTCCCCTTATTCTTTTAATGAGAAGTCCTCCTGAATTTAACTGGAACGCCTGTTCAGTTAGAGACATTTCCTAACCTTCCTTGCATTTAGATGTATCTATGCAATTGACTTCTGGCCAGTGGGATGTGAGTGGAGGTGATGTGTGCAGCTTCCGGGTCACATCCTTGGCAGGAAATAACTTATGGCGTCTCCCCTACCCCCGCCCCCCTGCCTCTTCCCCTTCCTGCTGACTGGGATGCAAATGTGGCAATAGACATTGTCATGGTCTTCTTGAATCCAGAGCTAGGAACCTTGTATTGAGGATGGCAGAACCCCTCCCTCAGCTTGGGCCTGCCTATTGCTGGACTGTGATGTGAGAGGGAAATGCACTTCTACTTTTCTTAAGGCATTGTATTTTTGGGTCTCTTTGTACCTCAACCCATACAGTATCCCAGGGGAGATGTCAGGAAGGCATTTGTATATGTGGACCTGGAGCTCAGAGAAGAAATCCACACAGGTGATATGAATTTGAGAAATCTTGACCTGTAGGAATCATGAAAGCCATGACTGTGGATGAGATTGTCTAGAGGGAGAGATTACAGAAAGAGGAGAAGAGTGGTCTGGGATAGAGCCCTGAAGAATTCATACATTTAAAGGCTGGGCTTGGGGAAGACAAGTGATCAAAGAAAACTGAAAAGGCTCAGCTAAAGCAATGTATGGAAACCCAGGACAGAGCAGGCTCACGGAGTCCACGAGCAAAGAGTGCTTTAAGAAGGAGGGAGCAGTGAGCAGTGCTGGACTTAACCAGTGTCCTTTAGTGAGCTTTCACTGTACGTTGGCCAGCTTGGCCAATGATAGATGGAGTGTTCTTGTCCAACCAAGGGCTTGTTTGCTAATGGGGGTTATTATTGGCTAATGCAACTTTTTGCTAAACTATTGGCTAAAAACTGCACATCTCTGGCAAGAACACGGGGAGATCTAATTATTATTTCTCAATCCAATTTTCATGATACATTATCCAGAAACGCTAAAAGTTGTCAAACTCAGCATGATGCTTCATATGAAACCCGAAACAACTCTACGTTTTTTTTTTGTATCATTTCTCTAGGTTCTAAAAATTCATTTTTTTGAAAATTTAAACTTTTAAAATTGTGGTAAAAAAAATCATATAAAATTTACCATCTTAACCATGTTTTTGTGTTTGGTGTACTCACATAGTTGTGAAACAGAGCTCCAGAACTTTCAGTCCTACAAAACTGTAACTATTCCCATTAAACAACTCATCATCGCCCTTCTTCTCAGCCCCTAACATTCCCCAGGCTCCTTTCTGTCTCCAAGAATTTGACTGCTCTAGGAATGCTATATAGCTGGAATCATTTATATTTGTTCTTTTGGGCCTGGCTTATTTCACTGAGCATAATGTCCCCAAGATTCATCCTTTTGTAGCACGTGACGGGATTTCCTTTTTTTTAAGGTTGAATATCCTTCCATTGTATGTACATATGTAGGGTAAACATACCTGAAAGCAATAATTCAAGCATACCCTGAGAATGACTGTGTGGCAGATGCCCCTGAATGTGTGTTCTGAACTAGGGAATCTGGGTGTGGCCAACCTGGAGATTTGTTCTTTGTCTATGAGGGACATCTGAGCCCCCTACCCATCCCATGGAACTTGGGCCATATAGAGGATTGAGGTCCTAAGTTTTGGGTTAGCTGAAGGTTGCTAGGTAGAAGTCATTAAGGGAAGGGTATTCAGTGAAAGTGCTGTGTAAACTGCATGCTGTTTGCAAGGGGTTTTCCTGCAGATATGGGGCCCAGCCTGCTGCCACTGGACTGTTTCTGTATGTAAGGGGGTTCTCCCGTCCAGCCCGCTGCCACTGTATGTAAACCACAGATCTCGTTTGCTGGCTCCAGGTCTATTCTTTGGCCTCTTGACCCTGGTGGCTTCCCTACTGAGGTTAATAGGGGTTCGGCACAACAACGTGCCACATTTTGTTTCTACAAATTAATTTTAAAAGAATTCGCCTTCCAAACTCTTATTCCTCTGTTTAAGTTTCTTTTGGCCTTGTCTACCTAGAAAGCAATACAAAAGAGATGGCAAATTGGCTGTCAACTTTCCTTCTTCTTTTTTTTTTTTTTTACAGGACGACCTTCATTCCATAAAATAGAATGGGTGCTCCCACTACCGACTTTCTTCCAGAAAACTGGCCCACTAAGCAGTCACTGGCAAACTTTTCCTGCAAAGGGCCAGATAGTCTGTATTTTTGATGTTGTGTCCATACCGCCCCTCTAACTACTCAACGACTCACCTTCAGCAAGGCTACCTGTCTCTTGCATTTTTGTAGCTATTTATGTATCTGTTCACTGCGTGTCTTCCCTGTTAGACTGCATATTTTGAAGGCAGAGGCTGTCCCCGCCCACTCTCAAGGAATTCCTAGCACCCGGCACCTCACCAAACACGTAGTGAAGACTTCACATGTGACTTACTTCCTCGTGCATCATGTAATTGATGGGTACCTATAACGAAGGGAATATGGCATCTGTTGACTGACTGGCTGACTTTGTCTTAAGTTGAGGGAGTGTCCCTGTAGTGTCAAGCAATCTGGGAAAGACATATTTTCACACGTATTTGTGTAGAGGACAATGTCCGATTGTATAAAATATTGGTATGTCATTTTAATCTGTGATGTTTTATACAATAAGAGTTTCTCAACCAAATGTCTTCTAACCCCTTCTAACTGTCAGGGGTTTGGCTGTCAATGCGCAGGAATTAAAATAAGAATTTATGACAATTTAATAGCACTTTGAGGGAAAAGGGCAGAAGCATTCTCAGGATAATGTAAGAGTTAATGGCTCTGTATTAACATGAAAAGAAATGTTTTCTCCTCCTTCTTTCTGTTCCTAGTGACTTCAGAGCTCTCACATATGATGTGTGTTGCTTATTATACCGAGGGCCCTGGCCAGTGGGCAAGTGGGCCGCCCTGTCCTCTCGGCTGTGCTCTCCCCTCTGGGTGCTCCAGCATGGGCTGCATCTACTGAAGGGGCACCTTTTTCTGGTTCATACACAGACATTTTTTTTGAGGCGGGGGGGATGGAGTCTCACTCTGTCGCCAGGCTGAGCAAGTGGCGTGGTCTTGGCTTACTGCAACCTCCACCTCCCAGGTTCAAGCGATTCTCCTGCCTCAGCCTCCCAAGTAGCTGGGACTATGGGTGCCCACCACCACACCCAGCTAATTTTTGTATTTTTAGTAGAGACGGGGTTTCACCATGTTGGCCAGGATGGTCTTGATCTCTTGACCTGATGATCCACCCGTTTCGGCCTCCCAAAGTGCTGGGATTACAGGTGTGAGCCACCGCACCCAGACCATACATGGACTTCTTAAGGGCTTGCTGTGCTGGCTGACTCCTGTGTCATTTGACTTTTGTAAAAGTTTTCATCTGGTGTGTACAACAGTCTTCTGCCTTGTCTTTCTGTTTCTGAGTTTTCCCCCAAATAATCCCTTCCCCAACTACTGCTAGATGAACCTCATCATTCCCATGTTCAGAAAATGTCAGTGGATGCCCAACACATGCACAGGGAACTACAGATTTCCTAGCCTGGACTTCAGGCCTCCTCCTCTGACCCCATCTCACTTGTCCTGCATTGGCTGCCTCTACCTCCCACCAAACACACTATACTCACTCCACCTGAGCTGGACACTGCTGGCCTCCCAGCTTCATGCGGCTAGTGATCAGTCACAATGGGGGACATTTATTGACTCCTACGTGGTTGCCAGGCACGGTGCCATGAGCTTTGCACACCCTAGCTCATGGGCTCCTCACAACTCTATGAGAGAGGTCCTACGAAGCAACATCCTTCCAACCCTAAAGAGCATTGCATGCTGTCTCCTCTACTAAAAACAATCCTACAAAGCAGATTCTACAAAACCATGTCTGATGCATCTCTTCATTCTATTTCTCTTACCTTTTACACATGGATTCACTGATCTGTCTCAAGGACTCTGTGTGGTAGATATTATTCTTCTCATTTTTCAGCAGAAAACACCAAGGCTCAGAGACATTAAATGGCTTTCCCCAAGATCACATAGTAAATTAAGACAGAGCTGATTCTCAAGCCTCTTTGTTGGTTTGATAGCAAAAGTTGTGCTCTTAAAAGACTGGTGGTTCTTAAATGGAATCACCCAAAAGAATCACCACTCATTGTGACCTACTTTAAAATGGGCACCAACTGCAGAGATTGTGCCTCAGTAGTCCTGAGGCGGGGCCTGGGAGCATGCATTTTCAAGTTCAGGTGGTTCTGCTGCAGGTGTGTTTGGAACACTGTATTAGACTACCCTGTTTCAAGTGATGACTTTTCAAATTTCCTTTTGTGGATGTGGTCAGTACATTCAGCTGCTTCGGGATCATGATTATTTGACCAGATCATGAGTATAGAAAATGATGCTGCCTTTTTTTCTTCTTTATAAATCATCATTCTTTTAATTTTACTTTCTTGCCTTGTTTTTAAAATTTATTTATTTATTTATGTACTTATTTATTTTTTGAGGCAGGGTCTTGTTCTGTCACCCAGGCTGGAGTGCAGTGGCGTGATCATAGCTCACTGCAGCCTCGACCTCCCAAGCTCAAGCCATTCTCTTATCTCAGCCTCCTGAGCAGCTGGGACCACAGGCGTGCACCACCACACCTGGCTATTTTATATTCCCCAGGTTGGTTTCAAACTCCTGGGCTCAAACAATCTTCCCGCCTCGGCCTCCCAAAGTGCTGGGATTACAGGCATGAGCCACTACGCCTGTTCTTAAAATTTATTTATTTTTAATTGACAATTTAAAAAATTAAGAAGTATATTACAATGTATTCCTTAATTTTGTGATATGGTCTCACCCATATGTATACTTTATGAAATGATTGAATCAAGCTAATTAACATATTCATCACCTCACATAATTATATATATTTTTTCCTGTGGTGAGAACATTTAAAATCTACTCTCTTAGCAATTTTCAAATGCACAATATATTGTTACTAATTATAGTCACCATGCTGTACAATAGATCTCCAGACCTCATATCTCCTGTCTAACTGAAAATTTGTACCCTTTGGCCAGCGTCTCCTCATTTCTCTACTCTCTGCTTCTATGAGTTTGATCTTTTTTGATTCCAAATATAAGTGAGATCACATGGTATTTGTCTTTCTGTGCCTGGCTTACTTCACTGAGCATAATGTCCTCCAGGTTCATCCATGTTGTCACAAATGAGATGCTTCCTTTTTATTTGTTATGGTGAGAGGAAATGCATCCATTTCATCCCAAGGAGGCCCTGAAATCTTTCAACTTGGTGTTAAGCAGCAGAGCACGGGTCTACCTCACACCATCTGAAATAGCAATCTGCTTTCCTGGAAGGACCGTGCTTCCTGCTTTGATTCTGGAGGTCAACTTGAAATAATTCTCTGAAAGAGTGTTGAAAGCATTGGTTATTCATTTGGATCCTACAGCTTGGCCAGTGATAGATCTACAAAGGCCGTGAAAAGCCTAGATTGATCCTGATTTCCCGGACAGGTTTAACTGAGTGTGGTAACAGTCAGTGGTGGTTCGGCTGCACCTAAAGCCTGAATGGTGCTTCTGCTGAGTGTCAGAGTCACAGACCCAGGCTACAGTTCTTGAGAGAAGGAGGTTTGTGTTGAGTCTAGAATCAATAGATTATGAATCTATACTTGGGAGGTTTGGCAAGGTGCCATTTTAGGACCAGACCTAAGGCATTAATTGAAGGAAAAGGCCTTGCCTATGTTATGATCAACCACAGAGCATCAAGCCAAGGATGATATTCTTCCATTTTAAACTCTAATGGAGTTTACTCTGCTAGGTTTCAGACCTGCTTGGTACCTAGGACCCCCTTTTTTCCTTCCAGTTTCTCCCTATTTGAATGGGACTATTTGCTTCACTGTGGGACGGGAATAACAGATATTTCCATTCTGAAAACAGATAACTTGTCTGGTTTCGCAGATTTACAGATGGAAAGAAATTTTGCCCAAGGATGAATCATACCTCAGGTCTCACCCATATCTGATTTACAGAATATTTGGATAAGATTTTGGACCTAGAGTTGATGCTGGAATGGTTTAAGACCTTTGAGGATATAGGGAACAGGTGAAATATATTTTGCCCATGAGAAGAATGTGCATTTCAGCGGAGTGGTGTGGGGAGCTGTTAATTGTGTCCCCTAAGTTCATGTGTTAAAGTCCTAATCCTCAATACCTCAGAATGTGACCTTATTTGGAAATAAGGTTATTGCAAATGGAATTAGTTGAGATGAGGTCATACTGGAGTTGGTGGGGTGGGGGGTGGGGATGCTAATCTAATTTGACTGGTATCCTTATAAAAGGAGGAAATGTGGACACAGACATGCACACAGGGAGAACTCCATGAGGAGATGAAGACAGATTGCAGTGATGTGTCTACAAGCTAAGGAACACCAAAGGTTGCCAGCAACTATGAGAAGCCAGGGGAGAGGCATGGAATGGATTCTCCTTCAATAGCCCTGCTTACACCTGATCTCAGAAGTTCAGCCTCCAGAACTGTGAGAAAATGCGTTTGTGTTGTATAAGCCATCCGTTTGTGGTGCTTTGTTATGGCAGCTTTAGCAGACTAATACAGATTCAGCAGGATTTCAAGCTTCGTGGAAACAAAACTTCTCTGATGACTGTCTTCATCCCTAAGTTAATCAGCCCTACGTAAATCCCTCCAGTTTTTAAAAAAGTTTTTAAATTAAATTATTATTATTATTTTTTGAGGCAGGTCTCGCTCTGTCGCTCAAGCTGGAGTACATGATGCAATCGTGGCTCATTGCAGCCTCAACCTCCTGGGCTCAAAGTGATCCTCCCACCTCAGCCTCTCAAGTAGCTGGGACCCTATATAGGCATGCACATTACCATGCTCAGCTAATTTTTAAATTCTTTGTAGAGATGCTACCCAGGCCGATCTCCAATTCCTGGGCTCAAGCAATCCTCCTGCCTTGGCCTCCCGAAGGGCTGGAATTACAGGTGTGAGCCACTACCTCTGCAATCCTTCCATTTTAAGAAAATTCTAAAATACGGGGGAAAATATCACAGAATTAGAGTTTGATTACCAAAATGTCAGTGAGGGTTGGTGTCTCCACACAGTCTCTCTCTGAAGCCACAGAATGGACAACCACAGCTTAGAACCCACCTACACGACTGGGCCTTAGGGTTAAGCATTACTGGATATCTGTTGTGACCCGTAGTAGATTCTCTTAAAAATAAAAATAAAAAGCCCTTGAATGTAGTGAATTTCTGAGTGTTCTCTAAGCTCCACTTAGGACATTCCCTTGTTAACTTTGCCAAGATATTTTTGGCTTATTCTCCATTTTGGTCACATCAGGAGTCAGGAAAGCAAGTCCGCAGTTTCCTGGTCCCCAGTGGCTGGGGCAGCTTTCAACCTGTTCACCATTTGCTTCTGTGAAGATAGCGGGGCAGAGAGCTGGAGGTGTCTTATGTAAAAGATGTGAGGTTTGTGTCCTGGGCTGCCCCTTAAGAGGGTTTTGTTGTGGTAAGAGCTGAGCATAATAATTTTCTTTTTGATGAAAAGGGAGGCCAGGCGTGGTGGCTCACACCTGTAATCCCAGCACTTTGGGAGGCCAAGGCAGGTGGATCACCTGAAGTCAGGAGTTTGAGACCAGCCTGGCCAACATGGTGAAACCCTGTCTCTACTAAAAATACAAAAATTAGCTGGGCATGGTGGTGGGCGCCTGTAATCCCAGCTACGTGGGAGCCTGAGGCAGGAGTGTCGCTTGAACCCAGGTCGTGGATGTTGCAATGAGCTGAGATTGTGCCACTGCACTCCAGCCTGGGCGACCAGAGTGAAATTTCGTCTCAGAAAAAAAGAAAAAAGAAAAGAGATATTTCTAAAGGTGAAGCACATGGAGAAACAATGTGTCCAGACCAGCTGTGGACGCCATCCCAAATTCTTGCAAATATTAAAGAAGGCGTGTTAAATGTAGTTCAGCAACTATGAAGTTGGTGCCAGGATCCTTGACCTGGGAAATATGGGCATGGAGACACACCAGACTCATCTGAACAGGTTGCTGAATCTGATTAGGAAGGAATGCGTCCCTGATTGTACAATGCCTGGAACTCCCTGCAGTGTCACCCAGGATACTACCATTAGCTTGCTTTTGTCTCAGTGAAGACCATACTGTCAGGTGTTCTACAGCCTTGGATGTGAGAGAATGTATAAAATATGGGGCTCTTGGGGATGGATGATGCTAAAGCCCCGAAGGAAAAATTACCCGCTGGAGCTCGGTGTTTAATTCTCCATCCAGCTCCTTCCAAGCCAGAATCCTTAGTTACCACGATGCAGAGCCCAGCAAGCCCTTGCCAACAGGGAGAGCATGCAGTTGTTTGCTTTTTGAAGCTTATGACTACCTTGCCTGCTGACTTGCCTACATCACCAGGGTTGGCGGTGAGAGGTGAAGCCAGCTAGACTTCCTGGGTCTAGTTGGGACTCGGAGAACTTTTTTGTCTTGCAAGAGGATTGTAAAACGCACCAATCAGCACTCTGTAGCTAGCAAGGGGATTGTAAAATGCACTAATCAGCGCTCTGTAGCTAGCAAGAAAATTGTAAAATTTACCAATTAGCACTCCGTAAAACGCACCAATCAGCACTCTGTAAAAGGAACCAATCAGCACTCTGTAAAAAGCACCAATCAACAGGATCCTAAAAGTAGACAATTGCAGGGAGGATTGAAAAAAGGGCATTCTGATAGGACAGAGGCAGAACATGGGAGGGGACAAATAAGGGAATACAAGCTGGCCACCCCCCCAGCCAGCAGGGACAACCCACTCAGGTCCTTTTCCACAGTGTGGAAGCTTTGTTCTTTCCTCTTCACAATAAATCTTGCTGCTGCTCACTCTTTGGGTCCATGCCACCTTTAAGAGCTGTAACACTCACCACCAAGGTCCGTGGCTCCATTCTTGAAGTCAGCGAGACCACAAACCTACCGCAGGAACCAACTCCCGACACATCTGGTGTGACTAATTTGTTGAGCTGGAGTGGACTGTTTTTCCTTGGTAGGAAAGGGTTTAAGACTTCCCTATCCAGAGAAGGCAGAGAGATGTCTAGCAGGGAGTCATTTAGCTGTATAGGGGTGGTCTTCTATTATAGGGAGAGGGAGTTTGATATGTGGGAAGGGCTTCAGGTGTAAAATGCTCTCAGGAGTTGGGGATGCCTAATGAACTGGATTAGTAGATGAGAAAGCAAGGAGAGGGGCACTTCATCTTTCATAGTGCAATCAGGAAACAAGTTCCTCAAGGTGGTTTCAACAGAGAGAAATGAATGAAGGGAACTGGTTGCCCAGGAGGAGCTGAGAAGGCACACAGCGGATGGTGAGGCAGATTGGAGATGGATAAGGCAGGAAGCCTGAACCAGCTGTGGCCTCAGAGGTGGGATTAGCCAGAGACCAGAAGCTGGGGCACCAGGTGGAAACAGGAACCAAACCAGGGTTGCTGAGTGGGAGCTGGAACCGTGGAGGAGGGCACTGTCTGATGGGAGATGGAGCATACTGTCCAAGATGCTGCTAGAGGTAAGAGGAAGAAATACCCTCGCAGGTCCCCATTTCCAGCACCTTTTGCTTGCACAAATTGCTGGAAAGCCATTTGTCAAGGAAACCAAGAAGGGAAAAGGAGACAAAGGGCGCAGATGGAGCTGAGAGCTGACTAGCAGGTGACTGGCATGACCCTGATGAATGAGGTATTGTGTTGGGTGCCTTTAAGGGACTTCTGTTAGTGTGGCCATGATGTCATTGGAGATCAGAAATGTGCATTTAGCTGTTTAAGGTCACATGAGGGCAGAGCCACATGTGAATGTGGGTTCTCTGGCTTAGTTTCTCTAATACCATGGTGAGTACCATTTGCCCTTCTGGGGAAGAAGCAAACAACTGCCGACACTCTTTGTGGGCAAGGGCTTGCCAGGCTGTGCCTCGTGGTCACAAAGGATGCTGGCTGGGAAGGAGCAGGATGGGATGCTTGGGCAGAAGAGGGGTGTAGCTGAGGAGTTGTACAGGTGAGTCTTGCAGGTGGGTGGTGGTTTAGTACTCCCGCCTGAGCTTCATGGGCCCTCTAGCCTAGCTGAGGTCAGGTCGAGTCCCCAGCACCCTGTGATGAAAGGAGGGCCTGCTCACTATGGTAACATTTCTTTCCTTGGCAACTGTCTGAGCCTTTTGCTCTGGATTAAAGATAAAAAGACACCTCTTTGTGGGAGGGGGCCCCATAGACAGGCCAGGGCTGGGAGAACAATGGGAAGGCTGGAGGTGATGTCTGCCCAGCAGGTACTCCACTGGGTTCCCAGCAGCAACATTTTAGGAGCAGCCATGTGAAAAACGAGAAAGTGGGTTTTGGCCACGGTTTGGGTCATGGAGGGAGAAAGTGAGGGAAACCTCCAGGTCATGCCAAGATTTCAAAGCAGGAGCGACAGCTCTTTGGCCCGAGTGCAGGCACAGCCCTTGTTGCAATGCTGTCTGCCAGGCAGCGGCTACATTCTGGGAAGACAAAGGCAATGTCAACCCCCAAATCCTTTGAGCTCATCTCTTTTTGCCTCACGGTTGGATCTCCCCCATGAGCAACACTTTCTGGAGATTTGGAGTGGATTTCGTGTTGCAACAGTGTTTTCTAGTTGGCTGCCTAATTTAAGGGGTGAGTCTGCAGAATGTACAGGGAGGATTTGAATTCAGATGGTAAGGCCGCATGGATTGCAATGATGACAGATTTATGCACAGCATTGCAGGAAGGTCTCCAAGGCACTGAAAATGTTTCTGCAGGTCACCGCAGACCCTTTGTATGAGACATAATTTATGAAAGTTTTGAGTTCTCCGAGTTTTCTCTAGAGTAATGATTCTGAAATACTGTTGCTAAGGGTCAAAGCTACTTTTCCCAGCCCTTTTCTTTCTCCTCTCATTTTCTGTTGGTTCCTTCTGAAAGGAAGGAGAAGCATTTTCTCACTGAAGCAACATCTAAGTTACAATGCCTCATGCTCACTGTTGCTCCAGGGCCCCAGGGTGCTTTGCAGATACGCAGTCCTGTTTAAATGAGTGCTCCAGTGGTCGATAGGAAATGCTGCTTCAAAGATGTTAACCTGGATGCATAGAAAATTTTCTTAAAATAAGTGTTGACTATTGAAAAAAAGAGACAATTAGAAATGGTACCTTGACTCTATGCTTCTAACTATTGCAGTCTGCTGTATTCTGGTAGTTTCCTGATACGAAGGACATTAAGCAGTGTGTGTGTGTGTGTGTGTGTGTGTGTGTGTGTGTGTTTTAAATCTAGGATTGAATACAGACCATCTATTTTGGGTCTGAATGACCCAGTCTGGCAGTGGGTGATCTCATTCCATTGAACAATTTGGTCCAAAAAGCATTTCATTAATTACACTCAGCGCAACAACGTGCCCAGGAATCTGCTTCTGTGCTTGGAGAATAATCTCACTTTATAAACAACCCACTTTATTTAGCACAGGCCTTCAAGAAAACACCAGACACTGACGTGATAAATTGCTCTCTTGGGAGCAGCGGTGGGTGAGACAGGGGAGGAGGATGCGAAGTGAGAACTTGGTCCGCTCACTGGAAGACAGCAGCACACAGATCTGCTTGCACCCTGTACCTCATTGTCTAGGATAACAGGATTCCACAGCCTTGCCCTGATAGAAGCAACTCAGTACTTAATGGGTTGATGGTCCACAGTTCTTCCAAGGAAAACCCATGTTTGCTTGCTGCAGCCACGTGGACGACAGGCAGGCTCACCACAGTGCCTGCAGGCCCTTCCTGGTCTCTCAACTTCACTGCTTCCACAAGTGTTTAGCAGATGCCTGCTCCTTGTAGTAGGTGCTGGGGATACACTGGGAGAAGATTCTTGTTCTTAAGGAACTTCTGATCCTACGACAAGCCAGTGATTGGGGAGAAGTGGTAGAATGTGGGGGATTCACAGTGTGGACTCACCGCGTGAGCACACAGAGGAGGGACACTCTCTATGGGGCCGGGAGTAGAGGCTGGTGCTCAGTCGTCAGCATTCATTCTCTGGAACTCTGTTGACCCCTGCTTCTATCTTTGCACATAGTAAGTTCTAATTTAACCATGAATTTGGGAAAAACCATGATCATAGAGTTTCTTTCTCTGTCTTCCTTTCTCATCTCTTCCTCCTTTCTCTCTCCTTAGGAACAGCGGTCTTTTCAAAGTTAGCTCACAGGATTGGGACCAAGCCTGAGATTCCAAACAGTGTTGGAGAGGGTGGAGTGTGGAGAAGCACCTGAGTCTGACAGTGACGTTAGAGACAGGGACCCCGAGGCCCGGCGTGATTGGAAGCAGGGCACAAAGACGGGTGTAGAGCAGAGGCCGGCCGGAGGGTGAGGAGTCTGGAGGTCAGGAGGCCTGCAGACGAGAGAAGAACAGAAACAGGGTCCGGAAGTGCCCCGCCCCCGCCACCCCCTCCTCCGCAAACAGGACATGCCGGACACCAAGGCAGCCTCCTGGCCGGACCCGCACGCCTGTCACACACTCGCCTCCCAGCAGGAGTGACTGGACCCCGGAGCTCACCTGAGGCCTGCAGGTAGGAGCTGGGGAAGGATGAGGTCGGGGTGAGGAGTTCGCGGAAGCACGGGCAGGCCTGGACTCTTCTTGGCGCTGTTTCGTGGTTTATTTCCCGGCTCTAAACAAGGACGTCCTGCAAACGTCTGATGCATTTGGTTTTGCGGTGACTTCTTAGAGAGCTCAGAACTTCAAGGAAGAACATTTCCTCAGGATGCTGAGGCGTGGACTGGCTTTCATCTCCATTTTCTTCAGCTGATTTCCTTCAGTGTTGTTTTTCTCTTTTGGAAAAAAAGGACATGTTGTTTGTTCGGTCACATGGACTTGTGGTTACTCACCCGTGGAAGGAGGCCACCCCTCGAGACTCTGGCAAGAGCAGGGGAAATTCCTTTCAACACCAGCCCCGAGGAATTCTCATGATCCTGGTTTCCATTTTGGTCAAATTAAAGATGAAAGGACTCGATCCAGCACTGAGAAGGACTGTAATTTGGATTCTGAGGGAGACACAGCTAGATGAAAAACCAGGCTAACCTTTTATCTGGTATGAGAGTGGGGAGGCACATCCTGTTACAAATTGAGCATCCATTGTGTGAGGAATTCCTGCTTCAGGCGCCATCTCAGAAATCAAAGCCTTGCAGGTGAGGAGAAACGACCGCCTGGCGGCAAGTTTGTGTGTTTATTTTCCCACCGAAGTCTTAGATAACTTTACTGGGTGTCTGCCTTCTTTTCGGCTTTGTGTTTTCATAATTTTGGAAATGCCATTAGGAAGAGGCACTTTCCTCGAGAAAGTTTCCAGTTGGTAAAAACAGGACAAGCGGTTTTGGACAATCAGGAACCTTTGCATTTGAAGAGTTCTCTTCCATACCCTTACTCCCGGCACCTCTGATACAGGTAATTCCATGAACTTTAACACTTCTTAAAAATTTTAAATTGTGGTAATGTATGCACAACATAAAATTTAACATCATATCCAATTCTTTTATTTATTTTCAAAAGGATTTATTTATTGATTTGAGACAGGGTCTTGCTCTGTTACCCAGACTGGAGTGCAGTGGTGTGATCACAGCTCACTGCAGCCTCAAACTCCTGTGCTCAAGCAATCCTCTCACTTCAGCCTCCTGAGTAGCTGGGGCTACAGGCTCACGTCCCCACACTGGCTAATTTTTAAAATTTTTTGTAAAGATGGGATCTCACTATGTTGCCCAGTCTGGTTTCAAACTCCTGGCCTCAAGCAGTTCTCCTTCCTTGGTCTCTGAAAGTGCAGGGATTATAGGCATGAGCCCCTGTGCCTAACCTCTGGAAGTCTTTTCATCCTCCCAAACTGAAACTCTGTACACATTAAATCCTAACTCCCCACTTCCCTCGCGCCACTCTGCAGTCCCTGGCATCCCCTTTCTACTCTCAGCCTCTATGAGTGTGGCTAATCTAGGTACCTTATATAGGTGGAATCTGCAATACTTGTCATTTTGTGAGTGGCTTATTTCACTTAGCATAATGTCCTCATAGATTCTTTGACTTTGTCTTTAAAATACGATTTCCTCTTCCCATCCAAGGGCTAACTCGTTTAAACTTTGGAAAGGTCATTAATAAAATTTAAAAATATTTCCTAAGCCTGGAAATTGTAAAGACAAGTATGTATCTGTGAAACACCATATTGCTTGCAGCAGAGCAGAACATCTCAGAGGTGAAAAACCAAGTGGACGGACCCACGCCTCCCCTGGTGAAGAACAGGCTCGTGTTAAGTGGCGCCAGCTGGGAACGTCCTGTACAGTAGGGCGCTGAGCCCTCAGGCCCGCAGCCAGGGGCAGGGGATGCTCTGCAGATGTGGCCTGCTCAGGGCCGGTGCCGGTGGTCACGCTGCTCTCCTGGGGCTGTGGCGACAGCTGTCTGTGGAGTGGGGCTGGCAGCAGCCCTGGAGGGAGGCATCTGCCCGGGCTGTCACCGGAGTGAAAGAACAGGAGGCAGCTGTGCAGAGGCAGCGGCAAGGGCAGGAGCAGAGGACACAGAAAAAACACCCTCGATCTCCTTGTGTGCTTTCCCCCAAAGCACAGACCCCAGTTTGGTCATTGTGCCTCCCCAAAGTGAGGGAACACCACAGAGGCTGTTCCTCCTCTCCGTGTTCAGACCTGGCAGTCTGTTCTTGGACAGAGAAGGCTCATGCCAAGGCAGCTGCGCGGCAGTGTCACACGAAGGCTGGAACAAGGGGGGCTGGGCCGGGACACCAGACCGCTCATCTCACAGACACGGCCTTTAAAAGCTCCTTGAGGTTTTTTTTTATGTCTCAGTAGCAATGCAAATAATCTCTAAGAACCGTGACACCGTCTTTTTCAAAGACATGTAATTTGCTGCTGTCAGTAACACGGATTTCCCACCCGAAAGAGCCAATGTGTTTTCTCGCTATTTATCAAATCTTTTATACTCTGGTGACGAATGGAAAATACAATGGTGATTTGTTACTGTTTTGGCATTGTTTGCTATCAGAAATGACACTGGACCAAAAGGGTAATAAGTTACGGTTGCATTCAAAATTTATTCTCTCCTGCGGGAGTATACGCACCCACATATCAATAGGAGTTGATGACTATAATGTGTGTAGCCTTTATAAATTATCTGTGTAATAATTTTCACTCTGAAAAAGCATGTTCCCATCCATCAGTTAATTTTGGCATCACAAGAATGTTTATGATGTTGTTTCAGTTGAAAAGAACGAGACTTAAAGGAGAAGTGGCTTGTCTAAGGCCCTATGGGAAGTCAATTGGGGCTAAAATATAGGTCTCCTGAGTCTTGAACCAGAGCTCTTTCCGCTAAACTAGACTTGAGAAGAACGTGTGAGAACCACAGGAAGCATGGCGAGAGATGTGCTTCTTTCTCCTACTGACTTCTCCCCAGCCCTAGCCCAGACAATCCTGAAATGTTAGAGTAGCGATTGCCTGAGAACCAAGGGGACTATTTGGCTGAGCTGTTTAAAATTGCCATTTTTAAAAGATTAAAACAGTCAAATATCAACAATTTTAAATGTTTCAAATGAATTGCTCTCCCCAGATTTATGTAAGGTTATATTTCCCATGTAGCGTCAAATTGGTCTTTTTATTGGTTAATTTGGCTGGTTGCTTTGCTTTCAATTTTGCTGCCCCTCGGTCTGCAACAGCCAGTGACCTCAGATCATTGTTTTAGTGGCTTCTGTAACCAAATCGAGCCAATTATAGAGGCAGCTGGCCAAACCATGCAGTTAACCCCAAACAAGGCAATCAGGGTCATGTAAATATGACTCACAAATGACCAGCCTACAAGAATTTTCAACAGGTCTAACCTGCTCTTGGTTACTGCACATTTTGCCTGAAAAAACAATTAGATCATATTCTTTTTCTGTTCATCTGGCATACGTTTGTATGAGTTCTGGTGAGTGGGAGATTTCCAAGGCTGTTACGGGGGATCATTAGAAAACCAGGAGGGATCTTGGCCGAATGTCAAGAATGAAGGAAGGAGCAGCGAGTCAAGCTGCCAAGGAAACACACATTAGAGTCATTCGTTCTCACCGCTCGGCGGAAGCTGGTAACTCGCTCCACTGGCCAGGCCTCCCACCATCTGGAGTGGAGTCCGGGTGCTCCTACCAGGGATGAATGAGCTCCAAGTGCAGGCAGCCTGGCATAAGGGCTGCGGCCACCAGTGCTGGAAGATAGAGCCTCCTGCTTCCTGCAGACAGCAGAGCAATGAGGATGGCGCTTTGTGCGTTTTCTGGTTACAAGGTGCTATTGTGAATCAGCTGATATTGAGAAATGACATGGAGCTGTGAAGCCTTTGGTGCTGCTGATTGGGAGGAGCAGTGTTTCTTAGGTGTTTCTCTGTGTCCCTGTTTCTGGCCGCGAGGGCTTCATTTTCACTTTGTGCTCCAAGTGGGAAGAGTTTACAAAAGGGCAGGGCAGAAGAACAGTGGTTCCCACAGAAAGATTACAGATGCATGGGCTAAAGTTAGAAAGACAGAAAGGGGCAGCTGCCCACGATCCCAGCAGGAACATGTCAGACCATGCTGGAGGGAAGCAAAGTCAATGGAGAATGACTTGGTGCAGTGGGAAGTCAGCTCTCTGGACCAAAATCCTTCAGCAACCCTGATGTGTAACATTTGCCGATTTCTGTGGTGTGAAAATAATCCCAGTGTGGCCAATTTCAGATTGCCAATAGCTTAACAACTGACTTGCAAAATTTCTTGGTGTTTGATACTCTTCTCTTTAGAGCCTGTATGAGTTGTCTCCAAAGAGGCACTGAGTCAGTGGCTTAAAAATGGAAATCAGGCAAAGGTATAAGCAAAGTTAAAGTGTAAGGATACTGGGGTGAGAAGCAAGTGTCTCGGGGTGGACCCATCCCCTGCCCTATTTCGTTTGCCTCCCTTTTTTGTAAGTTCTCCAAGGAGCAGCACTCCCTTGACAAATCACTGCACAAGCATCCCAGTCCCAGGTGACCTAACCCACTCAGGCCCCACCTCTGAAGTACCTAGAGCTGGTGTCTTCCTACAGACCCCCTCATACACTTGCGTGGCATCAGCAATGTGGCATCAGCAATGTGGCATCAGCAATGCGTGCTGCACGTGCAGTGCAGAGGTCCCCTGTTCCAGCAGGCAGGCGGAGCACCGGGGGCAGGCTGCTTGTCTCCTGGAGGGAGCTGTTAAGGAGCTGTCACTTTGCTGGAGCATGCATTGGTCTCAGATTCCTCCCCTAGCGGTCTCCATGCATCATTTAAAATAGCCAATTGCAAGAGTAGGAATTCAGTTCAATTGTGGGGAAGGTAGAACCCAGCTTTTAGGTACTGTGGGTGTATAATTCTATAGGACGGGCTTATTCAGAAATAAAGTCATATGACTCTGAGTGAAGAATTGAGTAATAAGAAATTTTTCTTCCAGTTATGCAACCATTAGTGCTGTGTTTGTGTGTTGGCCAACACGCTTTTTAAGCTAGGCCTCAGTTTTCTGAGTGCAAAAATGAGTGGCAGAAATGAACTGAGGTCTGAGGCTTCTGTCTGTCCTGGCATGCTGTGGTTCTGGGATGCCAGTGGTGCCAGGGCACCATTTCCCCACACTGTTCCTTAAAGGCTTCAATCCCTTTATACATTTGATTGTTGGTTTTTGTACTCTTGGGACATCTAGTGCTCCACTGAACATCACTATTTAGCTGTGCCACAAATAAGGTATTTTTTGGCTCCACACACTTGGAGGGCACTCTGGGTTAAACTAGCACTTTACTGTGAGTCTTCCTTAGAATCTCTGATAGTCTAGGGTACATTGTGTATGTCTGTTTCCAAAAGGGAAACTTAATGCTCACGGATTCCCAAATGTTATAACTTCACATCATCTTGTTTTTTAAAAAATATTGTATTAGTCTCCTAGTGCCACAAATTGGGTGACTCAAAACAACAGAAATTTATTTTTTCACGGTTTTGGAGGCTGGAAGTCTGAAATCGAGGTGTTGGCGGGGCCATGCTGTCCGCAGGTTCTAGGGAGAGGGTCTGCTCCATGCCCTTGCCTTTACTTCTGCTGTTGCCAACAATCCGTGGGGTTCTGTGGTGCATCAACGTCACTCCAGCCTCTGCCTTCACCATCACATGTGCTCTGCCTGCGTGCCTCTGTGCCTCTTCTTCTTTCTTATAAAACCACCAATCCTATTAGATCAAGGTCCAACCAAATCCAGTATGACCTCACCTTACCTTCATTACATCTGCAAACACCCTATTGGCAAATATGGTCACCATCACAGGTGCCAGGGGTTGGGATGTCACCATATGTTTTGGGAGAACACAGATTCAGCTTTTAACGTTTCCTAAAAGTGGGACTCCAATGAACACGGTTTGGGAAATGCTGTCCCCAAAATTGAAAATTTATTAATAATTAGGATTCACTAACCAGATACATGATAAAACCTTTAGGCCAGGGGTTCTGAACCTGATATCAAGGGGTTCATGGTCTTGAATGAGAAAAAAATTATATCTTTATTTGTACTAATTGCTAAGTGAAATTTAGCATTTCTTTCATGTATGAGCAGAGGCAACAAACCTCAGTGATATCAGTAGTACCTGTGAATTTGTTACCAAGAGAAATCGCAGATATTTTCCTCTCACACTGTAGTTGTTGCAGATATCTTGGGATGTCATTTATTCTCATTACCATTTCAAAATCATAGTGGTTATTAGAGCTGCCAGTAGACCTTATTTAATGTGTTAATGAGGAAACAAATGTAATAATGTAAGTATTTTAATAGCTGTATTTCCTTTTAATCATTTGTGTTTTGTTTATTGAAAACACTATTCTGGCCTGGTGTGGTGGCTCGTGCCTGTAATCCCAGCACTTTGGGTGGTCAAGGCAAGAGGATCACTTGAGCCTAGGAGTTCGAGACCAACCTAGACTGTATAGTGAGATCCCGTCTCTACTGAAAATACCAAAATTAGCCAGGTGTGGTAGTGTGCACTTGTAGTCCCAGCTACTTGGAAGGCTGAGGTGGGAAAATCACTTGAGCCTGGGAGGCAGAGGTTGCAGTGAGCCATGATTGCACCACTGCACTCAAGCCTGGGTGACAGAGTGAGATCCTGTCAAGAAAAAGAGAAAGAAAGAAAAAGAAAGAAAGAGAAAGAAAGAGAAAAGAAGGAAAGAAGGAAAGAGAGAGAAGGAAGAGAAGAGAGAGAGAGGAGAAAGGAAGAGAGAGAGAGAAAGAGAAAGAAAGAAAAAAGAAAAAAAGAAAATGAAAGAAAAGAAAAAGAAAAGAAGAGATCATAAACTTTACCAGCCAGCCAAAGGGGTCATGGCCTAAAAATGTTAACAGTCTCTGTCCCCAGTTATGGCTCTCATAGCCCAAACAGGCTGGCTTCCCACAGAGGGTTTAACCAAGAGATACACAATAGCAGAATCTTTCCATTTTTACAAGTAAAATATAACTGATAAATCAGTCAAATGTGGGTATCAAAATAATTTATTTGTAAATAAAATATCAAAATAGGACAAAATATAAAAATAAAATGCACATAGGCACAACAAAATGTCTTGCACAATAATCTTCAATTGTTTTCACTGTATTCTTTTTAAATAGGTCACATTACCAAGGAAAGATTTGTCTAAATATTGAGTTAATTTGGAAACTCTCGATATGCCTTGGAGTATCTGAATCATTTACCAGGAAACACGTTTTGGTATGTCTATGTGTTCAAACATATCAAATAGTTGAACATATTCTGTTCCTGTAAGGAATAGACCTGGGTTTGCCCAGGATGGAGGGGTTTCCTGAGACATGGGACTTTCCCTGCAAGAACTGGGAAGTCCTGGGCAAATGGGGAAGAGCTGGGTCAGTTTCTCGACTTCATGTATGAACATGGTTGTGCTAGAGCCAGAGTTTTGGTAGAAACCACCATGACTCATAGTCCCCCAGAGAAGATCTCAGGAGCACTTTGGCCTTGTGAAAGCCACATTCCAGGCGGCTCTGCCTCTGTACCGTCACAGAACCAGGCACCTCACGTAGTCTTCTGAGCCTGTTTCCTCATCTGTGAAACACGGAGACGGCAGTGGGTGCCCTGCCCCTCCCAGGGCCCCTGGAGGATTCCAGTGAGATAAGTGTTGTGAAAGCACTTTGTAAACTGTGCGTGCTGCGGAAATGCAAAGCACAGAACGATTCTTTAATCTCATGTGGCAGCAGCAAAATGGGTGTGCATCCATGGCACACTTTTGTATTACAAGAAGGATGTTAGCCCGTCCCTTTAGTCTTTTCTTTCAGGGATGCTCAAACCCCAGGTCCCCTATCATTAAAAGTCCAGCAAGGCTGTGGGGAAGTAGGCCTGGGGTGTCCCTGGGCTTTTGTCTGTCACCTCCTTCCCCTCAAGGTGTCCCAGCGCCCTCATCCTTCCTCCTCTCCAGCCAGACTCTCCTCTTGTATCCCACCCAGAGCCTGCAAGCATGATCTGTCCTTCAAAACATTCCCACTGTATGCAGTTCCTACGGGACAGGAGTCCTCGCTGTCAGCTGCATGTTAGAGCCACCTGGGGAAGCTTTCACTGTCCCCATGCTGGGACTTCCACTGATGATTACATCAGAATCTCTGGGGGAGGGCCTCAGACACCCCAGGTATTATACTGTATAACTTGGATTGAAAACACAACTTGAGTGTTGCCTGGAGGTTAACTAGAAAAAGGACTCCCCATTCTTCCATTAGCCAGCGATGTTGTTATCCCACCCACAGAGCCCTTTGCTTGAATCCAGGCAACCTAGAAGGCTCCTGAAGTCTTCTCAAAGAAGTGTTTCTTGCAGGTCTCCAGTGCACCTCACCCTGGACTCCACCGACCCTCATTATGTTCCTGGGGATGACGTTAGCCTCATCTTCAGTTGAGAAAGCTGAGACTCAGCAAGGTTCCTTTTAACTAGGGAGGGGCAGGGCAGTGGTTTGAAATGAAGCCATGCACACCTCCTTCCCCAGAGCATCCAGCGCCTTGCTGATGGAAAGGCCGCCCCTGCCGAGAAATGTACCTGTGCTTGGGCCCCGCAGGTCACACTGGAGTCCTCACCTCCATTTCTGCATTCTGGTGCATTTGGAAGAGGATTTCTAGAGGTGGGAGAGGACATGTAACTTCCCCCACCTCCTTCGCATCTTCTCACAGTTGCAGCCTTCTCTGCTTTGCACATTCACGGGGAGGAGAATGGGCAGCACTCCCATGGGTGACACACAGCCCTCAGCCTGCAGGAGCATGCACACCCCAACAGCACTCGTTCCGCAGCTGCAGCCTGCGCCTTCCTCAACCCGGGCCCCTCATCTAGGCTGTTACAGGGGAACTGGAATCCACCCGGCTCAGGGCTCAGGCACTTCTGCAAGAGGGTGTTGCCCTAGGGTAAGGCTCTGACATTCCAAATGTTAGGCATTCAGTATTTTGGTGGGATTTGAAAGTCCTTACAGAAGGCACCCTCCTATTGTGCCCCAATGAGTCCTCCCAAATCCTAGTTTCTTGCAGGTCCCCAGTGTACCTCACCCTGGACTCCACCGCCCCTCGTGATGTTCCTGGGGGTGATGCTGGCCTCATCTTCCATTGAGAAAACTGAGGCTCAGCAAGGTTCCTTGAAGAGCCACTCCTTTCCCAAACTATGACATCCCCGAGTCCTGTGTTGAAGTGTGTAGAATCCATGATGATTTGTCCATTTGCCTGTTGTCTGGCATGATCCCTTGTAGAACTCCATGATAGAGCATCATAATAGAGTCCCCTGAGGCCTGGAGTCTTAACTGCATGCTCTCGGGCCCAGTGCACACCCGTGTTCTTGTCAATGAAATGATGAGTCTCATCTTTTCCTCACATATTTCTACAGGACTGAGGTTGGGATCATTTGAGATCATGGACAAGAAATTGATGTTTGTACAACAAAGCCCATCTGACAATGTGTGAGATCATTTCATTACTGTCACTGGGAAAAACAATTTTGTATTGGTCTGCTTTCCAATATGGCAACCCACCGAGAGTGAGAAATACAAGGAATGCTTCAGTTTCTAAGGGACAAGTTTGGAGAGAAAATTCCTGCCCATAGAGGTCATGTGGTTGAGGTTGAATGCTGTGGTGGGAAGCTCCTGGTATCCTGAGGACAACCTCAGAGTTTTGGGAATTTGGAGAAGGCAGTCAAAGTGGGGAGGAAATAAAATTCAAAGGGAAAAGAAAGATAACTCACTTGTTTTGCATTTTGTCAACAGCTCCCTCACTTGTTTTGCATTTTGTCAACAGACAGGCGATGAAGAAATGGCAAGCCTTCCAGAAGCTACTCTGTGTGTGTGTGTGTGTGTGTATGTTTCAGACTTAGCAGGAGAGGATGGGCCATTGACAAGAATAACATAGACCAGCAGGCAGGGCAGACATCATAGGAGACGCCCTGAAGGACAATAAGGAAGCAGGCTTGTGTGCAGCTGGGCCTGGCCTCCCTGGTGTGAACTGGCTGGCTGGCACCAGGCAAGGTAGGCTGGGCCTAGGGTGAGGTGGCTCATAAGGCCATTAGAGCATCTGTCAGGCCCAGCACCCAGGGCTTGTGCAGTGGGGCAGGCCCTACCCTTGCAACCGTGAGGGTGAACTCAATCCAGAGCACTTCCTTCTTAGGGGGCCACATGTCCGTTGGGACTTCAGGGATTTGAGCACCTGCTTTTTCTGGCATATCTTCTGTGGTCGTGTGGACACAGTATTGGCTGTGGCCCAGGCTCTGCCCTAGTTCTCTTCCCGACAGACTGTGTGGCCGTGGGCAAGTCACATCACTTCTCTGGGCTGCCACATCCTCTTTGATAAGACGATGAGGTTGGCCTAGATGACCTCTAGAATCCCTTCTGACTTGCTGTCGGATTGCTGTAGGATCCAAGACTCGTTTCTGAGACAATATTGAGAGGAGATATGGCCTATATAGCTGCATCCTGTGAGACGGGGGCTTACAAACATTCTGACGCTGTACAATCTTCACATTAAAGGCAAATACTGGAGTATGACATTTCTGAAAAAAAAAAAAAAATTAACATTACCATATGATCCAGCAATTCTACTTCCTGATATATACACAGAGAAATTGGAAGCGGAGTCTCAAACAGGTATTTGTACACGCATTTCCATAGCAGCATTACTCACAATAACCGAAAGGTGGAAGCAAACCAAGGATCCACCAACAGAGGAATGGATTAAGAAAAAGTGACATATCCACACAAAGGAATGTGATTCAGCCTTAAAAAGAAGAGCATTCTGATACATGCTACAACATGGATGAACCTGGAGGACAATATGTTAAGTGAAATAAGCCAGATACAAAAGGTGAAATACTGTATGATTCCACTTACATCAGTAATCACATTCCCAGAGACACGAAGTAGAATGGTGGCTGCCAGGGACTGGGGCACTGGGTAATAGGAAGTTATTGCTTCATGGATGCAGAGTTTCACCTTGGGAAGATGAAAAATGTTCTGAAAATGGTGATGGAGGTTGCACAACAATGTGAATGTATTTAATGTCACTGAAATTTACACTTAAAAATGGTTAAAATTTTATGGTATGTATATTTACCACAGTACAAAAAGCATGGCCAGGTGTGGTGGCTCACGCCTGTAATCCCAACACTTTGGGAGGCCTAGGCGGGCAGATCCCTTGAGGTCAGTAGTTTGAGATCAGCGTGGCCAACATGGTGAAACCCCATCTCTACTGAAAATACAAAAATTAGTTGGGTGTGGTAGTACATGCCTGTAATCCCAGCTACTCAGGAGGCTGAGGCAGGAGAATCACTGGAACCCGGGAGGTGGAGGTACAGTGAGCCAAGATCATGCCACTGCACTCCAGCCTGGGTGACAGAGCGGGACTGTCTCAAACAACAACAACAACAACAAAAAACCCCAAACCAACCAACCAACCAACCAACAAAAAACCCAAAACAAAAAACAAACCAAAAAGCAAATACTAGGATGTTTATGTATCTTAACATTTTAAATTTAGTATAAGAAATAATGGTAAATATAATTTGTGCTGGCATATAGCCCTCTAGTTTGATATGAGTGAAACTAATCATTGAATAATTAAAAATTAAAGTGGGAAATTACTAAAATGATGCTTCTCTACTATATTTATTCACCAATCATCAGATTCTTTCTTCGTACTTAGGTTTGCTGAGAAGAATTCAGCATGGTCTTTCTTACATAAACCACACTCAAAGTACATCATTTACAAATTCCAGTTTCAGAGTCTTTAACATAAAATTTGTTAGAAATCTTATAGATCTTAAAGACACTTATGAAGAACAATGAATGCAGCTTCCTTCTAGGTTTCCTGACCCTTCCCCAAGCCCAATTCTTTCATAATTTCATTGCCCCACCTAATTCCATATCTATATTGAATCTGTATCTATATCACTATCAGTCTATATAAGTGTTTAAACAACTCAGCTTTATAAAGTTTTCCCAAAGCATTTAAGTTATTATGGAAATGACAGTAACATTCACAACCTGCTTAAATGGGCTTGGGGACAAACACAGTTCTCAGTTTGTAAGCACAGACTCAATTAGAGGAACAGATGTGTACAGCACACTGTAAAATGCGTGGAAAGACAAGCATCAGGTGGGCGAAGACAGTTGCAACACGTAAACTGACAAATGACTAGGATTTCAGATATACATAAAGAACTTTACTAAATTAATAAGGAAAAGAAATAACCCAATAAGAAAAGGGGCTTATTGGACAAGCACAAAACCAAAGAGGAAATTCAGATGACCAACAAACATGAAAAAGCGGCTCAAATTTATTAGTAATCAGGAAAATGCAAACTAAAACTACAATGAGATAGCATTACATAGGAGACAGGAACGAACTGAAAATTCTGAAAATACTAATCGTCAGCAAGGATTTAGAGCCACAGGAACTCTAGCAAAAGTTGTGAACTATGAATGCCATTTTGGAAAGTAGTTGCCCTATCCATGAGATTGAATATCCACACACTCAGAGATGGATAAATTCCTGGAAAGAGACAACCCTCCTAGCTAAAATCAGAAAGAATTAGATACCTTGAACAGACCAATAACAAGCAACGAGATTGAAATGGTAACTAAAAATCTACCAACAAGAAAAAGTCCAGGACCAGACAGATTCACAGCAGAATAAGTCCAGGACCAGATAATTCACAGCAGAATTCTATTAGACATTCAAAGAAGAATTGGTACCAATCCTACTGACACTATTTCACAAAATTGAGAAAGAGGGAACCCTCCCTAAATCATTTTATGAAGCTAGTATCACCCAGATACCAAAATCAGTAAAGAACATAACCAAAAAAGAAAACTACAGACCAATATCCCTATACGCAAAAATTTTTATCAAAATACTAGCTAACTGAATCCAACAACATATCAGAAAGATAATCCGCCGTGATCAAGTGGGTTTTATACCAGGGATGCAGGGATGGTTTAACATATGCAAGTCAATAAGTGTGATACACTACATAAACAGAATTAAAAACAAAAATCACATGATTATCTCAATAGATGCAGAGAAAGCATTTGACAAAATCCAGCATCCCTTTATGTTTAAAACTCTCAACAAAATTGGCATACAAGGGTCATGCCTCAATGTAATAAAAGCCATCTATGACAAACCCACAGCCAACATAATACTGAATGGGGAAAAGTTGAAAGCATTCCCTCTGAGAACTGGAACAATACAAGGATGCCCACTCTCACCACTCCTCTTCAACATAGTACCGGAAGTCCTAGCCAGAGCAATCAGACAAGAGAAAGAAATAAAGGGCATCCAAATTGGTAAAGAGGAAGTCAAACTGTTGCTGTTTGCTGAGGATATAATTGTTTACTTAGAAAACCCTAAAGATTCCTCCAGAAAGCTCCTAGAATGGATAAAAGAATTCAGCAAAGTTTCTGGATACAAAATTAATGTACACAAATCAGTAGCTCTCCTATTGACCAATAGCAACCAAGCTGAGAATCAAATCAAGAACTCAACCCCTTAACAATAGCTGCAAAAAAAAAAAAAAAAAAAAAAAAGAAAAGAAAAAAAGAAATACTTAGATATATACCTAACCAAGGAGGCAAAAGATCTCCACAAAGAAAACTACAAAACACTGCTGAAAGAAATCATACATGACATAAACAAATGGAAACCCGTCCCATGCTAATGGATGGGTAGAATCAATATTGTGAAAATGACCATAATGCCAAAACCAATCTACAAATTCAATGCAATTCCCATCAAAATACCACCATCATACTTCACAGAATTAGAAAAAACAATTCTAACATTCATATGGAACCAAAAAAAAGCTTACATAGCCAAAGCAAGACTAAGCAAAAGAACAAATCTGGAGACATCACATTACCTGATTTCAAACTATACTATAAGGCCATAGTCACCAAAACAGCATAGTACTGGTATAAAAATAGGCACATAGACCAATGGAACAGAATAGAGAACTCAGAAATAAACCCAAATACTTACAGCCAACTAATCTTTGACTAAGCAAACAAAAATATAAAGTGGTTGAGGACACCCTTTTCAACAAATGATGCTGGGATAATGGGTTAGCCACATGTGGGAGAAGGAAACTGGGTCCTCTTCTCTTACCTTATAAAAAATCAACTGAAGATGAATTAAAGACTTAAATCTAAGACCTGAAACTTTAAAAATTCTAGATGATAACATTGGAAAAACAGTTTTAGACTTTGGCTTAGGCAAGGATTTCATGACGAGGCACCCAAAAGCAAATGCAATAAAAACAAAGATAAATCGCTGGGTCTTATTTAAACTGAAGAGCTTTTGCATAACAAAAGGAATGAACAGTCAGCAGAGTAAACAGACAACCCACAGAGTGGGAGAAAAATCTTCACGATCTGTACATCTGACAAAGGACTAATATCCAGAATCAACAATGAACTCAAACAAATCAGCAAGAAAAATACAAACACTCCTATCAAAAAGTGGGCTACGGACATGAATAGACAATTCTCAAAAGAAGATATACAAATGCCAACAAAAATGTGAAAAAATGCTCAGCGACCCTAATTATCAGGGAAGTGCAAATCAAAACCACAATGTGACACCACCTTACTCCTGTAAGAATGGCCATAATTAAAAAACAATGAAAAAATAGGCTGGGCACGGTGGTTCATGCCTGTAATCCCAGCACTTTGGGAGGCCAAGGCAGGCAGATTGCCTGAGCTCAGGAGTTCAAGACCAGCCTGGGCAACACGGTGAAACTGTCTCTACTAAAATACAGAAAAAGAAAGTAGCTGGGCATGACGGTGTGTGCCTGTAGTCCCAGCTACTCGGGAGGCTGAGGCAGGAGAATTGCTCGAACCCAGGAGGCAGAGGTTGCAGTGAGCCAAGATCATGCCACTGCACTCCAGCCTGGGTGACAGAGCAAGACTTTGTCTCAAAATCAGTCAATCAATCAATCAATCAATAATAAAAAATTTTTAAAAAGTAGATGTTGACATGGATGCAGAGAACAGGGAACACTTCTCGACTGTTGGTGGGAATGTAAAGTAGTACAACCACTATGGAAAACAGTGTGGAGATTCCTTAAAGAACTAAAAGTAGACCTATGATTTGATCCAGCAATCCCACTACCCGGTATCTACCCAGAGGAAAGTAAGTCATGATGTGAAAAAGATACTTGCACATGCAGGTTTATAGCAGCACAGTTCACAATTGCATAAACGTGGAACCAACCCAAATGCCCATCAATCAAAGAGTGGATAAAGAAACTGTGATATATATATATATGTAGTGTGTATATATATGTGTGTGTGTGTGTGTGTATATGTATACTACACAGCCATAAAATCATAAAATGGAATAAATTAATGGCATCTGCAGTGACCCAGATGAGATTGGAGATAATTATTCTAAGTAAAGTAACTCAGGAATGGAAAACCAAACATCATATGTTCTCACTCATAAGTGGGAACTAAACTATGGGGATGCAAAGGCATAAGAATGACACAATGGGCTTTGGGGACTCAGGGGGAAAGGGTGGGAAGGGGGTGATGGATAAAAGACTACAAATAGAGTGCAGTCTGTATTGCTCGGGTGGTGGGTGCAACCAAAATCTCACAAATCACCACTGAAGAACTGACTTATGTAACCAAACACCACCTGTTCCTCAATAACCTATGGAAATAAAAAAATTAAAAAAAAACCCCACATACTCTATGGCCCAGCAATTCCACTCTTAGGTGCATACCTAGAGAACCTTAGGCAAATGTACAGCAAGGTCTGCAATGTACAAGAATACTCATGGCAGCCTGACTCACCTCAGCTGCATTGGGAAGCAATCCAAATATTCATCACCTATGGAATGGACATGTAAATTGTCCCATGGCCAAACAATACAATACTGCAAAACAATGAAAATGGACACACCACTACACAAGCAACGTGAGAGATTCTTAAGAACAGAAGCAAGACAAAGACTACAATGTGATCACATTTATATAAAGTTAAAAAGCAGGTAAAATGAATCTCTGGTACATATCACTTGGTGATGTAGACCTAGGGGGTTACCTCTTAGGAGTAGGGGAACAAGGGGGCTTCCGGGTATTAGCAATGAATCCTCAAGAGGAGTTACAGAGTCTGCTTTCTGATTATTCATTAAGTGCTATGTATGTGGCATTGCTCATGTAAGTGTGTGTAGATTTTGATGCAGTAATTTATGCAAAAAATGGGGGAAATAAGTATGCAGGTGTGCTGGTGAGTGGCTTCCTTGCTGTCTGGGTTCATAAGCATCATGGAATGTTTTCTGGAGGGAACAGAGAACAGTGGTTAATCTGGTAACATAATCAAGGTGGAGCTGGGGTGGAATAGAAGAGGGGGTGTCTGAAAAAACACGATAGAAAGGAAATACTGATTTATTAAGGTTAAGAATAGAGGCTCTGAGGAGCTAGAATAACAGTTTTCCTTTTCATTTTACATTGTTTATTACCTAAACCACAGTGTGACAAATCAAATGCATTTTCCTCTTCTGGGTGACATTGAGTTCTTTCTCTGGCCTAGTCTTTGTATTTGGGAGAAAATGAGCATTTTCTAGGTATTTTATAATTTGGATAAAGGCAGGGAAAGGAATTGGATTCGGACTTAATCTTATCACAATATTCAAAGCACAATAAGGGGAGGTAATCTCACAAAATATTCAAAGCCTGCCTGTACTTCCAAAAAGGTCCCCTGGAACCTCCACAAGCTCCCAGAGAAACCTGGGCGTTTTGCAAGGGAGTTTGGAAACCCTGCTATAGTACTCGAGGATCCAGCAGTGGGGTCTTAGTGGGGAAAAGGGCTGCTGATCCTCCTGTAGGAAAGCCAGGTGGCTTTAGGGGTGGGTGGGATAGTGGGGCTGAGGGTCTCTTTGGTCCTGGGCAGATGAGGAGTCTGCCCAAGCAGAGAATGTCAGAGACTGAAAGCTGCACTGTAGCTCATGGACAGACATTAAGGAGGGCAGCCAGAAGAGAACAGGAAAGTTTTATTACCACCCCAAATAGCAGAGCTGTTGAACAACTTCTTTGATAGTAAAACAAAGGGATAGAGATGTCCCCTTGGGCCCTTCCCACTCTGTCAGTCTAAGGATTTGTGAAGGGAATGAAGGGTTGGGTATGCTACTTTCGTGTGAAGTCAGTGAGGCTGAAGGAAAAGCACCGTCTCCAGAGCAAATGGACCTGTGCCCCAGAGCCAGGCCCTGGGGTGGCGCCTGGGAGTCTGCATTTCTCACAAGCTCCCTGTGTCACTGATGTTACTGACCTGGAGATCACAATTGAAACCACCTTTGCAAAATTATGACAGTAAGAGATATCTGACATAGTTGACTCCATCTTGCTTCTGATCTCCAAGCTGTCCTTGGCCATTCCTGGGTATAGAACAAGCTAACTTTGGGAGGAATTTAGTTTATAGTTATAATAGTCCTGTCTTAAAACTAACCCCCTCCTTGCTCAGGGACTGCCTTTGTAAGACTAATGAAAGGCCAGAAGAATAGGATTATGAGAGGGGCCTCAACTCTGCAAAATGTAGGCATAGTTTCTGTAATCCCTTACTGCTCAGAAGTTATATGACCAGAGGTTACAGATAGGTATCGTTTCTATAATCTCTTATGGCTCAGGAGTCATGTGGCTAGAGGTCACAAGATTTGTGACTTTCTCAATTATAGATAACATCACTATTGCAGAAGCTAAGTTTTTTCTTTCTTTTTTTTTTTTTTTTTTTGAGATATTGTTCAGACTGACCCCACCCAGACTCATGATTCATGACTCAACTGTTCCTGTGGCCCCACCCAGAGGTGGACTCAGTGCAAGAGGACTGTTTTCCACACTTATGATTTTTTCCCCCAACTGATCAGCAGCACTCATTCCCTAGCCTCCTGCCCACCAAATTGTCCATTAAAACCCTAACCTCCCAGCGTTTGGGAAGACAGGTTTGGGGGGTAACTCCAGTTCTCCTACGTGGCCAGCCTCACATCACTAAACTCTCTCTACTGCAATGCCACAGCCATTTTGTCTGTGCAGCAGGCAGAAAGAACTGTGGACAACTACACACCGAGCAGCAAGGAACTGGTGCCCTGACTCATTCACAGGCGACCAGCCCTGATATTGTCTACGGTGTTTGCATAGAATCCACACTGCCCCCTCCATCGCCCATCCCAAGTTTTCTCAGAATAGAAGAAAAGGATAGAGGCAAATCCCACGTCCTTGCTTGAGTCCTGGGGATTCCTGATAAAGTTCCCCAGGAAGAGAAATGGTCAGTTTCCTTTATGTAACCCATTTATCCATTTGTTTATTTCATTCACTCACTTGCTTATTTAATGAATGTATATAGAGCAGGGGCCAGCAAACTACAGCCCATAGGCCAAAGACCACAGCCTTGTTCATTTGTTAACATATTCTCTGTGGCTGCTTTTGCACCACAATGTCAAGGCTGAGTAGTTGTGACAGAGACCTCTGGCCTGAAAACCTAAAATATTTACCATCTGGTCAAGAACATCAGGTACTATGCTAGTCACATATAGAGATATGTTAATATATTAATAATTATAGTATCTTTCCCCAAATTTACAATCTCATAGGGAAAATGTCACACACATGATCTCCTGCTTCAGCATGGCCATTACCATCATCATCATCAGCAGCAGCAGCAGCAGCATCAGTATCATCATCAACATCATTGTCATTATCATCATCAACACCACCATCATCAATAGCAACTGCAGCATCAACATCATCATATCAAAATAGTTAACATTTCTTAATCCTGTCTCCGGGCCAGGAACTGTTTGAAGAGCTTTGCATACATTAACTCATTTAATCCTTATGACAACTTTTGAGGTAGAAACTACTATCTCTCTTTTTCCCCACAAATGAAGAAACTGAGGCACAGATGTTAAGTATTGTTCCTAAGGTTGCCTGGCTAGTGAATAATACTATATGACAGACACTGAGCTAAACCCATGTAATCCTCACAACATATATGAATTATTACTATGCTTATTTTACAGGTGAAGAAATGGATGCTCAGAAAAGTGAAGTGACTTGCCCATGTTCTGCAAGGTAGGAAATAGTGGAGGCAAGATTCACATACAGGGCTTCAGGCTCTTCCGTTTAACTATGCCAACTGCAGTCAGATCTTTGCCTCCACTTTTGTCTAATAACACATTCTTAAAACTCTAGCCTAGCTCTGCCATCTCTCATAGCTGCTGACTCAAGGATCTGATGGAGAGGAGAGGAACTGGTCTCCCTCCACTCCCTTCCCCCAGCGCCAAGGACAACCCTCTTTCATGTGATCTGTGCCTGTGTGTGTTTGTTGAATTAAATTCTTGTGAGCATGCAAATAGAGCTCAAAGAGCTTTGGGGATTCAGAGAAACGAGACCTTCTGAGGGATTATTTTGGCCAGGGGAATGGGGATAGATTTCATGAATAACTCAGGGGTGGGGATGAAGTTGGATTTGAGAGAGCAGGTTGCAAAGGCACAAGGCAGCAAGGATGAGGTGTGTTTGGAGAATGGGGAGATGCTGGTTTGACTGAGTCTGTGGACGATTAGAGGGGAGGAGTTACACTGAGGTAGAATTGAGGAGGTCCCTCCTACTGCTATGAACAGGGACAGTGGATTTCATCTCATAGGTGATTAAGAAGGCAAATGATGTTGAAATAGAGGCATGCCTAGGTTAAAGACCGGCCTGGTGGCAGAGTATAGGCTGGACTGAGCAAATGATTGGTTGGAGCCAGGGGAATGAGTTAGGGGCTGGTACAGGAGGTCTAGGCAGGCGGCGAAAAGGATCAGACACACAGAGTTGGGAGGGAAGATAGAAAGCAAGAAGCAAGTGATGCTCCAAGAAAGAAAAAGCAGGTGTTGGCTATAGAGTGAGTTGAGGGCTGCAGGTGGGGACAGAGATGACTTAGGTTTTCAAGATCCAGTGACGAGGAGAATGAATGGAAAAACAGCTGGTGTGTGGGGCAGATAATGAGCTGTTTCCCATTTGCTGGATTGAGGTGCTGGTGGGACGTGGGTGGAAACATCTGCAGTTCCCTGGAAATTTGGAGAGAGATTGGGGCTAGTGCAACAGATTCAGGAGACAAGGGCTAGAAGGGAGCCCTGGACGTGGATTGTCCCCAGAGGGAAGAGTGTGGAGTGGGAAACAGAGAAGATGGGATTGGGCAAAAGTCCATGCTTAGGAAGAAGGAAAAGCAAGATGGCATGAGCCAGAATCAAAGGATCATAGACAATTTTGTCAGTCTGTAGATGAAGAAATCTGGTTTTCAGCTCTGTCCATTCAGCCCTACAGATCCCATAGCCAAGCCATGTTTAGCTTCACCTTTATGACTGGGCCAGTCCTATGTTTTATGAGGACACCCATCTTCCTGGTTTTAAGTGACTCCAGGAAGTTAACTGGCTTGTTGAGTAGGCCTCTGTCACACATTTTCTCTTTGTTGCTAGAACCTGTAATGGCACAGGTAAAAGCATTGTGAACATGAATGCCTGTGCGTCTGCATGAGAAAGGATAATAAATAATCCCTACAGAGTTCTTTGTATATGTCAGTCACTCTGCTAGGCGTTTTGTAAGCATTATCTCATTTAATCTCTACTCCACTTGTTCAGGTGTTATCATATTCCCATTTAACAGAAAGCAAATGGATACCCAGAGTGGGTAAATCTCAAAGCTAGTGGGTGACAGAGGGCCGGAGTCCAGGCAAGCTAACCCCAAAGCTCTAGCTTTTTTTTTCTTTTTTTTTTTAAATTTATTTATTTTGATCAAGATGGGGTCTCGCTATGTTGACCAGGCTGGTCTCGAACTCCTAACCTCAAGCAATTCTCCCATCTTGGCCTCCCAAAGTGTTGGGATTACAGGCAGAAGCCACTGAGCCTGACCCCAAAGCCCTAGCTTTTAACTGCTACGTTATCCTGAGAAAGAAAAGAAACAGGAATGAGAATGGGATGTAAGAGAGATGAGGGTGAGATAACTTTCGAAAAGGTTAGTTGAAAGTGGTAATTACCAAAGATACCTTGAACTGAGAGTGGGAGAGGTCTCCAAGTCCACAAAGCCAGTAGAAGGTCTTTATCCCCTAGAGATAAAGGCGGGCTTAGGGTCTCCTGGGACTGCTGATGCTTTGTGCCAATCTCCCCACTAAGGATATGCAGGAACCATCTCTGGGAAGACATCCAAGGGACTTGAGAAGTCACTCCATCCAAAAGAAATTGTGAATCTGAAGGTAGCAGGGTGGGAGATGGCTTCCCCACCTCCCACGGGTGAACTGGCCTCCTGGGGTGGGCTAGCATAGATTGATGAGAGGGAAAAGTCAATTCCAAAGCATTACTAGGAAGCCTAAGCCATTTGGGATCAGAAGGGCAGGGAGAGAGGCAACCTTAGAAATGACAGGCCAGCTCTACCTCCCAATTTTATTTTTACAAATGGATTAGTGTCATGGGGAAACACTTATTGATATGGAAGGATGTTTTGTTATTGCCCATTGGAGATGCTTTAATGACTCCTGCAGCACTCTCATTTTGTTAATCTGAGATAAGAAGAGTAAGAGTGGGTGTGCACATGTGTTTGTGCACATATGTGCCTATGTGTAGATACAAGGTGAAGTCAGCACATCCTCCAGGGCCTAGTAGAATAATGGAGATGGTATGGAACCAACTGGGAAGCTCCAGAAGCTTGTGGAGAACAAAGAGAGTGTAGATGGCTGTGCTATGTGTGCATATTTTTAGGAAGGGCAGAGTGACAGAATTCATGTGTCATGGCTTGGAATCCCTTCTCACCTGAACAGGTCTTTGCCTTCAGTGATGTGTATTTTCTTCATTCTTTAGTTGGAGCAGTGCAGGCACCTGCCAGTTGACACAAGGACTCTGTAGAGAACTGAGAAATGCTTGTGTATGGCACCCAGTCAATGGGTGTCACTGGCTGAGCTCCCTCCCTTGTTGCACACCAGACTCTGGTGACTAGAGGAGTTGACAAGACACAGCTGTGAAGAATTTAGCTCACACTGGACACATAAGCCATAGTAAGTGATAGCTCTGAATCCTTGTGGCTGAGACAGGGCTAGAATCTGAGGCCCAGGCCACCTCCCAGGCCAGCATGCACCCACCGTGCCACTGCTTTTGTTCTCTGGGGTCCCTGTGTCTTGCGGTCCAGCTTCCACTGGACACTGCACCTCTGAAGGAAGACAGATAACAAGTCTGATCACAGGTGTGTGACTGATGGGCTGGGGGTCCTGAGTTGGGTCCTGAGCCTTCATGTGCTCGCACGTGGCATTGTTTGCAGCTCAGACCCGGGGGTAATAACTGCAGCAAAGTGGTGCCTTTTCTAGAAAGTCAGCAAGTTAGGGGTCCCTGGAATATCCATGGTGCTCCTCCCTGGTAGGGAACCAGCTCCTGACCTGGGGGTGGGGGCTGGGTGAGGGGGCAGTGTGGGAGGAACGCTGTGAAGGCTGCGGGAGACAGGCCTGGTCACATCCTGCAGGTGGCCGGACAACACGGGGACACTCATGCACTGTAGTGCACCTCTTGCAGCCTCCTGTTTTTCCCCACAAAGCAGCAGTGACAAATATCTGCAGTGTGGCTGTGAAGAGGCAGGCAGCACGTGCACAGTGCCTGGAGCTCTGAGGGCTGGGTGAGGGCTGAGTGGGGATGTGTGGTCTCTTGCCACCCGCAAATGTGGGTTGGGAGTACTTGGACATGGATTCCTCTTGTGACAAAAGGGAATGTCGGATGATGCATTCGTGGGGCCTAGAAGTTCTTGCGTGACCCTGCTTTGGGCTCATTATGAGTGTCAGGTGCGTGGAAATCGGAGTTCTTTGCAGGCTTTGTGGATGAGAAAAAACTCAGCAGAGAAGGCAGGACAGGACCTGGGCCTTGCAGGACAGATGGGTGTGCACATGGGGAGAGGAACCACAGCAGGAGAAGGATGGTTGAGCAAATGCTCTGAGGATGGAATGTGTTGCATTTTCAGTGTTTGATGAGGAAACTAGCCAAGTGCAAAGAGTTCACCCACACAAATGAGAAGATCCCAGTGCCATCTTTCCTTCTTGTCATCATGATGATGATGATGATCATCATCATCATCACATTTCATTGAAATGATTTATGGGTGTCTCCATCTGCCCAGCCAGCCTGTGAGCTCTTGAGAGCAGAGACTGGAAGGTAGCAGGGTGGGAGATGGCTTGCTTCTGACCTGGGTCTCCAGGGCCCAGCACCTAGCAGGTGCTCCATATAGATGTATTTGAATGAATAAGTGAATGAGAGAGTGAGTGAATCTGTTGAGAAAGGCAGATTATGACCAGATTGTGGAAGGTCTTGTGTAGGGACTGGGGACCCATTGAAATGTTTGAGTGGGAAAATACCTCTCAAGGGGATGCTCTGGGGAAGAGTAACCTGAGAGCCATGTGCAGGGTGGACTGAGGGTAGAGAGAGCAGATAGGATGGAGGACCATGAGGAGGCAACCGGGTGAGGTTCTCAACTCATCTCTGAGATGATGGAAAAGAAAGCACAGCCAGGACAGGAATTAAACACGCACTCAGCAAACATTTTCATATAGTGGCCTTTTCCAATGGTTTCTACCATGCTTAAGAGTCTACATCCTTTTTTCCCCCTCTGGTATAATAATAGTAAAAGTCGGAAAAGAGTCTAAATAATTGAGAAGAGGTAGAAAAAGCTGCAACGTGCCACAGTTTTGTTCACCTGACTTGGCCGTGAAAAGGGCTGGAAGGTAAGCCCAAGAATGGATGGGGACAAGGAACATGGCAGGCACTGGATCTGAGAGGGAGAGAGGGCTGACGGCGGGCCTCAGCACAGAGCTCCTGTGTTCTTTTTCAGAAAAGGTGGAATTCTTGACTTTACTGTTATAAAGTGAGGGGTAGAGGAGGAGAAAGGATTAATAACTGTTTGTTTTCTGCCAAGTTAAAAACCTAAGTTCTTGCAATGATTTTATACACAATGTTCTAAAGATTTTATAAATTCCTCTCTAGGGACAAGCCTCCAGAGAGAATATGTCCCAAGGGAATGTCCCTGCAAGAACAGAGCCAGAGGGAGCAGTTGGAAGTTTCCTCAGAAATGCAAACCACCCTCTGTAGATTAAAGGCCTTCGCGTTGGCTTCTGTTTTGCCCTGTTGAAACTTGCCATGTTCAGAGAACCACAGTCAGTTAAGATCAACCTTCAAGGACATCCATAGATAACAGAAGCCCAAAATGTCCAGTTACAATGTCAGAAAGGGAGACAGAACAAATGGGAAGAGCACAGTGTGATTGTCTAACCCTGGAACCTCCCCATTTTTAGTTTTTACTATACTTTGTTTCTGGTCATGATTAGTAGAAAACCTTGCAGACAGAATGGGCCTGTACACCTGCTTGTCTTCAGTGTTACAAGGTAGGTAGGTTGAGTTCTCTCTTCAGCCAGGTTTGGGACAGAAGAACCCAGGGGAGTAAGAGGTGGGACAGCCACAGAAAGGAGAGGAAAGCTACAAAGGTCCTGGGGCCTTTGTCAGAGAAGGAAAGGGAGAATCTCCTAATTAGAGGCTGTGATGGTTAATTTTATGTGTCAGTATGTCTGGGCCATGGCCCAGGAATGTGGTCAAGCATTATTCTGGATGTTTCTGTGAGAGTGTTTTGGATGAGATTAACATTTAAATCAGTTTGAGTAAAGCTGACTTTGAGTAAAGAAGATTGCCCTCCACAGTCTGGGTGGGCCTCATGCAATCAGTTGAAGGCCTGAATAGGACAAAAGACTGACTTTCCCCAAGCAAGAGGAAATTCTGCCAGCAGACAGCTTTTGGACTCAAATTGAGGCGTTGGCTCTTCCCTGGGTTCTCAGCCTGATGACCTTTGCAACTGAACTGCAGCATTGGCTCTCCTGGGTCTCCAGCCTACAGGCCACCCGGCAGATTTTGGGTTAGCCAGCCTCTATAATTGTGTGAGCCACTGCCTTAAAAGAAACCTCCCCTTATACCCTCTCTGTATATCTACATCCTACTGGTTCTGTTTCTTTGGAGAACCCGGACTAGTTTAGAGGCTTAGTTACAGCAGCTCCACGGATTTCTGGTACCTCCATTCTTGGGACTGCACCCAGGAAGGAGGAGGAACCAGCTGGAGCAGACAGACCTTTCAGAGTTAGTGCCCCTTGGCGAAGCCACTGCTTCACTCCTGCTTGCCTTTGGTTACGTGTGCTATTAGCAAAACTTGCTTGGGCTCAAGCCATAGACAATTCCAAGCATGCTAAAACTTTGGAGAGAGGTATTTGCTACATTTACAGGGGGATGTTTGAATGTTATTTAGAGAAAGCAGAGCATGATAATTACTTGCCAAGTAGGATTCCCTTGACTCAACATTAAAAAACAGATATGAAACAGAAAGCACAGCATTAGAACAACATTTCTCTTCAATAATGAACTTTACTCTGAAGTAGATGGTTAACCCTCAAGTATTCTAATTTGTCTTCATATTCTGGCCCAACGAAATTTCAGCCAATTAGCATTCCTGACTTGGTGTAATACAATGCATAGCTTTATGGTTTTGACCATGCTTGTTGAATGGAGTGATTGTCTTGACCATTCAGATTGAGCAGGGACCATGACTAGACAAATCAAGTAGATAGCATAGAGAGTAGATAGCATAAAGATTCAGTGCAAAAAATAAAGCACATGTCTTTCAGGCTGGAAGACATTTCTGAGAAACAGAGAAGTGTGTCCTTCTGCTCCAAGATTCATTTCCAAATTGGTGACTGTGAACCCCAGAAGGCTGCCAGTCATGATGGCACCCAAGGCCACCAGGCGGCCAAGAAGGGAGCTGGACCTCAGCAAATAGAAGGGGCACTGACGGAGCAGTCTTGGCTCCAACTCTTTTAGTGCTGAAATAAAATTTTGTGCTAATTGGTCAGTCTTGAATCCTGACATTTGGGGTGAGGGTCAGGGGTATTGGGAGAAGAAGAGGGGAGAAGGAGGGAGACATTTCTAGCCAATTCCAGACATTCTTACTGCAGTAACAGCATTGAAACACTGACCAAATGCTTGAACTGAAAATGAAACATTAGACAGTGAGATTTTAGTGGGAGGAAAGTGGACTTCATATGACATACACCATGTTCTTGATAAACTACTTGCTAAACTCCTAAAATGCCATGTTCTCTTCCCATTCTAGGTCTTGCCCCATCTTTGCTGGAGACTACCTATTCATTAACCTAACTTCTCCTTGATCATTAGGTCTTTATGCAGAACCACTTCTAGAAGCCTTTCTCGTTCTTCCTGGGTGCTGCCACAGCCCCGCCACCTGGTAGAATAACTGCCTCCTAGACTGTGTGCTCCTTGAAGGCAGGGATGTGATTTGCACACAGTTATATCTACTGTGCCTTGAACAGGACATATAAGTGGCCTCCTTCCCACTCCCTAAAGTTTTGACCTTGTCCCAGAGCCCAGTGGATCTGATTCAATCCCAAAGCAGGGATGCTATAGGGCCCTACCTATTCTTATCTAGCTGATCCCATTTTTGGACCTGCTTTGACACAGAAACCCACTTTCTGCATTTATTCCTTAAAATATAGTCCCTGCTTGCTACCCCAGCTCTTCCAGAAAATGGATTTCCTTTCTTAAATTTCAGTTTCTCTTGGTTTTACCAAATACCTGCAAGTAGGTCTCCCCATTTCTGATAATGGAGGCTGGTTGGTTCTGTTAGAACTTGTGCCCATCATCAGTTTTTCCAGCTTGTCTTAGATACGATCCTAGACCCTGAGCATTGGCTATGCCATCAACAAATGGGCATTTCAGCCTGTTTCAGACCTAACTTTAAGTGCATGTCCTTTAATAACTGATGCTATCTTTTTGTTTGTTTGTTTGTTTTTGTTAATGTTGTTTTGTTTTGTTTTTTAGATTCAAAGTCTTGCTATGTTGCCCAGGCTGATCTCCTGGACTCAAGCAATCCTCCTGCCTTGGCCTCACAAAGTGCTGGAATTACAGGCATGATCTGCCATGTCTGGCTCTGTGTATTCTAATACTGGTCTCTCACCTGGCCCTGAGGGACCTCTTGGACACCATTCCTGGGCTCTCTGGATCTGTCTGTCCCTCCTGGCAGTTCCCAGATGTCAGGGATTGGCTGTGGGTACAATCTCATAAGCGTAAGGATAAACAGTAATGTGTCTTGGAAACATGCTCAAAGACCTAGATTTTCTATGTTTGGAGATTTAAAACTTTTTTTTCTGCAAATTGCAAAACAAAGACCAGCTGTAGTCTCCCAAGAAAAAGCCCAATTATACTCATGCCAGGTGGAGTCCTACTTTTGTAATGAAATGTAGGGTCTTGTCATGGGTCCAGTATGGTCCCCCAAAGAAGTCCACACCGTAATGCCTGGAACTTGGGAACATGTTACCTTACATGGCCAAAGGGAGTTTGCAGATGTAAGTGGGTTACTGACCTTAAGATAGACAGACTCTCCAGGTGAACTCAGTTCAATCATCTGAGCTCTTAAAAGCAGGGAACTCTCTCTGGGTGGACTCAGAGAGATGCAGCAGAAAGGAAGTCAAGGAGATTCAACGTGCAGTTCTGAGAAGGGATTCAGTGAGCCGTTGCTGGCTCTGAGAAGTAGGAGCCTTGTGCAAGGATTCAGGAAAGGTCTCTAGGAACTGAGGATGGTTCTCAACTGACAAGCACAAGCAACTGAATTCGGCCAGGCATCTGGGGGAGCTTGGAAGCAGATTCTTCTCCAGAGCCCCACTAAGGATTGTGGTTCTGCTGACAGCTCGATTTCAGCCCACGAGACTCGAAAGAGGACCCAGCCTGAGTGTGGTGGTTCCCACTTGTAACCCCAGCACTTTGAGAGGCTGAGGTGGGAGGATCACTTGAGCCCAGGAGTTTGAGAGCAGCTTGGGGAATATAGTGAGATCCTATCTCTACAAAAACAAACAAACAAAAAACCAGAAACTGCTCAACAGGTTCACCTTGCCTGCTGCCTAGACAAAGCTGATTTATCAAGACAGGAGAATTGCAATAGAGTAATTCACGCAGAGCCGGCTGTGCAGGTGACTGGAGTTTTATGATTACTTAAATCAGCCTCCTCGCGCATTCAGGGATCAAAGTTTTTAAAGATAATTTGGTGGGTGGGGGCCAGTGAGTCGGGAGCGCTGATTAGTAAAGTCAGAGATGAAATAATAGGGGGTTGAAGCTGTCCTCTTACGCTGAGTCAATTCCTGGGTGGGAACCACAAGATCAGATGAGCCAGTTTATCAATCTGAGTGGTGCCAGCGGATCCATCAAGTACAGGGTCTGCAAAATATCTCAAGCACAGATCTTAGTTTTTACAATAGTGATGTTATCCCCAGGAGCAATTTGGGGAGGGTCAGAATCTTGTAGCCTCCAGTTACATGACTCTTAAGCCATAATTTCTAATCTTGTGGCTAATTTGTTAGTCCTACAAAGTCAGTCTAGTCCCCAGGCAAGAAGAAGGTTTGTTTTGGGAAAGGGCTGTTTTAAACTATAAACTACAAACTAAGCTCCTCCCAAAGTTACTTTGGCCTACACCCAGGAATGAACAAGGACAGCTTGGAGGTTAGAAGCAAGATGGAGTTGGTTAGGTCAGATCTATTTCACTGTCTCAGTTATAATTTTGCAAAGGTGGTTTCACAGCAAGCTATGATCGTGCCACTACAGTCCAGCCTGGATGACAGAGCAAGCAAGACCCTATCTCGAAACAAATAAAATAAAAACAAAAGTAAAAAGAAGACCCAGTTGAACCACACTGTACCCAGATTTCTGAGCTACAGAACTGTGAAATAATACACTGGTGGTGTTTTAAGCACTGAATTTGTGGGGATTTGTTCTGGCACCAATGGAAAATGAATGGAGGCCATTATGGAGGTCAGATGGGACCTTGATGGGAAGATCTCCCATTGCCTCTTGCCATCTAAGATCCTTGGGCTGCAAAGCATCTCTACTGCTCTTTGCCGATTGCACAGTTAATGAAGAAAAAACCCCCTGAGCCAAGAACACTGGGATTTTCATCTCCATCTCACAACAGCTTTCTTCCTGGGCAGGAGCTTCCCTCAGTCCCACATATTTGGAGTTCCACAGCCTTCCCTGGGAGCCAGAATGTGGTCATTTCCTTGCCCAGCCCAGTACAGCCAAGCTCTAAGGAAGCTGTTATCAAAACAGGAACACTCGTTTCATGTGTCCAGTACTTCTGGCTGCAAAGTGGAAAGAGACTTACTCCGCAGCAAAAGCAAAGCATCAAATAAAACATTTCTGTGAAAGACCTGGCAAGCAGGCACGTCAGCTCTCTGAAGACATCCTCTTGTTCAGCAAAGTGAAATAGTCTATAGAAATAGGGCTGGAACAAAGGGCACTGGTGGTTTTGTCCTGGATTCCCTGTGAATGGTCAGCTTCCTTGAGCAGAGTTCAGTGCAAATGAGGCCAAGGCTAGGGACTGGCTCTGGAGGCAAGTCAATGAGCTCCAGTCTATTTTGTGGAGAAAGACTCCCTCTAATTCAAAATGCCTTGACCACCTAATATTTTCCAGGTCCTGTGCTAGGGGCTGGGAGGACAGAGAGAAAGAGTCAGATCCTCCCACAAAAATCCACGAGATGTTGGGGAGCCGAACTTGTAAACAGCCATCACCAACGCAAAGAAGGATGCACTGATGCTATCTAGAGGCGCACAGGAAATGGTTCATGGGCATAGAGGTAGGAGATATGGCTTCTGCTTGCATATTCCCAATGAAGTGTCACAGGAGAGAGAGTATTTGAGCCAGACTTTGATTGAGAGTCAGGGACAAAAAATTGTTGATGACATGTATTTGGTGCTTTACATTTCATAATTTCACTTCAATGGAATTTTGGTAGGTAGAGCATAGCCGAGGTGTTTTAATGTAGAAAACTGTAGGAGTAGGTATACATGGGCATAAAGATGTAAAAGTTCATGATATTTCCAGCAACTAGGCGTTCGCATTGATACTGGGGTATTGTTGCTTCTACTTCTCAGTGGACACGGAATCTATCCAGGAATGTTCCTGATTTATATCAGATAGATTTACATCAGGAACATACCTAGATAGATTTATATCAGGAACATACCTACGTAGATTCCCATACCTATTTACATAGATTCGAATCTATGATTTTACACTTATGTCTTCAATTCCGAACAGCACCTCAGGGTTTAGTTTAGTTTTCTCACTTTCCATATACATATATGTATTTTTTGAGATGGAGTCTCGCTCTGTTGTCCAGGCAACAAACATGTAATGGCGCATCTTGGCTCACTGCAACTTCCACTTCCCCAGTTCAAGCAATTCTCCTGCCTCAGCCTCCTGAGTAGCTGGGATTATAGGCGCCCACCACCACGCCTGGTTAATTTTTGTATTTTCGGTAGAGATGGGGTTTCACCATGTTGGACAGGCTGGTCTTGAACTCCTGATCTCAGGTGATTCACCTGCCTTGGCCTCCCAAAGTCCTGGGATTATAGGTGTGAGCCACCGTGCCTGGCCTCACTTTCCATATTTGTAACTCGCTTCTCCACAGTGTTCCTGGAGAATAAAGTGCACTGAGATAGAGAAGACAGATGTGAAGGATGGTTTAGGATCTGCCAGGGAGGCCCCTGAGTGCCATGATAAGATAAAAGACTCTGTCTCTCAGGTTTGGTTGAGTTATTCAAGGTTTCTGAGAAGAGAGTGATAAGATTCAGTCAGAAGAGTAAAGTTAACAGACATTTAAATAGAATCAAATACAGTTTTTAGGTAGAAAGGGAAGGCCTGGGGACATGTGTTGCAGAGTGGTAAAAATGATCTTGGACTGAGTTCAACTTGGTTGCTAGATAGATCCATACTGCTATGCCCCTGTGTGATAAGCTCAGCATATTCCTTCACATTCTGGAATGCTTTTTACTTGGAATCTGAAAGTCTCCATGGAGGTGCTCAAGAGGTTACACTGTGCTTGTTTACCCATCATCCATGTCGTAACAAGGACCCATTATTACCCAAGAGGGAGGTTTCTACATAAGGATTTTATAAATGGATAACCTGTGTCACAATGAGGCTGGAGTTCATTGTCAGAGGACACTGGAATCCTTCTTCAGTGATTATGTGTAAGTCAGGATGTCTTTTGTGGCAAATAATTGAAAACCCAATATGACAAGCTTAAACAACAAGGAATTTTAATCACTCCTGTGGCTGACAGTCCAGAGGAATCAGGACGGGCTCGATCCGGTGGCCCCAGATCTTTCCCTGTGATCCTCTTGGCTCTGCTTTCTTCTCACACTGGCAGTGGATGATCACATGATTTTTTGGGTCTAATCTCAATGCCTGGCATTATCCAGAGGAGGAAAAATGTTTCTTTCAGAAAGTCTTCAGAGAAGGAAAAAAGACTGTTTTGGAAGTTTTCAGTAATAGTAATAGTCTCCTCGTATCTTAAGAACATTTCTTTCCATTTGTTCTATTTTCCTTCTATTTTTTGGGAAACGATCTCAAATTTAGAGAAAAGCTTCAAGAACAGTACAAAAAAGTCATTTCTCTGAATTATTGGAGGGTAGTTTGCTGACATGAAATTCTGTGCACCAGGATAATTTAGTGTATATTTCCTGTGGAACAAAGACATTCTCCTACAAAGCCGAAATTCTAAATCACAGACACCATTGAAGTTTTTTTTTTTTTTTCTTTGAGATGAAGTCTCACTGTGTCACCCAGGCTGGAGTGCAATGGTGCAATCTCAGCTCACTGCAACTTCCACCTCCTGGGTACGAGTGATTCTCCTGCCTCAGCCTCCCTAGTAGCTGGGATTACAGGCATATGCCACCATGTCTGGCTAATTTTTGTATTTTTAGTAGAGCTGAGGTTTCACCATGTTGGCCAGGCTGGTCTCAAACTCCTGACCTCAGGTGATTCACCTGCCCCAGCCTCCGAAAGTGCTGGGATTACAGGCGTAAGCCATTGCACCCGGCCTTCCATTCCAGTTTTGCCACTTGTCCTGATTATGTCCTTGTAAAGGATGTCTGACTTTCATGACCTTGATATTTTAAAAGACTATTTTATTGAAGGTCCCTTGGTTTGGGTTTATCTGATGTTTCCTTATGATTGGATTCAAGTTTTGCATCTATGGCAGGAATATCACAAAAAGTAATGTGGTGTTTGTTTCGTTGCATTGTGTCACCTGGCGCGTGATTTTGATTTGTTTCATCGTGGGAGATGTTAGTTTTGACCACTTAATTAAAGCAGTATCTGCCAGGCTTCTCCACTGTAGTTAACTTACTTTTCCTTTGTAATTATTAAGTTGTAGGAAGGTACTTTGAGACACTGTGAATATATACCTTCTTATCAAACATTTAATATCTTAATTTATCTATATATTTATATTAGTATGGACTCATGAATTCCTAATTCATTTAATGGGTTATGATCTCTAACTACTGTTGTTTATTTTGATATTGAGATTCTCCTTTATTTGACTGTCGGAACCCCTTTAATCTGGACTCTGTGTCCTTTTGAAATGTCTCCTAATTCTTTGGGCACTTCTTACTTTCTGGTAGAATAAGATATTCCAGACTCATTTTGCCCTTTCCTTGCTCAAATCATGGAACCAGCCACTTTTTTTTTGGTAAGTAGTCCTAGCTCCATTTAGTGGAGAAAGATATTTAGAAGCCAAAATTTGGATGCTAAGTATTTTCATTGCTACTGGGTTGTCATTGCTTCTAGAGTCTCTCAGTGAACAGGGCTAGGGACTCTACGCTGTTATATATGCCTGCATTTACATCTATGTCTATTTCTACATTGATCAATCTACAAATTGAAATCCATGACTTCACACCAATGTCTCCAATTCCAACACAACACTACAGGGTCAAACTAGTTTCTCTCTTTCCATGTTTGTGATTCACTACTCCAAGAGTGACAAACTTGGCTATCATAATTCTCATCCTATTTGTTCATCTGACTAATCCCTAATGTGTAATCAATTTCCCATTGCTGTAGTCTTCCCTCCCAACATCCTGTCTTTCCTTGATAGTAGCATCCTCTCGTTTCTTATCAGCTTTCACAGCCATGTCTGAACCAGTCACTGAAAGAGGGATACAAAAACCTTTATTTAGACCAACGGCTCAAAGCTGCCTCTGGAGCTGGGGTGGGGTCATCTTTCATTGGGATACGTGGGCTGTGTCTAGGAGAGGTAGATATCTAAAAAAATTTCAAAGTTCTCTTAGAAAAAAAGAAGGGAGAATGGATGTTGAATTAGCAGTAACAGTGCCCACTAAAGAGCTGTACAAACACATTCCTGTTATTGAAAGCAAGCAGCTCTCATCCCAACAAGCATGTCAAACTGAAGGCAGACCTCTTGCATCATCTTTCTAATGATGGGAAGCACAACTCCTTGGTGCTAGAGCCAAGGAACAATGTCTGACTGCCGAGAAAAGAACCAATAATGTAAACAGCCTCCATGAACAGCAAACTATTCAGACAAGAATTCTGGAGCAGAGCCCAGGGCTTAAGTCATGGCAGAATAAATATATTCTGAAATCACAGCCCAGCTTTTCCCTATCTCAACCCCCTTCCTGTTCCCTTCCCCATACAATTATTTGGATTAAATGTATGTGAATTCAAAATGTTAAAGACATTGACAAATTTCTCTATGGAAATGTTGCAAAAAGTTCCACTTTCACCAAAGCGTTGATGAATGCAGGCTCCTCCATACCTGGGCCACATGGGCCAACATGATGTATTAGTATTACCAGACTTATGCATTTTTCCATTCTGAAAATTGGCACTCGTTGTTGTTGTTTGGATTTGCATTTCTTTAATCATAAATAAAGTAAAACATGTTTTCATGTGGTTAAAACATCGTTTTTGACCAGGTGCAGTGACTTATGCCTGTAATCCCAACATTTTAAAAGGCTGAGGTGGGAGGATCGCTTGAGGACAGGAGTTCAAACCAGCCTGGGCAACATAGCGAGACCCCATTTCTGTAAAAAATAAACAAAATTAGCTGGGCCTGGTGGTGCGTGCTTGTGGTCCCAGCTACTCAGGGGATAGTGAGCTGGGATGGGAGGACAGCTTGAGGTTGGGAGGCCAAGGCTGCAGTAAGCCGAGATCATGCCACTGCACTCCAGCTTGGGTGACAGAGTGAGACCCTGTCTCAAAAAAAAAAAAGAATCATTTTTATGTTTTCTGTGAAAGACTATTTATATACTCTGGCTACTTCATTGAATGAATGATTTTTTTTCTTACTGATTTGTAAGAGCTCTTTGTATATTGAGAAAATTACAATATGATTTTGTGATATGAATTGCAAATATTTCACCTACTTTGTTTTTAGAATAGTTTTTTCTGGTTAACATTTTTTGCCTTTTATGTTGTAACATGTATTAATCTTTTGCTTAAGGCCTTATGACCTGAAGAATTCAATTCTGTATAAAGCATGTTACTGCTAAGCCCTGCCCCTCCCCGTCCTCATCCATCCCAAGCAGTCTGGTTTCTACCCCAAGATCTTAGCCCTTGCTCTGTCAGGATGGACCCTCAACTGAGGCCTTTCGGGATATTCCTTTGTCATAAACTGAGAGCCCATGGTATTCTAGATGCTGTTCTAGGTGCTGAGGATACAAAGATTCAGGTGAAAAAGACCCAGCCTGTGCCTCCCAGGAGCTCAGAGTCGGGTTGTGTGAACAAATACATTGAATAAAGTCTATGATAAAAGTCTGTACAGGGTAGAATGGAGCCAAAAACAAAACAAGTCAAGAAAGGTGGTGACCCTTGATTTGAGTCTTGCAAGTGGCACAGGTTTTCGCCAGGTACATCGAGAATGAGTGGAGAAGGGCATTCCAGGGAGAAGAAGCATCTGGGGTCCAGGTGTGGCTGCTGCAGAGGGAGGGCACATCTGCCAGGTAAGAGGGTCCAGATCACAGAATCCTGAGGTTGGGCTTTGCTCTGAGGGCGGTTGAAGGGTTGTAAGAAGAGAGAGGTAATCGGGTTTGTAATACAACACTGCTCTTCACAGCAGGGTGGAAGGATGGGGGAGGAACGGCAGATTTAGAGACTCAAAGACCAGATACGAAACCACAGTTCATGTGACACTGGCAGAAGTCTAGGACCTAATGGTGAGTAATAGGAGGGTGGAGAGCAGAGGATGAGTGTGAAGGAGGAAGACTAGCTAAGGTTAGGTGTATTAGAAGGAGGTGGTTTGGACGTTGGAGAGTAGGAGGCGGAGGAGTGGGGAGTGATATGGAAGGCAGGATCGAGGAGGGGACTCTGAGTCTCTTTGGCTGTGGAAGGTGCTGCTGACACTGAGGAGGGAACGCAGGGCAAGGTGATTTAGTTTTGGGCTTACGGCGTTTGAGGAGTCAGTGGGACATCCCAGTAGAGACAACTCGTAGGTGGCTGGGAATAAACAGCTAGGGGTCTGGAGAGAGCCTAGGCTGGAGATGCAGATTCGAATTAGTCATCAGTGATGGGGAGGCCCTGACAGTGGATGGGATGGCCAAGTAGTGGTGTAAAGTCCTGCTTCTTAAGTGTGTATTATAATATAATATAATATAATATAATATAATATAATATAATATATAATATAATAATTTAATTTATTTAAGGACAGAGTCTCACTCTGTTGCCCAGGCTGGAGCGCAGTGGCATGATCATGGCTCACTGCAGGCTCAACCTCCCCAGACTCAGGTGATTCTCCCACCTCAGCCTCCCAAGTAGCTGGACTACAGGCACACACCACCACACCCGGCGAATTTCTGTATTTTTTTTTTTTTTTTTTGTAGAGACAGGGATTCGCCATGTCACCCATGCTTGTCTCGAAATCCTGGGCTCAAGCAGTCTGACTGCCTTGGCCTCTCAAAGTACTGGGATTACAGGCATGAGCCACTGTGCTTGGCTGTATGTGTATGTTTTAATTTAACAAATATTTACATAGCACCTGCTATAGACCAGGTACTTTATGCATACTTGTTCATTTAAAACAAACAACTTTTAGGAAGATACTATTATTATCCTCATTTTGCAGATGAGAGAGCTGGGGCTCAGAGAGGTTCACCAATCTGCCCAAGGTCTTGCAGGTCAAAGTGGCAGAGACGAGGCTTGAACCTAGGTTCTCTGGCCACAATACTCAAGCCCTGTCCCACCACACTGTGCTATGCTGCTACTTTATACAGCACATTGATTGTCAAGGAAGTGTATAGGAGTGAGAATAACTACAACTTATTTTATCCTGGGACCCAGAGATCTTTGTATAAAGACTCTACTACCTGCCCTTACATGGAGACATCTGTGAGTTGAGGAGGAGCCTTTGATTTATGGGTGGAGGGACCACGCTACCTGTATCTGTTCTCTATGGATGCAGGGCATTGAATGACAGCGAGCAGCTGACAGGGAGGGCCACTGGTCCCCTCACTGCTTGCCAGTTTCAGTTAATTTCCATCTACTTTTTCTACGCCTCCCCACAATGATTCTTGGTTTTGTGTTTCACCAGGATCCAGATGGTGTTGTAAGTTCATTATTCCCACCATAAATCTTCAAAAAAATCACATATCAGTGATAGAGAACATATAAAGAGAAGACAACAGATCACAGAAACGTTAAAAAACAGGACAAAATTTGCACGGATCAGAAGTGTAACAGAAGCACAACTCAGGGGGATGTGCTGTCACAGGACTTTTGGATTTAGGTCCTAAAACAGGCACAGTGGATGAGAGTTTATATGCTGCAAAGTCATGAGCACTAAATGTACTTCACATGGGGCAGGGGTCCTGGGCCAGGCTCATTACATGCACCTAGGCAATGGGATTGGGCTCTCCCTGCAAAGGAGGCTGAAAAAAGTTACTGCTGGCTGCATATTCTGTTTCAGGGCCTCTGGCTTATACAACTACCCAGGAGGGCTGGAGAGAGGAGATCCAGCCATTTATCTAGGACTTGAGCTAAGCTGCCTGCTGCATCAAAGGCAGAATCTGAGGTATCTCACTCACCACAACATGGAATTCCTAAGCCATCATTGTAAGATTTGGTTCAAGACTGGGAGATCTGAGAGAGGGGCAGGTGGAGGTGACCAGCAAACTGCTAGGCAGGGTGGGGTAAGTGGAGAAAGAGAGAAAAGAGGAAGAAACAGAGGAGAGAGGTGAGAGGAGGGAGGGGGAGAGAAAGAGAAAGAGAGAGAAGAAGTCGGCTGGGGGTGGCAGGGAGAATTTCCACTCAATAGGAGCCTATAAACTAAAACTTTTTGTTTGTTTGTTTTTTGTGTGTTTTTCTGAGATGGAGTTGCTCAGGCTGGAGTGCAGTGTGCAATCTGTGCTCACTGCAACCTCTGCCTCCCAGGTTCAAGCAATTCTCCTGCCTCAGCCTCCCGAGTAGTTGGGACTACAGGTGGATGGCACCATGCCTGACTAATTTTTGTATTTTTTAGCAGAGATGGGGTTTCACCATATTGGCCAGGCTGGTCTCAAACTCCTGACCTCAGGTGATCTGTCCACCTTGGCCTTAGTGACTCTTCGGAGGACAGCTGTTCACCTGCCTAGGGCTGCTGCATGATCAATAATAGCTGCTATTGTGTTGAGCCATTGCTTCTTTGGATGGTCAAAGATATCAAGGAAAGAAAACTTATTTAAAAGATGAATAGGAAGTAATTTTAAAAAGGCAGAAATAAAATATCACTAGGTGAATATGGAAAAGAATCAATTTGAAATCCTAGAAATAAGAACAATGATAAATCTAAAAATTCAATAGATCAAATTGAATGGAAACTTTAGACCAAACACAATTGAAGAAAAAATTGATGAACTGGAAATATCACCAGAAAGTACTATAGAGTGAAAATGAAACAAAAAATATGAAAGAGAAGTGAAGAGTCACAGAAGGGAGTTCAAAAAGCTCTAATAATCATATAATAAGAGTTCCAGAAAAAGTCAATAATTGATTCAATGGTGAACTGTTATATTTGAAGATACAGATAATCCTTGACTTATGATATTTTGATTTATGAATTTTTTACATTATGATGGGGTAAAAGCAATATGCTCCTTAATTTACAATGGGGTTATATCTCAATAAACCCATCCTGAAACTTTACTGGGACATAACCCCACTGCAAGTTGAAGAGCATTTGTATATTGATGAGAATTTTTAAGAGTTGAAGAAAGCCACTGGCTCTTAGGTTAAAAATATACACTGAATCAGTAAAAATAAATCCACACATAAATGCCTTGTGCGTACACAACACCAGTGTAATAAAACATTGGATATCAAGAATAAGGATAAAATATTAAAGGGTACTGGAAAAAAACAGTAAACCTATACAAGATGATAATTAGTATGACATCAGACATTTTAACAATGATAGATTTGAGGAGACAATGAAGTAGTATCTTCAAAGTGCTAATGGAAAACATGGACAACCTGAAATTTTACACCAAGCAAAACTATTATTTACAAATTAAGACAAAATAAATAAATTGTCAGACAAAGATTAAATTAGTTTACCAACTACAGATTCTCACAGAAAGAACTAATAGACATGAATTTCCATGAGATGAAAAGTGAACCAAGAGAGAAAGTACAGGATCTAAGGAGCAATGATGTACACAAATAAAATACTTGGTAACGTACATTTTACAAAGATAATCAATGAGGAAAAAAGTCTACTTTTTGTGTGTACATTAAAAAAGAAATGTTCAACATCTAGATAGCATTCACAAGGAAGAGGATGTTCAGTGAGTAGTTGAAACATGCTGAGATTCTTGTCTTGTTTGAGAGGAGAATAAAGACTCTGAATAAATTTAACTTTCTTATAAACATTTATGGTTAATTATGATTGCTAAAAATCAAGGAGTAAAACTTAAAGAACAGACCACAATATATCCTTCCAAAGCAGCAAAAGTTAAGGAATAAAGAAAACTTTATCAAAGTTTGAGAAGTTAGGAAAGGAAAAAAGAAGAAGAAAAAGGAAAAACCAAAGCCAAAACCACAGGAATAAGATGGTAGAAATGTCCCCAAATAGCTCAGTAGTTAAAATAAATGTAAATTGTTGGAGGCTTTTTATTTCTTCTTTTTTTTCAAGCTACAGTCCTCAATAGATGTAGATGAAGGCCTTTAAAAAGACATAGATGTTCACATTTTATTTTTATTTGTATTTATTTATTTATTGAGACAGGGTCTTGCTGTGTCACCCAGGTGAGAGTACAGTGACACGATCTCACTGCAGCCTCAACTTCCTAGGCTTAAGCAATCCTTCCACCTCAGCCTCCCAAGTAGCTGGGACCGCAGGTGAATGCCACCATGCTTGGCTAACTTTCTGTGTTTTTTGTAGAGATCAGGTTTCGCCATGTTGCCCAGACTGGTCTTGAACTCCTGGGCTCAAGTGATCCTCCTGCCTCGGCCTCCCAAAGTGCTGGGATTACAGGTGTGAGCCACTGTGCCTGGCCTAGATTTGAGTTTTAAAACTGAAATTCAGCTTTGTGCTATTTATAGGAGACATAGTTAAGAAGAAATGACACAGAATAGCTAAAAATTAAATGAAAAAAGCTAAATCAGACAAACACTAATAAAAAGAAAACTGACATAGCAAATTTAATAGCAGACCAAACAAATTTTAGGTCAAAAATTTATAAATAGGGATAAAGGAGAACATTTATGGCTGGGCGCGGTGGCTCATGTCTGTAATCCCAGCACTTTGGGAGGCTCAGGCAGGCGGATCACTTGAGGTCAGGAGTTCAAGACCAGCCTGGCCAACATGGTGAAAACCCTTCTCTATAAAAAATACAAAAATTAGCTGGGCATGGTGTTGTGCACCTGTAGTCCCGGCTACTCAGGAGGCTGAGGCAGGAGCATGACTTGAACCTGGGAGGTGGAAGCTGCAGTGAGCTGAGATCACGCCACTGCACTCCAGCCTGGGCGATAGAGAAGACTCCATCTCAAAAAAAAAAGAAAAAGAAAAAAAGAACATTTACAATAGGAAAAGAACAATCCTGCAAGAAGTAACAGATTTGTATGTTCTTAGGATAACCTCAATATTTATAAAGCAAAACCAATAGAATTACAAGGAATATTTATATGGAAATAGATTAAGCTGGTAAAAAAATAAAGATATAAAGGATTTCAACAGCATAATTAAAAAGTTGGTCAAATTAGATAAATGGAGAACTCTGTACCTAACAAAGTGATTATGCATTATTTTCAAGCACACTTTGAATACTTACAAAATTGACCCTCTTGATAAAACAGTCGTATCTTCTGACTATAATGCAGTTAAATTAGAAATCCACAGTTAAAAAAAGAGTATATGACATGAGATAAATCTATGTATCTGAAAACTATAAAACCAATTCCCCAAAATCGTTTTTGGGTTAAAGAGGAAATCATAATAGAAATTGGCAAGGGAGCACTTGTGGCTTTTGACATATATTATATGCATGTTAACTTGTTACCTTGCTAAAAAGTAGCAGCTTATTTTATTACCTTGACTTACACTTGAACAGTTCCTTTTGTATTTTCCTGTTACCTCTCTACCGCCTCTCTAATCGTCAAGATTTTTGCTTTTATTTTGCTCAAAAAACATTTCTCAGAAACCCTCTTTACTTTTATAGCTTTTGTATTTTTATCCTTGTTCTTTATCCTCAATACCTTCTGCTTTTACATTGTAAACTTACCGTCTCCATAGTTTTTGGCTTTCAATGCTACTTTTGTATTTTTAACTTTTAAATCTCATAGACATCTAATCTTTTCTTTTACATATCTATTATTATCTCATTATTCCAAACTCTTTGAAAATAATAATTATATTTAAATATTTTAGTCCTTTCAAAACTTTTTCTTCTCTAACCTTTCAAAAATCTTCTCCAAATTTCCTACCTTATGGATATTATTTTACCCAAGTGTTTTTGTTCTGTTAGCCCCCTTTTTTCTTAGTGTCTAGGATAGGCACCATCTTTGGAAGCATGGCCTCAAGATGGTGGCATGGAGGGGACTGACACAGGCAGGGGAGCTTCAGGTCTGCTGGCTCTCTCCTCCCTCCTTGTCACCCCTCAACCTCTGGGCTGCCCTTTGGGCTCATGACGATGTATCTCAGAGCCCAAGGGGATTGGGCTTCCCTTCTGGGGGACTCTGGAAGCTCCTGGGTTAACTACTCTCAGGGCTCTGGTTTTCTCCATGCAGATAAAGTACTTGGTTTCCTGGAACAATTTTTCTTTCTCAGTCTGAGGGCTCTGATCTATACATAACCTTTGTACTTGGGCCACCTACACGAACCACATGCCATGAGGCTGGAGGGAATGGAAGGAGACCAGGCGGTTATGACTGCAGACCTTGGCCTGACCCCAGGAAGCGCCAGTGTGGTTTTATTCCCTGGGCATCACAGCACTGTTTTCCAGGCTGGGCTTCTGTACCACTTGCTGTTAGACCATATTTTCAAATGGACCCACCTTCCTTTCCGTTGGGAATATGAACATTTTTTCTCTTGATGCATGATTCTCCTTAGCTTCCTCCCCTATTAACGGAGTTCAAAAAGAATGTGCCTAGGGCAAAGGATTTTCTGTTTTCGGGGTCAAACATCAGGCTTGCTGCAAGTCTGCCAGGCAGAACGGCTTTCTTCATGTGGCAAGACCTAAAGTGGGCAGTCAGGTCCACCTGGGGACAAGGGGGCCAGACTCACCTGTCACTGGAGGCTGGGAAGGATTTTCAATGCACAGGAAGGTTCTTTGCCTCTCATCCATCTCACAAAAAAGGAAGAGGACACACCTCTGGAGAGGTTAGAATCCTTGAGAGAAAACTCGCCACACGTACTGACAATGCGCTCATCCTCACGCAGCTGCCCCCATCACAACTTCCCTTTGGTTTTCTACAGCCTGCCACTCAGTGCTCAAGAAAGAGTTCTCTTGCGTGCTTGGGGTTTTCAAAGCGAGGACCCTGACATTTTGGTCTTTATAAAAAAATACATCATTGAGGGAGACCTCAATTTTAAAACCTGCCTCTTCCCATTTTCAAGGAGGTTTATATTACTTGTTCCTCTGGTTATCAAGGAAAATAATTGAAAAGAGAGTAAGTGCACTCTGACGTCTGTCACTTTTAGGCTATGCAGATGACAGGAATATCTTTTTTTCCAGTTTTGATTTGGCTTCCTGGCAAGCTTCCTGTTTTTCTTAACATATACATTCTTTAAGTCAATATGCATGCTCTCAGCTCATACATATGATCTCTGGTGATCTTTTAAGTGTCTATTCAATCTGCATATCCCAAGGCAGAATTAATCATCCCAAAGTGGGTCCCTGGTAATCTGAAAGTCAAGATTGGCTCATTTATTCACTTAACAAGTGTCTATTATGTTTCCACTATGAGCCATATCGGAATGCTGTTAGAAAATGGGTGAATTGCATTCCTATGAGCCATTCTTTCTGAGGCAAATGTAATAGCCTAATGAAAAATTTCTCTCCATACTTACTTAATGGACAGCTAATCTATTCTGCACCTTCTCCAGGGCCCAGAGCTTCATTGTCTTCTATGCTGGGACCCATCCCAGTTAGACTCCTTTATAGGGTTGCTTTCACCACTCTTCATAGAATATGACAGCCAGCAAAATGCCTTGCAGTGGGCACTGAACACATATTTGTCAAATAAATGTGCATTCCTCACTAAAAAGGCTTTGCTTTCGAAAGATTGTATTCAGTACTTTCCACAGCTTCCCTCTTGCATTATGGGTGACATTTTCAAAGTGCAACGCCAAGTCAGAGACCACTTTCTTAGGCATACGGGAAGGATGGGAAGGTGCCTGTTGTGTGACCCTAGCAATTGTTGGGGGCGGAAAAAGAAGAAGGAGAGACTGTGTTCACCTTACTAGAGGATGGGGAGACCAGAAGTAATTCACCAGGACAGCAGAAATGGTGGAGTTGAGCATGGTGGTGGTGGCTGCCTTGTACACTACTAAGAAATGATCCCACAAACCACCTTTGGGATGAGTGGGGAAAGTCTTCAGTTCCCTGCATGAGAGAGAGACTCTTGCCCAGCCAGCTTCCTCCAGGTGACGTGGAATGCCAGGTTTGGGATTTTCATATGCTGCTGCTGCCAGCTCAGCCAAGTCCTCCCTAAGAACAGGGCATCTAAGGCACACCCACTCCCCAACCCTGCCAAATGTCTGCTCTTGAAATAATCTGTTTGCAATTTCATTCCACATTTCTCCTGATTTTCCCTCCTCTTCCCTAACTTCTCCTCTCTGAACACTGTGACATAGAGCAAAGTGGGTCTCAAGAAATGGTCTAATCCTACTATGCTCCGGAAACAGTGGTGTGCTGGTAGATGTTTAGCAACCAGATCTCCAGGAGAAAAAAAGCTCTGATTTGTAGTGTTTGTTGATTTCCATGGTGCAAATGCTGCCACCATGGCTGATTTCAACCTGCCACCCTCCGTCACTGCACGCAGAGGGGAAGAGATGACACAGTTGACTCTGGAAGGCCAGTGTCAGCTGACTGCAGCGCAGCACTGTGACCTCCATTTGAAGAGGCCCCATGAGGCAGTCTTCAAACTGGACACTGTAGGTGCTAGCGGAGCCATTCAGAGCTGCAGATTCGGTTTTCTGGAAGCAGGTCCTGAGATGGAGTTTGGGGAGGAAGTAGCACTGGGCAGAGGGAGAAGCCAAACTGTGACCCCGTCCTCTAAGGGCCTCGAAGCTAACCTTTGTGCTCCTTCAGTCTCAGGACATGGGCTCCTCTGGGAGAGGTGCAGCTGAGGCAGACCCTGTAGGAGCTGGCAAGAGGAGGCTGCCTAATGACCACATGCCCCACGCCTGGACAAGAAGTCCTGCTTCAAAGAGAGAGCTGGGTGGCACTTCACACTGTCAGCCATGTCCAGATACACCCAAGTCGGGGTGTGCAGCCCCTGTCGGAGCTTTCAGCAGTAGTCCCGACCACCTGTACCTGTCGTTCGTCACCTGTAGCCTTGCTCCTCACCTGGTCCCTGCCTGTCCAAGTGCCCAGCTTTGCTTGCAGTTTCCAAGTCTCCAGCTCATCCTACTCACGGCTGAAGGTCCTGGCAGGCTCTCTCCTGAATCCCACCCAGGTTAGACTCCACTTTGTTTGCCCAGGCTGGACATTTCTGCCTGCATCCTCGGGGCATCTGACCTCAGTGCTTGGGCCTTGCTCCTTGGTGCTGACAGCTTGTGGTGAGACCACCCTGCTGGGCAGACAGGCCGGGATGCCTGGGCATGGGGCTCCCTCCCCAGGGCCCCCGCTGGCTCTGGGTTGGACGCTGGCTCCAGGCAGGATGCACGGTCTGCTTTGTGCGCAGGTGGGGTGGACAAAGGTGGCAACCGCACCTCCTCAAACCAGACTGAGGAGAATGAGTGGAGCTGGTCTACCGTGGGAGGCGGAAGTGACCTCACAGCTCCTGCAGGCTCCTCTCTTCTTGTACTTACAAGGACACCACAACGCAGAGTAAATATGCAGCTGGTTAGGAGCAGAGCTGGGAATAGAGCCCCGCCCAGAGCCCTTTTTATACATCCTTCTCCATGACTGAATTACAGTCCTTTCTTTTCCCCTTCCTCAAGACAGTTTTGTGTTTAGAAACGGCCTCATTGGCAGATTTTCTATTCTCCTTGGTTAGCTAATCGGAACACTCAGTGCCATTCTGGCAGGTGGCCTCTCTGTTTGAGGAATTATCTTGCCTGCCAACTGGGTGCTGGATTTACATGCTAGCTGGGCCGCAGGGAAATCATCTGGAATAGCTAACGGGCTCATTCATCTCAGGCTTGTCAGCCTCCAGGGCAGATGTGCCTGGTGTGGGTGCTTTCTGCCCTCACAGGGCTTGTCCTGGGGCCTCAGCCCCAGCCTCCAGGGAAGCAGACCCTCAGGGCCTTGCTGATGAGCTTCAACACTGGCCCAAGGCTCCTGTGGCTCTTATTTCCACTTTATCCTCTGTGAGTGCATTCTTTTTTTTTTTTTTCTTGAGATGGAGTCTTGTTCTTTCACCAGGCTGGAGTGCTGTGGTGCGATCTCAGCTCACTGCAACCTCTGCCTCCCGGCTTCAAGTGATTCCCCTGCCTCAGCCTTCCAAGTAGCTGGGACTACAGGCATGCACCATCACGCCCGGCTAATTTTTTGTATTTTAGTAGAGACGGGGTTTCACCATGTTGGCCAGGACGGTCTCGATCTCCTGACCTCGTGATCCACCCGCCTCGGCCTCCTAAAGTGCTGGGATTACAGGTGTTGAGCTACCGCGTCTGGTTGTGCATTCTTTTTTATTATTATATAAAAAAAATTTCTGGTGTGACAGAGTCTCACTCTGTCGCCCAGGCTGGAGTACAGTGGTGCAATCATGGCTCACTGGCCTCAAGTGATCTTCCCAACTCAGCCTGGCCTCAAGTGATCCTCCCAACTCAGCCTCTGGAGTAGCTGGGACTACAGCTGTGCAGCACCATGCTTGGCTAATTTTTTTATTTTTATTTGCACACCCCGACTTGGGTGTATCTGGACATGGCTGACAGTGTGAAGTGCCACCCAGCTCTCTCTTTGAAGCAGGACTTCTTGTCCAGGCGTGGGGCATGTGGTCATTAGGCAGCCTCCTCTTGCCAGCTCCTACAGGGTCTGCCTCAGCTGCACCTCTCCCAGAGGTGCAGGGTCTTGCCATGTTGTGCAGACTGGTCTCGAACTCCTGCCTCAGCCTCCCAAAGTGCTGGGATTCCAAGTGTGGGCCACCATGCCTGGCCATTGCACTCTGTTAGCAAACATTGTATCTAAAAGAATGGTGTCATCCTGTTCTACTCTTTTAATGTGATCCTTGAGCATACATTTAGTTATTTACTTTTCAAACTTTCTAGCTTTTATCTGTAATTGTTAGTTTCCTTCTGTTTTCTGTTATTTCAGAGTACCTCTGTTACCTTTATAATTTATTCTCTCTGCTAATTTTAGTCATATTATTGAACTGATTTCCCCCGTAAATGCTGAGCCAGAGGTCTAGGCTCCATGGTGGATGGGGTGGAGAGGTATCAGCTGCGGGGGCAGTTTCTGTCCTAAGCAAGGAGCTGGGGAGAGCCTGGGCTTCACTCAGCTGTAGGATGCCCCTTTCTGGCCCTCTTTCATGGAATTCTCTTTCTCTCCTTGGGTGAATATTTTGATTCAAAGACAGCTAGCAAGGAAGAGTAGGCAAAGCTCCTGTAACCTACCCAGAGTGGGTATAAAATAGCTACATACCAAAATTAGGGCACGGAAGGGAGGTGGTGTGTGCTGTCAAATTAGAAGCACTGTGGAAACAAGGGAGGCCGGGGGAAAGCTAGAAAGGTGTTTTATTGCAGGGGACGTAACCAAACAGGAAGTTGCTTTCTTCCCACCAAAATGAGGGGGTCATATATTTCCCCTCCTGCTGCAAAATCAGAGACCAGATCAGAGCTCCAGGCTCACAGCCACAAAGCCAAGAGCATGAATAGAGAGGGAAGCCATTTCCCAGCTGACGAGCAGCTGTTGCCTGAACACTGAGGAGACGGCGGCTGGAGGGAAGGAAAAGCATTGTGCATTTCAACAGCACGTGGGGGCTTGCTTTACCCAGAGTCTAGAATTGTAGCTGATGGAAACGCTGCACTGACAAACAGAGCTTTGAAGACTGGCAGACAATGGGATGAAGGATTCTATGTGACTGGTATTAAAAATCCAAAGAAGCATGAGACAGACGGAAAGGATCGATGTATCCAAGCCAAACGAAGAGACGTTGACCCCAGCCAGGTCCATTTTCCTAGTGAGGAGGAATTGACAGTAACAGAACTCCATTGTGTAGAAAGTGTAGCTCCATATGTGAAGAATTTTGCTCAGTTAACTCTTTACTCAACTGTACATGCACAGGTTCAGTCGTGCTTAGTGAATTCTTTGGCCAAAGAACCTGTATTAATTTGCTACGGTTGTCATGCCAAAGTACCACAGACGGGTACTTGAACAACAGAGATTTATTTTCTCACAGTGCTGGAGGCTGGAAGTCTGAGATCGAGCAGAAGGCAGGGCTGGTTTCTCCTGAGGCCTCTCTCCTTGGCTTGTAGGGGCCATCGTCTCCCTGTGTTTTCACTGGTCTTCCCTCTGTGTGCATCTGTGTCCTCATCTCCTCTTCTTGAAAGGACACCAGTCGTATTGGATCTGGGCACGTTTTAATGACTTCATTGTAATTTAACTACCTCTTTGAAGACCCTGTCTGCAAATACAGTCACATTCTGGGAAACTGGATGTTAGTTAGGACTTCAGTCTATGAATTTGAAGGGACACAATTCAGCCCCATTTCAGAACCCTTCCTGGTATTGTTAAGGATGGATGTCTGGTCAGGCTATGCCCAGGCAACAATTTCTGCCACAATCCTGGAGTACAGGCTGTGCACAGCAGGTAGACAATGCCCCCTTAAAGAATACTACCTTATTAAGGCTTACTCCTTTAGGAACTAACTGCATTAAGCTGGACACACCAATGGACACAAGGCACAAATTCCTCAAATTTGGAAAGTGGTCCTGTCTTAGTGATAGCACGATAGGACGACGGTTCTTAGGCTTCCCACTACCCAGTCCCTCAGTGAGGACATACGTGGTCCAAAATGCATTGTCTCCATTCTCTGACCTCAAATCCATATTCTATGTGAACGTTTGTCGCATTTAACTATGCAATTCTTTGCTCAGAGGCTGGATTTTCCATGCCCAGGGCTGACGTCTGCGAGTGTAGTGGAGCACCTAGGCATAACTGGATGATGAAAACGAGGTGGCAGGTCTTGCTAGATGGAGCTCCGACATCCATTCTCTGCTCACCAGCTAGCAGAGCCCTAATTTTATTTGGGTTTAGGAATATGTCCAGCTTAAAAAGCTGTACCTCTCATCCTCGCATTCCAGGTAAGAATGATGATGCAATACAGTTCTGGCCAATGAGGTAGGAACAGAGATGAGGAGGTGGGCTTCCAGGTTTCAGGAAAGTTTATAGAGAGCTCAGGCAGTCCGTTCCATTTGCTTGTTGCCCTTTCTCCTTATTCCTGTCTAGAACAGGGATGTGATGGCTGGAGTACCAGCAGCCACCTTGTAAGCATGAACGTGAAGATGTTAGAGTGGTGATCTAGACAGAAGCTGGGTTCCTCATGACCTTGGGGAACTGCCACACCAGCTCTGGCCTGCCCTCCTTTGAATTCTCTTCACATGAGGGGGAAAAAACAAGCCCCCAGGGCCACTGGCCTCTCCAATGGCTCAGCCTAGAGAACAGTTGTGATGGCCCTTCCTGGCATAGGTCACCCAGTGGCTCTGTGAACCCCTGTTTTATTTAAGCCACTATTTGGGGTTTCTATTACCCACCACCAAACCTTATTATTTAACTGATGCAGGTGGGTTGCAATTATTAGAATCATTCCATTATTCTCCCTAGATACAGGTACAGGATCTTCTGAAAATCTCCGTGAAAGCCTCCTTTAGATATAAGCTCCCCCTCTACCCATCAGAAAAGCAGATGAGAGGACTTGGGTACACCCGGATTCACATATGCTCTCATCATTTATCAGGTGTGTGACTTTGGACAAAATTTTTCAGCTCTCTGAGCCTCGCTCTCTTGTGTGCCATTATATAGCATTGTTGGGCTGATTTAGTGAAAGAATGTATGTAAAGCACCCGGCTTGGACCCTTACACCCTTGTACACAGTGCTTGGCACATGGCCCTCCTGCTCTTAGGACATTACTTATCCCTGCAGAGGAAGACTCAAGTCCAGGTGTCCAGCTCACTCTTTCCACAGATGCAAGTCTTCCTGGATCTCTCGCTGGCTGCCCGTAGGACATTTCTGCTTAGCTCTCCTGTTGGCCTCTTCAAGCCTGGTCCCCAACCACCCTCTCTCTGATGATGCCACTGTCTGTCCTATCTCTTGTTCTCATGCCTATTGGCTTCACTCACCGTACCATGCCACAGTACACCACGCTATGCCATGCCATGTCACCCCTGCTTCTAGTGGTTTCCAAAGCACTTCGGAAGGGGAATCATCCAGGAGATGTGAAGTTGTGTAGAGATGCAGTTGAAGCCAGCACCCTCGGGGCCAAGAGAACATGATAATGCAATGCTTGGGGCTGCCTTTCTACCCTTTCACTGCGGAAACCCTCCAGAGTGGCTCAGGAGCGCACTTTGATGTAGGGTCTGGCCCAGGGGGAGCTCATTGGCCAAGGCAGGGAGGGGCAGGAAGGTGCAGGCAGTGAGGACTGGGCTCTGGGTGGGCTGCAGCAGACACTCAAGTCAAATTTAGAAACCAACTGTCATGTGTCCACCAGGCCAAGTAGGAAAGGATTTTTCCACACCTGAGTCTGGAAAGTGTGGGCTTCAGTGCCTTTCTCCAGTTGCATGAAGCAGAACTTTCCCTAAGTTCTGGGGCAGCGGCAGCCCAGGGCAGGCAGAGAGAGACGCTCACCCCTCAGTGAACCACAGCTCACCTCGTAGAAAGGAACTTCCACAGCAAACAGGAACCCTGTCTTCAGAACTTCCTGATATACAACAAAGGGAGGACGACGGGACAGGCTTCCGGGGGTCCCGGCAGCAGGCTGGCGCGTGAAGGCACTTACCATGCGCCTTCACCATGTCACAGCTGGTGCAGGGAGCCCCAGGGAAAAGCAGGGGCACTCCTTCCTGGAATGGAGCGGCAGCTCCCGCTGGGCCCTCTCGCCACGCCTCCTCGTTCTACTCTGGACTTAACTGGAGCGTTTCTCTGTGCGTGGTTTCCTTCCTAGAGCTGCTAGCAAAGCACTCCAGAAGTGCACTCGCAAAACTGTGTGTGTGGTGGGGTTGTGCATGAGTGTGAGTGCACGAGAGTGTGAATGTGCGTGTGAACATGAGTGTGCGTGAGAGCATGAGTGTGAGTGGAAGTGAGCGTGTGTGAGCATGTGAATGTGATGGATGAGTGCAAATGTGAGTGTGACTACGAGCATGTGTGAGTGTGAGTGTGAATATCTGTGTGATTGTGCGTCCTCTTATTTCTGGCTCTGCTGACCCTCTCGGCCTCTTCCTTCTGTGTGGTGCCACTATCCGTGGGCTTCATTTCATCTCTGGTGACGGAGTCCCTCCGTTGGCATCTACAGGTGAATTTTGGGCTGGAGGTGTTTTCCCAATCCCAGCAGTGCTGAGACCCGCAGAGTTCTGGGCAGGTGTGGTGGTCTGTCCAGCCATGCTGTTGTGGCAGCCCTTTGGACTCTGGCGCCTGCTCCCAATGGTCTTCTTCAGGGTCACCATGATCACCCAGTTTCCAAGGCCAATGAGCTCAGTCATAACTTGTCTCCACCCCTGCTGCGGCAACCTTCACTTGTGATCTCTTCATCAGCTTATCTCTTGAATGAAGATGTTGCCAAAGCATTTGTCCTCATTTTTCTGTCTTTACACTAGTGCTCCTCAAGCTTTTAAAAACCTATGCCTCTAATAAAAAATAAAGCAAATGTGGATTTAAAAATACATTGGAACAATGGCTGTGGTATCAAACTATATGCATTCCCTGCCCCCCTGATCTCTGGCCTGCAAAACATTGTACTGTGTCGTCTGAGGGGTGTGTACTCATTTTCTTCTTCTGTGCTGTGCTACATTTCCAGAATCACTGCTCAGAACTCTCAGACAGGGAAATCTTACTTGGAGATAATGGATGTCGTAAGCCTAAGTTCAGAATAAAGTAAACCAGGGTTCACACATGCCTCCATCATTTGTCAGCTGTATGATCTAGGACAAAGTACTCCAGCTCTCTGAGCCTCACTTTCTTGAGTGTGCTGTCATGCAGGTTGTTGAGAGGTTTTAGTGAGAGATGTATGTGAAGCACCTGGACCCTTGTACACAGTGTTCAACACATCACACGTCCCTCCAGAGGAAGACAAGTCCACACGCCCAGGGCTTGCTCTTCCCTGGAATGCAGTTCTTTCTGTATCTATCTTTGGCTGCTTCAGGACATTTCTGGTTAGCTCTCCTGTTGGTCCTTTTAGTTCAGTCCCCAACCATGCTCTCGAAGCCACAGTCCATCCTATCTCTGGTTCTCCTGTCTATCAGCTCCACTTACCATACTATGCCATGCCATGGACGATGTCACGCCATAGTACGCCACACCACATCAGACCACACGACCCTAGACTACATTATGCCATGCCAGAGCATGCCACACCATGCCACACTAGACTATACCATACCACACCCTGCCACACCATACCATGCCATGCCATGCCACGGCATAGCTGGTGCAGACAATTGTCCCAGACTCAGCCCTGTTCATTCTTGGGACCCTGACTCTGTTTTCCAGTGTCCATCCTGGCCTCTGTCCCGTTTGGTTGGGTTAACCTATTTGAACTCCATTCTTGGCTTCTAACATAAATGTCCCAGCTCTTCTCCCTCTTTGGAGTTTGGAATTCCCCCCAGTATTCAGGGAAGACACCCCTCCTCAATCCCTGGCTTGTAGAACCTGGGGTCGTCATCTGCAGAATGGAGAGATAATCCCTGTTCACCTCTCCATTATTTCTACCTGGGAGAACCACACTTTTTGTAGGAAACAAAAATTTCCCTTCATGTTAATATCTAACTATATGCTAATATAAAACTTTAATATTTAAACTTAATATGTTAGAGTTCAGTGTTTAATTTTAAAAACCTAATGAGTTATTACCTTGACTTTAGTAATGAGGGTTATATTTATAGCTATATACCTACATCTATCTATCTATACACAGGTATACACATATACATTTTTAAGAATCAGGGAATCAATTTCTCTCTCTATAGAATGCTTGTTTGCTTGTTTCCTTCACGTAATAATTATTTTCTCAAAAAACAAAAGCCAACAACAACAGAAAAGTATGATCTACAAGAAAGTTGACCTTTCGGTCACCATCTTGTCATGATTTATGTGTCTAGTTTTCTTCTTCCTCTTAGTACCTATAGCATCTTGACACACACACACAGTGTCCTTGACTGAATACACTTTGTAAGGAAAACCTTACAAGTTGATGGTGCCTCACAGTTTCTTCCTGACCACTGCAGACCCAGGAGGAGTTGGGGAGTTACTATGATGGTGAAACTGTTTAGCTACTGCACTTGCTATTCCTTTTTCCAAGTATTTATCCAATGATGTCAACTGTGAAGTGGGCAAGCATCACAGTAGACCAAATACAATAAGATTATTTATATACAAATAGAGGTTAAGTGTGTATATAGGTGTGTATTTTTATTATTTGATGTGAACCCAGCATTTTATATGTGCTTTACTATAGTGGCAACTAGCATTTACTAAGAACAAGGGCTCAAGAGGCTGTTTGCTGGCATAATTCCCAGGAAGAGGTTCTAGGAGGGACCTTGTCCAGAAATGGCACTGCATGTTACTATTTTCCAGGTTACCTTTTCTTGAAATCTTCAGAGTCATCTGCAACTCCTCTCTCCCCTTCTCATTCATCCTTTTTTTAGTGAGAAGTTCAAAGTTGGTCGGGAAGAGATGTGCCATGGAGAAAGTCAATAATCCCTCTTGAGGGAGGTTTTGCAGAAGGGGGATTGTGGAGCTGAATCTTGAAGGGTGATGGAGAGTGTGATGGTTAATACTGAGTGTCAACTTGATTAGATTGAAGGATGCAAAATATTGTTCCTGGGTGTGTCTGTGAGGGTGTTGCCAAAAGAGATTAACATTTGAGCCAGTGGACTGGGAAAGACAGACCAACTCTTAATCTGGGTGGACACCATCGAATCAGCTGCCAGCATGGCCAGGATAAAAAGCAGACAGAAGAATGTGAAAAGACTAGACAGGCCTAGCCTCCCAGCCTACATCTTTCTCCCATGCTGGACACTTCCTGCCTTCAAACACTGGACTCCGAGTTCTTCAGCTTTGGGACTCAGACTGGCTTCCTTGCTCCTCAGCTTGCAGATGGCCTATCATGGGACCTTGTGATCGTGTGAATTAATACTCCTTAATAAACTCCCCTTTATATATACATCTATCCTATTAGTTCTGTCCCTCTAGAGAACTTGGACTAACACAGAGAGCTTGGTAAACTGGGTAGGCATAGTGTGAAGAAGGTCTTCCTCATTTACAATGCAAATAGTAATTAAAGATACCCTTCCTCTTTTTTTTCTTGGATTTGCTCCATTTCTTCCTTGTCCATGACTGCCCTAGTTCAGGCAGGAGGGTCATTCCTTAACCTTGGGCTACAGCCTCCGTACTCACTTCCCTGACCCTTGGTGCATCCTGTACCTCCCTCAGCATCTCACACAGTCTCTTGTGTCTCACAGTGTTTACCAGATAAAGTATGGGCTAAATAAGTCATCATGAAATGCTGTCCCCTGTTTCTCTGTGGTCTATGATGTACAGGATGACATCTATGCTCTGTATTTCTGGCATTCAGTGTCTTCTACCTTCTTACCCTAACCTGTGTTTCCCATTACTTTTTTGAACCAGCTCTCCATCCCTGCCAAACAGGTCTGCTTACTGTCTCTTCAATTCACACAGAAAGGTGTGACCTTTGTTCATATACTTCTGATTTCTCTGGAACTATCCTGATCCTTTTTGGGTTTTGTTTTTTCATAAGGTTTTGGGGGTCATTAATTTTTTCTTTTTTTTTTTTTTTGAGTCTCACTCTGTTGCCTAGGCTGGAGTGCAATGTCACAATCTGGGCTCACTGATACCTCTGCCTCCCAGGTTCAAGTGATTCTCCTGCCTCAGCCTCCCCAGTAGCTTGGATTACAGGTGCCAGTCACCATGCCTGGCTTTTTAAAATTTATTTTTATTTTTAGTACAGACGGGGTTTCACCATGTTGGCCAAGCTGGTCTAGAAATCCTGACCTCAAGTGATCTGCCTGCCTTGGCCTCCCAAAGTGTTGGGATTACAGGCGTGAGTCACTGTGCCCAGCCCATTAATATTTTTAAATTGACAGATAAATAATTGTACATATTTATTGTGTGCAACATGTTGTTTTGAAATATGTGTATATTGTGACATGGCTAAATGGAGCTAACTAATGTATGCATTACCTCACCTACTTATGCTTTTTGTGGTGAGATGTAACTTGATCTTAACCTTCAAGACTCAGTTCAAGGTCTCTCACCTCCACAGACCTGAAACCTAGTTTTCTTTCTTTCATTTCTAATCTTCTGGTTTCTCCAAATGGCTTCCTTTCTTAAACTCCTAATTTGTGTTGTTTGTGAATTCACTTTGCAATTCATCATTTCTGTCTTGTAAGTAGATTTTATGTTTGCCTTGTCATGGCGTGAACATATTTCAATGTGTATTAGTATAATAGAAAGTTTGTAAGCTCCCTGAGAGCAACGATTTTGTACTTATTTGTATGCCCTAGGCCAGTGTTATTCATGCTGCTGTGCAGATCAGTGTCGATCAGCACGCAAGATCTGAAATGAGAACACAGCAAGAGAGAATAAGAGTTGAGTAGTGCTCCTAGTGACAGGACATTGGCATGGCATCCAAGCATGTGTCATGGGTTTTCTTTTATTAAACAGGGAATGGACCAGATTGGGTGCTGCTGAATTCTTGTGGTGAGTCCTATCTGGTGCAAACTGCATACAAGTCACTCATAGTAGGGCCACACATCACACCACATGGATTGGGAAAGATAGCAGCTGCACCTTCACCTTAGACAGTTTGTCCAGCAGCACCTGTAGAATGGAACCCTGCATGCTGCACGTGCTCCCAAGGTGCTAGTGGATTGATAAACACTATAGATATGGACATGTTAATAGCTGTGTTTTTCTTTTCTATCCCTCTATAAAAATCAGAAGTATTAATCTAGTTGCAATGCAAATTCAATTCATGTTAGGTATGCAACCCAGATGTTACCTGGGCTACCCTGACCCTTAAGAACAAAATAGGCCTGGCTTATGGTTCTCCAATTATGGAGAATCAGAGGTCTTCCTCGAGATTTTTTTTGAGATGGAGTCTTGCTCTATTGCCCAGGCTTGAGTGCAGTGGCATGATCTTGGCTCACTGCAACCTCTGCCTTCTGGGTTCAAGTGATTCTCCCTGTCTCAGCTTCCCTAGAAGCTGGGATTATGGCACCCACCACCATGCCCAGCTAATTTTTGTAGAGATAGATAGGGTTTCACCGTGTTGGCCAGGTTGGTCTCGAACTCTTGACCTCAGGTGATCCACCTGCCTTGGCCTCCCAAAGTGCTGGAATTACAGGCGTGAGCTACCTTACCCGACTCTTCCTCGAGATTTATGGAAGGCTTTGGTATGGGTTTTCCTGCCCATGTCTTCTCCGGCTCACAGGGGATCTTTCTTCTACATCACACCATGCCATGCTCCCCATTGCCTTGACCCAGATGGGGAGTTCAGCCATTTTATTCATTTTCACAACTCCCCTTGCTCTGAGGTAGGAAAAAAAAAAAAAAACCTCACTAAAGCTTTTGTGTGGATAACAGACTTTACCGAAGTTTGGGGGAGACAGACCAAGTTTTGTTCCACAGAAGTATCATATTAAAAAACTCATCACTCAAGCTTTTCACCACTTCTCATGCTTCCGGATGCTATTCAAGGGTCGAACTTCCTGGCCCTTCCCTTGTGCCCTCACCTTGGTCTCCTGTGGCTGCCATAATCCATTCCTCCACCCGTTCCTGAGTCAGGCCCTCGACGAATGCTTTAATTTCCTCCTCAGGATGCTAGTGCAGCCGTCACTCACTGCCTAGATAATGAAATCCGAGGCTGTATTAGTCAACCCGAAACTCTTAAAATCATTCTGACATTCTTTCCACATTTTGGCAATGTGCGCTGACTGTTCACGGGACTGTGGTCCTCTAAGAAAGCATCAATCCACACCTCACACTCCTTTCTGCTTCTGGGAGCGAATGCTGCCAGTGCAGTGATACATGGAAGTGAGATGCAAGCATGATTGGCTCCATTTACCACCCAGAGCCCCCTTCCCCATCCCATTACATTCCTATATAAGAATGGGGTAGAGTGATTTTTCCCCCATTATACATATGAAAATCACCTGTCTTAAATGACTGTGGACTCAACTGCTCCTTTCTAAGGTGGGAATTCTCTTTGTCACTCACTCACTGGTGGTTAACATCCATGGGCTCGTGGAGAAAGAGAGAGACAGTCCGTGGTGGCTTCATTTGCAGTATAGTCTGAAGCTTTTTGACTCTGGAGGTCACTCTGTCTTGCTATGTTCTGTGCTTTGACAGTGAAACTGGGTCAATGAAAATTAGACTCACTGGGGCCTTCCCTTATTCTCTGGGGGCTGCTTTTCCTGCCTATTATCCATCACATTGATTTCTTGTTGCGAGACTCGTCTCTGTTATGTTTTCAGTAGCTAAGAGCCAGTGATGCTGCCAATTGTGGCATTGTCAGAGAATCCAGGGAGCCCAGTTGTGATCTAACAATAGAAGAAAAACCCGTATGACACCAGGTGATGTCATGAGAGGTGGATGAAGGCCATGCTTGTGTCCCTAGAACTGAAAGTCTCAAGATGGATGATCACCCTCTTGGAGCCAGAGGTCATCGATCCTGCCAATCCTTCCCTCCCAGAGGAGAGGTGGGGTGTGGAACCGTGGTGGCAGCCATTTCCCAGGAATGGAGTGGCAGAGGGAGCCGAGGGGCATCAGCAATTTGCCTCACCTTAGAGTGAGTCTAAGCTGAGAAGAAAAGAGGGAGGAGGAATGGGGAAAATGGTTACGTGTCACCAGGACTGCCATTTACCAGCAATCAGGGTAAGGAGTTCACTTCCCTCTCTCAGAATAAGCTCTAAGCCCTACCCCCTACCTGGCATTTGCATTTTAAAAGTCCTCAGCAGCTTCTTGGGAGTAGGTGGCTGGCACTTTGTGCCCAGAGTCTGAGAGAAGAGGAATATGTGAGCCAATTTCTATGGTTTTGTTCTTGGGTTTTGTCTCATGTGACGAAGGCAGAGTTGGCGCAGCCAAGCTGGAGTACGCTGAGGAGTTTGGAGGAGGTGATTTTTGAGCTGGTGTTCAAGCTGGAATAGAAGTTTATCAGGTAGATACAAGAGAGGTGAGCAACCCCGGGCAGTGGGTAACACACACACATACAGACTGACTGACTGACCCTAGTCTCTCTCCAGCCCAAGTGCAAGTGGGGGAGAACATTCCTTGCTGAGATTTTTGCAGAAGGAAGCAGGAATCACAGCGGCTGAGGTAAACTGAGCCAGGGTTGAAGTGACTGTTTGGGATGCCTTCACTGCTGCCTTCCAGCTTTGGAGGGCCAAGATGACCTTTTGGGGACTAGGAACGGGCTTAACTGATTGTCCTACCACCACCTGCACGGTTTCCATACTTGTACTGGTCCTCAGGGCATTGCCTAAAAAGGATTCTGGGCTGCACTGTTGTGTTCATTGACTTTGCAGGAATACACACATGCAGTTGCCAAAATCCATGACTGGCAGGATACATTTGCTTGTTTTATGGACGAGTGCATCTTTCAGTCCCTGCAACTGAGGTGAGCCACATGTCACCCTGAGCCACTGTGCTTTGTGTTCAAAGCTCATTCATTCCTCCTCCCACTTCCTGTGGATCCCTGCCTTACCTCTGGCTGTCCCTAGAGGTGGCTGCTTGTTATCTGTGACAGCCCAGGAAGAGGCAGGAGGAGAGGCAAAGCTTCAGAGGAGCTGGGAGGGAGGAGAGGAGGGAAACCTCTGTAAACCCACCCTTATGCACCTTACAGTCCGTGGGGGTCTACCAACAAAGCTCCCTCCCCAGCTCTGCATCTGTCCCAGAAGCAGTGTCTCTGAGTGGGAGCAGCAGAATCTTTCTAAACCTCCTCAGGCATTATTATGTGGATCTGAGTAAAGCACCACCCTCTGAACCCACAGCAGAGCTATGCCATGACTCTGGCCTGTTAAGGAAAATTCTATAAACTGGCTCTCTCTTGAGTCACCAGTGTCATTCATTCACAAGATAGTTTGGGGGCCCCTCCAGTGGTAAAGGCCCTGCAAAATCCTGGGGATAACATGAATAAGATGCTTTTGAGGGTCTTACAGTTTGGGGGAGGGTGAAGGCGGTGTAATTATTTCATTCTCTCAAAGAGCTCTGCGGAGTGGACTCTACTATTCATATTTGACAGGTGAGTAGCATGGGGCTTTGCAAGGTTGACGCACCCAAGACCACCCAGCTGATAGGTAAGAGAGCCAGAATTCAAACTCAGATCTTTCTGACCTGTAGTTCAAAGAGATAGGTGAAAGAGATACTTACCTTCTTTGTCTCATGTGACAAAGTCAGAGTTGGTGCAGCCAAGCTGGAGTAGGCTGAGGAGTTTGGAGGAGGTGATTTTTGAGCTGGTGTTCAAGCTGGAACAGAAGTTTGTCATGCAGATACAAGAGAGATGGGCACCCCAGGCGGTGGGTACCACCCATGCAGAGGTGGGAAAACCAGTTGCAAGGTCTACCTAGGTCTGCCAAAGTCCTGCCCGGTAGGCATGTGGGGTAACGAAAGGGCCTGGCACACCATTCTAAGAACAGGTACTTTCCTGAGGGTGTCGAGGAGGCACAGAAGACGTTAATGCAGGGGCTGATTAGAATGGTGGCTTTCAAAGACTCCGTGCAGATGGCACCTTGGCCAGGATCCACAGGAGACCCTTGCGTGCTTGAGAAGAAGTGCTGTCCAGTTAGGTGGAGCCCTAGGTGAGTGGAGCCAGGAAATGCCCCAGGTAAGTGAAGCCAGGAACCCTAGGTAGATGCAGTCCCACATGGTGGAGCCCCAGACAAGTGGAGTGGTGGTGAAGGCTTCTGTGGGTGGAGTCCCACATGGTGGAGGGAGCCCCAGGTGGGTGGAGCCCCAGGTGATGGAGCCCCAGGTGGGTGGAGCCTCAAGTGGGTGGAGCCCCAGGTGGTGGATTCCAGATGGGTAGAGCCCCAGGTGGGTGGAGCCTCAAGTGGGTGGAGCCCCAGGTGGTGGAGTCGCACTTGCTGGAGTCCCACGTGCTGGAGCCCCACGTGCTGGAGCCCCAGATGGTGGAACCAGCCTGAGCACATGGCCTCTCCCTCTGCACTTTATGAAATCAGGAGAACCAAGCTGATTGTTCTTTGAGAAAGGCCACATTCACGCTTCCTGGCTGGGTCAATGCGGCTCTTCTGGATGGCTTTTCCTCCCTGAATAGACTTTCCTGCTTGTTTGCCCTCACAGAATGTGGGGCATACCTAGCCTTGAGTACGGGTTCAAGGGTCACCCGGGTTTGTCTTTTTTGAAGTTCTTGCGCTGAGGTTCCACGAGGCTCTAGAGCGTCTCCGTGTTCCTAGGGCGGCTGGGTCGGGTCCCTGTGAACTTCAAGGCAGAATTTCTGGACTGCACAAGGCTGAGCTTTCTCCTGCAGCCGCGCCGCGTCTTGGTCCCCTTGGGCCTTCCCGAGTTCTCTGCTTCAGTGGCAGCTGGTTTGTCCTGGTTTTGTTAAGAGGCGAGGAGAGTGGGGTTCCTTGGTGCGTTTCAGGCGGTGCTCCGGGGACCCCGCAAGCCCCAGTGCGCCTTGGGAACCACTGGCCAGGCCGGCACAGCCAGGCGTCTGTTCTCGTCTTACTGTGCGCCTCTCTCGGGGATCCCAGAGCGGCCATCTCAGTTATTGTCTGGCAACATTTTCCATAATGCTGCGCCCAAATCTAAGCCACGTTAATATTATGACAAATAAAAAGATACAGATTTCCAGCAGAAGTCCACATGGGGCACTAATGCAAACATGTCAGTTTACAGCCTCAAAGTTAAAGCATGGATGTCCTTGGGTGACGGGACAGGGGAGAATGAGAATCCTAATGGCAGGCCCAACTAGAGAATTGATATGAGAGTAAATGTAGCTCTATTTCCTGGCGCCAGCGGCCCTTCCTTCCTTCCTTCCTTCCTTCCTTCCTTCCTTCCTTCCTTCCTTCCTCCCTCCCTCCCTCCCTCTCTCCCTCCCTCCCTTCTTCTCTCCCTCCCTCCCTCCCTCCCTCCTTCCCTCCCTCCCTCCTTCCCTCCCTTCCTTCCTTCCTCTCTCTCCCTCCCTCCCTCTCTCCCTCCCTCTCTTCTTCTCTCCCTCCCTCCCTCCCTCCCTCCCTCCCTCCCTTCCTCCTCTCTCTCCCTCTCTCCCCCTCCCTCCCTCTCTCCCTCCCTCCCTTCTTCTCTCCCTCCCTCCCTCCCTTCTTCTCTCCCTCTCTCCTTCTTCTCACACTCACCCTGAATTATCAGGTTGGGGAGAGCCTTGGGTGACTGGGGTTTTAATGAATAAGAGGGAATGATTGGAAATTAGCATACCATTGATTTGCATGCAAATAGGTACTTCTGAAGTGATTGCGAAATTTATTCTCTTAAACATTTTAAACCCTCTCTTACACTCTGATTTTTGACAGTAAATTCTGGCTTACAGCAATAAAAATGTGGCATTTTTTTGCACCCCTTTTTGGGGACACTTGTGAAGGAAAAATTTGAACCTCACCTAGGCTCAGTGTTCTTTAATAAAAAATTGAGAAGACTGATTTAACTTAAAAATATTTTTACAGTATTTTTGCTTCAGATCACATAAATAATACATATATAGTATGGAAATGTGGAAAATAAAGAAAAATAGAAAAATGAATCCAAAATCACCTGTATTATAACTCTCCCTCTGTTTACATGTGTACGTGTATATAATTTTTTAGTAAAAATGTATGTATTTTGAACTGATTGTTGTATAATCTGCTTTTTTAACATTAACGATATCCTGAGAACTTTTTCTCAGGCTACTAAATATTCTCTGACAATTTTTAAAATTAATTGTATATAGGTAGTGTAATACTTTATTTTACTATGCCCCACTTTTATACATTTGTTTCCAATTATTTGATATTATAAATAGGTGTTCACCCTTATACATACACATCGTGGATATCTATGATTGTTTCTAAGTGGGAAAGGCCAAAAAGCGGAATTGTTGTGTCAGAGGGCACAGAAGGCATGTACAGACACAGTATAAGGCTCTTCATACATATTCTCACACAATCCTCCAGAAAGAAAGATACATATTCCCACACAATACCAGGGTCCACTCCTGCCAGCCTTGCGTGTCTTTACAAAATGGAAACTTTATACCTATTAAATTCAAACTCCTGATTCCTCCCTACCCATAACTCCTGACAACTAGTATTCTACTTTCTGTCTCTATGAATTTACCTGTTGTAGGTAGCTAATATAAGTGGAATCATACAATATTTGTCCTTTTGTATCTGGCTTATTTCACTTAGCATAAGGTACTCATGGTTCATCCAGATTGTAGCATGTATCAGAATTTCCTTCCTTTTTAAGGCTGAATTATATTCCATTTATGGGCATACATCATTTTGCTAACCCATTCTTCTGTTGATAGACACGTGGTTTTCTTCTATGTTTTAGCTGTTGGGAATAATGCTGCCATAAATTTGGGTGTACTATTTCTTTGAGATCCTGTTTTCAGTTCTTTTGGGGGTATACTCAGAAGTGGAATTGGATCATATGGTAATTCTATTATTATTATTATTATTATTTTTAGGACCTGCAATACTATTTCCCACAGTGGCGGCACTGTTTTACATTGCCACCAACAGTGCACAAGAGTCCTAACTCCTCTGCATCCTTGCCAACACTTATTTTCTGTTTTTTGATAGTAGCCATCCTGATGGGTGTAAGGTGGTATCTCACTGTAAATTTGATTTTCATTTCCCTGATGATGAGTGATGCTGAGCATCTTTTTTTTATGCTTCTTGGTCATTTGTCTGTCTTCTTTGGAGAAATGCCTATTCAAGTCCTTTGCCCATTTTGAATCCAGGTGTTCGGGTTTTCTTTTTGGTGTTGATTCAGAGGGCCATTTTTAGAGGCTCCCATAATTCCCGTTCTCTAATCCTCCACTCCCATCTCTTCCCTAGGGTCTGGCAAGCTGGCCGTCTTACCCCCATGAAACATTTATGTCAAATTTCAGCAAAGTAGGAATATGACTCGCAATAGGTCACGTCCATCATTCACATACTGGGCCCCACATAAGAAGAGCTGTGCACCATCAAACATACTAAGATGGGAACTTCCAGAGTAGATAAATTAGGAGGTGAACACTTAGATTACCGAAAAAAATCTGGCCTTGCTAGATGATGATTTTCAGGAAGAACAGCTACAGATCAAGCATTTTAAAATCAAAGTCATTATCTACAGCTGATCTGCCCAAACTTTTATCTGGTTTCTAATATTAGATAGCAAGTCACCAAAAGCATACATTTTGTGGAATTTTAATCTGGAAGGGCTCACCAGGTAACTCCATCACTCAGAGCCAATCATTCTTCAGGCTCTCTGTTAAAATTCTTTTAAGTGAGAGACGAGTATTACTTAAACTTTTCTCCATTTTAAAATGACTGTGCATTCTGAAGGCATAGAATGTCTATATTCTGATGTTTAGACATATAACTTTTTTTTTCCTAGGCAAAAACTGTACTTGAAAGCTGTAAATACTGTGAGCAGAGGTGCTTTTGTTGAAGCAAGGCTGAGGGAGCCTGTGTGCTGGCCCTGGGTTTCCTTTCCCCTTCCCTCCAAGTCCACACAGCTCAGGCAGCAGCCCTGGAGATTCTGGAGCACAACTTGAAGACCACAGGGGAGAGAGGGTGATGGGGAAATTTAGTGAGTCTGGATACTGCTTCAAGGCAAGCAGAAAGCCCACATGGCTGGGCTTAGACTGGGTTTCGGGAAGAGAGGTTAGCCTGGAAGAGGAGAGGAGAGGCTGTTACTCTGAGGCATAGAGCAAATGGAGTCCAGAGACAGTGTCATGGGCCAGGGTTTGGAAACCAAAAGAAGGAGTAAGGAGGAAGAACCAATTCTGAGGCAAAGGCCCTGCCATGGTGCCCAGGCGGTTCTGAGCAAGCAGGCTCAGGGCGGGGTGCTGAATGAATCCATAGGGGCCAAGCACCAGGGAGCAGGATGTGTGTACAAGATGCCCCCAGACACAGCCGTGGCAGTGGACAGAGAGTTTTTTGGCAACTGCTGGTTCTGAAAGTCCATGTGTGGCCACTATGCCCTGTGCAGGGCCATCATGCACAATTGGGCAGGTTGTGCACGACACAATGTCTCCCAGCCAAGGGATTTGGGGTGGAGCGAAATTCAGTTGCCAAGCCCTCACCCTGGAGCAGAGCTGCATCTGCCAGGAGGAAGGGGCGTCCTTTGTAATTGACACAAAAGTACTTCATGAGTTTGCAGCGGCCCTGAGTGCAGGCAGTTATTTGCTGGCTAGCGTTCTGGAATTCTAGTCCTCTGCTCAAAGGATCTCAACCAGCTCAGATGTTGGCTGTCAGTTCTGTGGCTCTTAAGCGGCACTGTAACACAGCTGCACTATCGTTACTTGTCTTTATCTCATTATTCATTCATTTATTTCAATGAATATTTATTTAGTTCTTACTATGTGCCAAGCACTGTTCTACATGTTTGGGTCACATCAGAGAAGGAAGTAGACTAGGGGACAGTTAAGACAATAAACAATACACATAAGAAATAAATTTTCTAGTATGTTGGAAGGTGATAAGTGTTAGGGAATAACGAGAAAGGAGTAAGCAGATCAGGAGTTCTAGAGTGGGGGAGTGGGTTGCAGTATTAAAGAGAAATGTCAGGGGAAAGCCTCATTGATAAGGTACAATCTGAGCAAAGACTTGAAGGAGCTTGGAGAGCCTAGAAACAGCATTTTTGGTGGGGTCCTGGTTCCTCTGTATTGGAAATTGGTGTTTAGAAACAAGATCAGGCACTGACTGTGCTCATTGCTTCCTTACTTGTGTGTCTTTTAAGCAGGACAGATCTTGCAATTATACATATCTGTACTCCCCCATGCAAATACAAACATCAATATTTATTTAAAAACTGAGTTTTATAATGATACTTCTGACTGCAGTTCACACCCCCGGAGTTTTTTTCTAACTGTCCTCTTTCCTTATTTCTAATATCTTTTTCTAACACTGAGGGACTTAATAAAAGGAAAATGTCACGATTTGTTTGTTCAACCCTGGTATGCATATAAAGCAGTGTCAGAATCGCTAACCTATGCCCTTGTGAGAAACTAATTTATTAATTAAAACACAGCATTTGTGCAGTTCTTTTTGCCTTCGGTTTCACAATATATACTCAAAATGATGTTTCCCAAAGTAACTCTTTCCCACTCCCTTCAGTGTGTTGCTTTTATTCATTTATAATGTAGTTAAATTCATTTATTACAATCTGTATCCATTTTGGGTTTCTCCTGCTCCCGTATTATGGTTGATTTAAGTTTACACTCAGTAAAAATCACTCTTCGTGGTGTACAGTTTTATGGGTTTTGACAAATGGATAGAGTCGCATATCCACCCTGCATCATGACTTAGAATGGTTCCGCCACTCACAAAATCCACTTCTGTTACCCGCTTTGTAGTTAAAGCTACCCTCTCCCCACGCCCGGTGCCTGGAGACCTCTGATTTGTTTTCCATCCGTATCGTTTTGCCTTCTCCAGATGGTCACGTTAATGGAATACAGTAATATAACACATAACCTTTGGTTCTGGCTTCTTTCACTTAGCAAAATTCATTTACAATTCATCTGTTGTGCTGTGTGTATTAGTAGTTTCTTCCTTTTTATTTGTGAGTGGTATTCCATTCAATGGATTGACCACAGCTTCCTAAATCATTCATTGGTAGAAAGACGTGTGGGTTGTTTCCAGTTTTTGACGCTTATAAATAAAGCTGCTATAAAAAATGCATACAGGTTTTTGTGAACGTGTGTTTTCATTTCTCAAGGGTAAATGCCTAGCAGCGGGACGGCCAGATCTTGTGTTAAGTATATATTTACCTTTATTAGATGCCGCCAAACTACTTTCTAGAGTGGCTTTACCATTTTCCGTTTCTATCAACAATATGTGAGAGATCTGTTTTATATCCTCATCAGTACTTGGTACTGCTTATGTTTTAATCATTTTAATAAGAGTGTAATACTTCATTGAGTTTCTTTTTGAGATGGGATGGTGTTATGTTGCCTAAGCTTCCTGGGCTCAGGTGACCCTCCTGCCTCCTGCCTCCTGCCTCCTGCCTCAGCCACTCCAGCACATGCCACTATGCCGGCTTTCATTGAGGTTTAAATCTGCCTGTACCTACTGACTACTGATGTTGAACATTTCTTCAAATGCTTATTTGCCACTTTCTTTGGTGAAGTGCTCTTTAGATCTTGGCCATTTTCACATAGAGTTGTTTTATCTTATTATTTTTGAGCTAAAAGAGTTTGTTGTTTATGTAGAATTCAAGTCATTTGTCAGATACATGGTGTGTAAACATTTTCACCCAGTCTGTAGCTTGTCTTTTCATTTTATTGATGGTGCTTTATGAGGAGCAAAAGCTTTTAATTTTCATAGAGTCAATTTATTAATGTTTAATTTATGGATGGTGGTTTTGGTATCATGTCTAAAAACTATTTGCCTAACTTAAGATCATAAAGATTTACTACTATGTTTTCTTTTAGGATTTGTAGTTCTAGCCTTTATATTTCTGTCTGTGATACATTTTGAGTTAATTTTTGTGTATGAGTTGTGAGACAAGGGGCTAAGTTCATGAGTGTGAGTGTGTGTGGTGGTGTGTGAGATATGAATATTCAGTTGTCAGAGAAGCATGAGAAAACAATGGAAACGGGAAGCATGAAAAACTTTGAAAAAACTATACTTTTCCCATTGCTGAATCACCTTGACAACATGGTAAAAAAAAAAAATGGACTATAAATGTAAAGGTTTATTTATGTACTATATTCTGTATCTCTGCACCCACACTGCCCTGTCCTGATTATTGAAGTTCTACAGTTAGTTTTCAAATCAATCAGGTGTAAATACCCTGACTTTTTTCTTGTTTCCTTTAGAAATTGTTTTGGGTGTTCTGGGCCCTTTACACTTCTATATGAATTTTAATATTAGTCTGTCAATTTTTATTTAAAAAAGCCAGCTGCATTTTTTATAATTGATAAATGAAAGTTATATGTATTTATTGTGTACAATATGATGTTTTGAAATATGTGTACATTGTGGGATAACTCAGTTGAGCTAATTAATATATGCATTACCTCATATGCTTATCTTTTTGTGGTGAGGACACTTAAAATCTACTCTCAGCAATTTTTAAGAATATAATACATTGGTATATACTGTAATCACCATGTTGTACAGTAGATCTCTTGAACTTATTCCTTCTATTATCTAATTGAAATTTTTTACCCTTTGACCATCATCTTTTCTCCTCACCCCCCAGCCCCTGGTAACCACTATTCTACTCTCTATTCTATGAATTCAACTTTTTAAGATTCCATATATGAGGAGATCATGCAGTATTTGTCTTTCCGTGCCTGGCTTATTTCACTTAACATAATGTCCTCCAGGTTCATCCATGCTGTTGTAACTGACACTCTTTCCTTCTTTTTTAAGGCCGAGTAATATTCCACTGTGTATATATACCACATTTTCTTTATCTATTTATCTGTTGATGGAAACTCAGGTTGATTTCATATCTTGGCTATTGTGAATAATGCCGCAATAAACATTTGAGGGCAGACAGCTCTTCAATACACATATCTCATTTCCTTTGGACATATATCCAGTAGTGGGATTGCTGGATCATATAGTAGTTTTAGATTTAATTTTGGGGGAAATAGCCATATCGTTCTCCATAATGACTGTAGTAATTTACATTCCCAACAATAGTGTGAAAAGATTCCCATTTCTCCACATCCTCACCAACACTTATCTTTCATCTTTTTGATAATAGTCATTCTAACAGGTGTGAGGTCTCATTGTGGTCTTAGTTTGCATTTCTCTGATCATCAGTCCTAGTGAACATTTTTTCATATACTTTTTGGCCATTTGTATGTCTTCTTTTGAGAAATGGCTATTTAGATATTTTGTCCATTTTTAAGATTGGGTTATTTGTTTTTTGGCTATTGAGCTGAGTGCCTTGTATATTTTGGATATTAATCTCTTATCAGATGTATGATTTGCAAATATTTTCTCCCATCCTGTAGGTTGTCTTTTCACTCTTGGCTGTTTCCTTTGTTGTGCAGGATATTTTTTAGTTTGCTGTAATCCCATTTGTCTATTTTTGCTTTTGTTGCTTGTGCTATTGACCTAATTTCTTTCTTTGCATGTGAATATCCAGTTTTCCAATATGATTTATTGAAGAAATTGTTCTTTCCTCATTGCGTGTTCTTACACTTTGTCAAAAATCAATTAACTAAATGCATGAATTTATTTCTGGGCTCTTTATCTTGTTCCATTGGTTTGTGCCTGTTTTTATGCCAATACTATGATGTTTTGATTACTATAGCTTTGTAGTGTATTTTAAAGTTGTACAATATGATGCCTCCAGAATTATTATTATTATTTTTTTCTCAAGATTGTTTTGGCCATTCTGGGTCTTTTGTGGCTCAAAATTTTAGGATTGTTTTTACTATTTCTGTCAAAAATGTCAATGGAATTTTGATAGGGTTTGCATTGAATCTATAGATCAGTTTGAGTAGTATAAATATGTTAACAATATTAATTATTTCAAACCATCAGCATGGGATATCATGTCATTTACTTGTGTCTTCTTCAATTTCTTCCATCAGTGTCTTACAGTTTTCACTGTAGAGGTCTTTCACCTTTCCAGTTAAATTTTTTCCTAAGTATTTTTTTGGTAACTATTGTAAGTGACATTGTTTTCTTGATTTCTTTTTCAAATAGTTCACTGTTAGTGCATAGAAATGTTAGTGATTTTTGTATGTTGATTGTGTATCTTGCAACTTTATCCAGCTGTGGTTTTGACAGAGATTCCATTAGATCTCTACCTCAACTTAGAGAGTGTTGCTATCTTAATAATATTGAGTCTTCCAGCCCAATATATGAAATGTCTCTTCATTTATTTTCATGTTCCTTAATTTCTCTTAGCAGTGTTTAATCTTTCAGCTTACACTTCTTTGTTAATATACTCTCTAAATATTTTATCCTTCTTGATGCTATTGTAAATGGCATTGTTTTCTTAATCTCATAGGCTGCAATCTTGCTAAACTTTTAGTCGCTTTTGCTGTTACTGTAACAGAATACCACAGACTAGGTAACTTATAAACAATAGAAGTTTATTTGGCTCATGGATTCTGGAGGCTGGGAAGTCTGAGATCAAGGGGACGCCTCTAGTGAGGACCTTGTTACTGTGTCATCCCATGGTGGAAAGTGGAAGTGAACAAGAGCATGTGCAAAAGAACAAGAGGATGCTGAACTCACTTTTATAACAAACCTACTTTTGAGATAACCAATCTACTCCCGTGATAATGACATCAATCCATTCATGAGAGCAGAGCCCTCTTATTAGGCCCTAACTCCCAACACTGTTGCATTGGGGGTTCAGTTTCCAATACATGAACTTTGGGGTACACATTCAAACCATAGCAACTTGTTTTTCAGTTCCAGTGGCTTTTATTATTTTTGCAGATTCATTAAGATTTTACACATACAGGATCACGTTATATGTGAATAAAGTTTTACTTTTCCTTTCTAATCTGCATGCCTTTGAATTAGTTTTGCCTTATTGCACTGACTAGAACCTACAGTAAAATGTGGAATAGAAGAGGTGAGACAACTTTTTTCCTGTTCCAGATCTTATGGGGATAGCATTCAGTCTTTCCTCATTAAGTATTATGTTAGCTGTAGGACTTTCCCACAGATGCATTTATAAGATTGAGGAAATTCTCGGCTGGGTGCAGTGGCTCATGCCTGTAATCCCAGCACTTTGGGAGGCCAAGTCGGGTGGATCATCTGAGGTCAGGAGTTCAAGACCAGCCTGGGCAACAGGGTGAAACCCCGTCTCTACTAAAAATACAAAAATTAGCCAGGCGCAGTGGTGCACAGCTATAATCCCAGCCAGTTGAGGGATTGAAGCAGGAGAATCACTTGAGCCCGGGACCGGGAGGCAGAGGTTGCAGTGGGCCAAGATTTCGCCACTGTGCTCCAGCCTGGGTGACAGAGAGAGACTCAATCAAAAAAAAAAAAAAAAAAAAAAAAAAGATTGAGGAAATTCTCATCTATTTCTCATCTATCCCTATCAAGAGTTTTTATTATGAGTGGGAGTTGGACTTCATCATCAAATGCTTTATCTGTGTCTATTGGTAAAATAATCTTATTTTGTCCTTTATTCTACTATCATAATGTATCATATCAATTTTTGGATATTAAATCAACCGTGCATTTGTGGGTTAAATCTCATTTGGCCATGGTATATACTCCTTTTCAGATGTTGGTAGATTTGGTCTGCTAACATTTTGTTAAGAATTTTTCTACTTCTTGAATCAGTTTTGGTATTTGGAGTGGTTCCAGGAATTTGTCCATTTCATCTAAATTGTCTACTTGTTGGCAAAAGTTATACCTTTTATTTCCTTATAAGCATTTACATTTGTGTAGAGTCAGTTGTGATGCTTCTGCTTTCATTCCTGATAGTGGCCATTTAGGTCTTCTTTCATTTTTTCTTGCTCAATCTAGCTAATATTTTTTAGCTGATTATTTTAACTTACTGTTGACTTTTTTCTTTTTTAGATTAAGATATAATTCACATACTATGCAATTTTTCTTTTAAAATATACAATTCAGTGGTTTTAAGTATATTCACAAAGTTGTGCAACCATTACAACTATCTAATTACAGAACATTTTCATCACCACACACACACACACACACACACACACACACACACACACACCCCGAAACAGTTCTGTATTTATTAGCAGTTACTGTCCACTTTGCCTTCTCCTAACCCCTGGCAATCACTAAGCTACTTTCTATTTCTATATAATTTGCCTATTCTGGACATTTAATATTAATGAAATCATACAATATGTGACCTTTTGTTTCTGGCTTATTTCACTTAGCATAATACATTCAAGGTTTACTCATTTTGTAGCATGTATCAGTGTCTCGTTCTTTCTGTGGATAAATAATATTCTATTTTATGTCTGTATCATTTTGTTTATCCATTCATGTCTTAATGGACATTTGGGTTGCTTTCACTTTTCAGTTATTATAAATAATGGTACTATGAACGTTCACATACAAGTTCTTGTGTGGGCATATTTTTAATTATCTTGGGTGTATACCTAGAATTGCTGGGTCAGATGGTAACTGTGTTTCACTTTTTGAGAAATTACTAAACTGTTTTCCAAAGAGGCTCCACCATGTTACATTCCCATCAGCTATGTATAGGGATTCTTGTTTCTCCACATTATCTTCAACATTTGTTATTGTCTGTTTTTTTTATCATAGCCGGCCTAGTGGGTGTGAAGTGATATCTCATTGTGCTTTTGGGTTGTATTTTCCTAATGACCAGTGATGTTAAACATCTTTTCATGTGTTTATTAGCCATATTTATTTATTTTTTTTAAGAAATGTAGATCCCAGCCCTTTGCCCCTTTTAAAATTGGCTTATTTATCTTACCTTTTTATTGTTGAGTTTTAAGTCTGTATGTTTGTATGTATTTTTATGCATCTGGATATGGTCTCTTATCAGATATATGATTTGTAAATAGTTCCTAATATTCTGTGGGTTGTGTCTTCACTTTCTTAGTAGTGTCCTTTGCAACACAAAAGCATTTCATTTTGATGAAGTCCAACTTACCTATTTTTTTTTAGTTGCTTATGCTTTTGGTGTCATAAGATTTATTCCTATGCATTCTTCTGAAAGTTTTACAGTTTTAGGTTTTACATTTAGATCTTTAATCCTTTTTGAGTTAATTTGTTGCATATGGTGTGAGGTAGGGTTACAACTTCATTATTGTGCATGTGGGTACCCATTTGTCCAATTACCATTTGTTGAAAAGACAATTATTTCCTCATTGAATGGTTTTGGTGCCCTTGTTGAAAATAAATTGACCACAAATATGACTGTTTATTTCGGGGTTCTCAATTTTATTCCGTTGATTTATATGTCTATTTTTATGCCAGTACCAGAGTCATGATTACTGTAGTTTAACTTTTGAAATCTAGAAGTATGTCATCATAGCTTTTATTTCTTTGTGGCTCTTCTGGGTCCCTTGCATTTCCATATGAATGTTTTGATCAGCCTCAACCAAAAAAAAAAAAAAAAAAAACACTTGGGATTTTGACACAGATTTCTTTGAATCTGCAGATCAATCTGGGGAGTCTTGCCATTTTAACAACATTAAATCTTCCAATCCATGAACATGGGATATATTTCTATTTGTGTCTTCTCTAATTTTATTCTTCAGTGGTGTTTTGTAGTTTGCAGTATGCAAGTCTTACAGTTTTTTTTTTTGTTAAATTTATTTCTAAGTAGTTTATTGTGTTTGATGCATTTTAAGTCAAATTATTTTCTTAATTTTATTTCAGATTATTTGTTGCTCGTGCAGAGAAATACACTTCATTTTTGTATACTGATCTTTTGTCCTGCAACTTTTCTAAAATTTGTTATATGTATATGTATGTGTGTGTGGATTTATTAGGATTTTCTATACAAAAAATCATGTTATCTGGGAACAGAGATAGTTTCACTTCTTTTTTTCAATGTTAATGCGTTTTATTTTGTTATCTTCCCTAACTGCCCTGGCTAGAACCTCCAGTAAAATGTTGCATAGAAGGGGTAAGAACAGACATCTTTCTTTTGTTCCTGGTCTTAGAATGAAAGATTTTGACCTTCTACCAGTAAGAATGGTATTAGCCTTGGGATTTCTGTAGATGTCTTCGATCAGGTAGAGAAATTTATCTTCTAGTCTTAGTTTGTTGCACAGTTTTTTTTTTTTTTAATGAAAATATTTTGGATTTTGTCTTTTGTTGCATATCTTGAAAAGATTACATGGTGTTTGTTTTTCATTTTTTAAATATGGTTTGGGCTGGGCATGGTGCTCACGCCTGTAATCCTAGCACTTTGGGAGGCTGAGGCAGGCAGATTGCATGAGCTCAGGAGTTCAAGACCAGTCTGGGGGACATGGTGAGAACCTGTCTCTACCAAAAATAGAGAAATTAGTTAGGTGTGGTAGCACACGCTTGTAGTCTCATCTACTTGAGGGGCTGAGGCAGGAGGATGGCCTGAACCTGGGAGGTTGAGGCTGGAGTGAGCAGAAATTGTGCCGCTGCATTCCAGCCTGGGTGACAGAGGAAGACTCCATCTAAAAATAAATACACAAATAAATAGTAAATAAATAATTTGTCCATGAATTGATTTTATATGTAACTAATCTTGTATTCCTGGGATAACTATCACTTGGTTATGATATGTAATCCTTTATATGTTACTATATTCAGTTTGTTAGTTTTTTATTGGGAAGTTTTATATCTATATTTATAAGAAGTATTGATAGGTAGTTTTTTATTCCTTGTAATGTCTTTATCTAGTTTTGGCATCCAGGTAATACTGGCCTAATGAAATGAGTTAAGAAGTGTTCCTGTCTCTTTTATTGTTTTTACAAGAGTTTTTGAAGGATTGGTGTAAATTGTTTCTGAAATTTTAAGTAGAATTCAGCAGTGAAACCATCTGGTCTTGAGCTTTAGTTGTGGGAAATTTTTTGATTACCTCTCAATCTCTTTATTAATTATGGGTTTATTCAGGTTTTCTACTTCTTGAGTCTGTTTTGGAACTTTGCGTTTTTCTTGGAATTTTCTTATTTTACATATGTTATCTACTATTGTATAATTGCTTATATTATTCTCTTAAATTATTTTTATTTCTGTAAAGTTGATAGCAATGTTCTCTCTTTTGAATTACTAAAATCACCGCTAAGTGAATTATGAAATCATTCCTGATTTTAGTAATTGAGTCTTCTTTATTTGTTGGTCAGTTTAATGTAAATATTTGTCAGTTTTGTTGATCTTTTCAAAAAACCAACCTTTGGTGTCCTTGATTCTCTTTACACTTTTCTATTTTTATTTAATTATTGCTTTATTAATCAAGGTTCTAATCTTTAATATTTTCTTCCTTCTGTTTGCTTTTCTTTTTTCTCTTTCTAGTTTCTTAAGGTATTCATTTGAGATCCTTGCTCTTCAATGTAAGCTTTTACAGCTATAAATTTCCTTCTGCATGCTGTTTCACTGCATCCTATAAGTGTTGGTATTTTTTTTTGTTGTTCATCTCAAAGTGTTTTCTAATTTCTCTTGTGATTCTTCTTAGACTTATTAGTTGTTTAGGACTGTATTATTTAGTTTCTACTATTTGTAATTTTTCTAGATTTTCTTTAGTTATTTCTAAATTTTATTCCATTGTGTTCAGAGAATATACTTTAAATGATTTCAATCCTTTTGTATTGTTATTATACTTTATGTTCTAGGGTACATGTGCACAACATGCAGGTGTGTTAAATTTATTGAGACTTGTTTTGTAGACTAGCTTATTATCTAGCCTGGAGAATGCTCTACATGCACTTGAGAATAATTCATATTTTGCCGTTGTGGAGTTTTCTGAGTAAAGTTTCCAACTATTAATTTTAAACTGTATATTTTTTCCTTCAATTCTGTCAGTTTTTAACCTTGTGTATTTTTAGGTTCTGTTGTAATGTGTACATGTTTATGATTGTTATCTCTTCATAAATGGATTGACCCCTTTATTGTTATAAAGTGTCTTTTGTTGTCTATAAAGCTTTTGTCTTCAAGTCCATTTTGTATAATACTAGTATAAGCACTCCATCTCTTTTTTTTGTTATTGTTTGCATGGTATGTATTTTCCTATCATTTGACCTTCAACCTATTTGTTTCTTTGAATCTAAAGTGTGTCTTCTTTAAAAAAATTAAAATAAAAAAAATTTTTAATATACAATTGGGGTCTTGTCTGTGCTGGTCTCAAACTCCCAGCATCAAGTGATCCTCCTGACTCAGCCTCTCAAATAATAGGATTACATGTATAAGCCGCAGTGCCTGGTCTTAAAGTATATCTCTCTGTCTTGTTTGAATTTCTCATTTTAAATTCTAGTACTGTAAATATCATTGTAAATCAAAGCCCTTTTTGTTCCCAGATGAAAAGCCTTGAGAACTACTGATGTGGTTATTTACAAATATATTCACAGGGTATTTTTGTTTTCTTTTGTTCTTGTTTTGTTTTTTGAGATAGAGTCTCACTCACTCTGTTATCCAGGCTGGAGTGCAGTAATCTTGGCTCACTGCAACATCTACCTCCTGGGTTCTAGTGATTCTCCTGCTTCAGCCTCCTGAGTAGCTGGGATTCCAGGCATGCACCACAATGCCTGGCTAATTTTTTTTTTTTTTTTTTTTTTTTTTTTTGGATTTTTATTTGGGATGGCGTTTTGCCATGTTGGCCAGGCTGGTCTCGAACTCCTGATCTCAAGTGATCTGCCCACCTTGGTCTCCCAAACTGCTAGGATTACATGTGTGAGTCACTGCGCCTGGCCTGCTTTTTTTTTTTTTTTTCCTAGCTTTTGGGGTGTGAATAGTTTTTAGTTACATGGGTGAATTGTGCAGTGGTGAAGTCTGAGATTTTAGTGAACCCATCACCCAAGCAGTGTACATTGTAACCAACATGTAGTTGTTTTTATCCTTTGTCCCTTTCCCAACCTCCCCCTTTTTAGTCTCCATAGTTCATTATATCATTCTGTATGTCTTTGCATACTCATAGTTTAGCTTCCACTTATAAGTAAGAACATACAGTACTTGGTTTCCCATCCCTGAGTTACATCACTCAGAATAATGGTCACCAGCCTCATCCAAGCTGCTGTAAAATACATTATTTTGTTCTTTTTTGTGGCTGACTAGTATTCCATGGTGTATATATACCATGTTTTCTTTATCTACTCATTGGTTGATGGATACTTAGGTTGGTTTCATATCTTTGCAGTTGTAAATTGTGCTACAATAAACATACATGTGAAGATGTCTTTTTCATATAATGACTTCTTTTCCTTTAGGTAGATACCCAATCATGGGATTGCTGGATTGAATGGTAGATCTACTTTTAGTTCTTTAAGAAATCACCATACTGTTTTCCATACAGGTTGTACTAATTTACATTCCCACCAGCAGTGTATAAGCATTCCCTTTTCACCACATCCATGCCAACATCTATTGTTTTTTGACTTTTTAATAATGGCTATTCCTGCAGGGGTAAAGTGGTATATTATTGTGGTTTTAATTTGCATTTATATGTTGGTTGGCCACTTGTATATCTTTTTTTTGAGAAATGTGTGTTCATACCATTTGCCCACTTTTTGATGGGATTTTTTTGTTCTTGTTGAATTGTTTGAGTTCCTTGTAGATTCTGGATATTAGTCATTTTTCAGATGCATAGTTTGCAAATATTTTTCTCCCATTTGGTGTGCTGTTTGTTTACTCCGATGATTTTTTTTTTTTTTTGCTGTACAGAAGTTTTTTAATTTAATTAGGTCTCATGTATTTATTTTTGTTTTAGTTGAATTTGCTTTTGGGGTCTTAGTCATAAATTCTTTGCCTAGGCCAGTGTCCAGAAGAATTTTTCCTGGGTTATCCTCTATAATTTTTATGATTTCAGGTCTTAGATTTAAGTTAAAGTGTGTCCCTTTAGACAACATATGGTTGGATGATTTTTTAGAAATACATACTGTTAGCCTCTGCCTTTTGATTGGAGTATTTAAAACATCTGCATTTCATGTAATTGCTGATTAGGTATGATTTATATCTGCCATTTTTCCATTTGTTTGCTCTATGTCTTATGTCATTTTTATTTCTCTATGCCTTTGTTATTGCCTTCTTTTGTGTTAAACAGATATTTTCTTGTCTACTATTTTAACTCTCTTGTCATTTACTTTCCTATATATTTTATGAGTTATTTTCTTAATGGTTGCCTAAGGGGTCACAATTAACATCTTGATTTATAAAAATCTATTTTGGATTAACATACATTTAAGTTCAATAGTGTAAAAAGCTTTATTCCTATGTAGTTCCATTCCCTCTTACCTCTTTCATGCTGTTATTGTTCCACGATTACTTCTTTATTCATTGCATACCCATCAACACAGACTTGTAATTATCACTGAAGTTTGAGTCCCCATCTCATATTTAATGGGAGATTAACATTTATTAATACAATTACTTACACTGTAATACAGGAATTAGGTCCCTTTGCCAGAATATAAAATTGTGCATTTCCTTACTATTTCTGGGTTCTAACTTGATACTTCCTTAAAATTGTAAATTATATAGTACTCAGCTAAAATATCTCTTCATAAATTCCTATAAAACCTGCCAAAACACAAAGGAGAAAATACTTTTAATTAAAAAAAGACACTTGAATGTCACACAACACAAGAAACAGTGCTATCCCAGCACTTTGGCAGGCCGAGACGGGCGGATCACGAGGTCAGGAGATCGAGACCATCCTGGCTAACACGGTGAAACCCCGTCTCTACTAAAAAATACAAAAAAAATACAAAAAACTAGCGGGGCGAGGTGGCGGGCACCTGTAGTTCCAGCAACTCAGGAGACTGAGGCAGGAGAATGACGTAAACCCGGGAGGCGGAGCTTGCAGTGAGCCGAGATCCGGCCACTGCCTCCAGCCTGGGCGACAGAGCGAGACTCCGTCTCAAAAAAAAAAAAAACAAAAAAAGAAAAAGAAACAGTGCTTAGAGATACGTTATTGTTTTCAGAAGAAAATGGTCAATAAACTGCTTAGCTGAAGACAAAAGACTACTCTTCCCCATGATCACAGTGCCAAAAAATAAAATGTCAATTGTTTTTTAAATAAGATGAGAGAAGAAAAGTGTTACAAACAAAAAATATATTTTTGCTGTCTTTTGTGTTTAAATCAATGTAGTTACCTTTACCAGTGCTCTTTTTTTATTTATATAGATTAAGATTACTGTCTGGTGTCCTTTCATTTCAGCCTGAAGGACAAATTTCTTGTTGAACAGGTCAGCTGGTGATTAGTTTACTCAGTTTTTGTTTATCTGGCAATATCTTAATTTCTCCAAAATTTTGAAGAAGAGTTTTTCTGGATATAGAATTTTTAGTTGAAAGCCTTATTTTTTCTTTAGCACTTTGAATATGTCATCCCACTGATTTCCAACTTCCATGGTTTCTAATGAGAAGTTAAGTATTAATTTCATAGAGGATGCCTTGAACATGATTATTCTAGTCATTTCTCTTTGGCTGTTCAAAATTTTTCTTTTGTCTTAGTCTTTCAGAGATTTGGTTATTATGCATGGTGGTATTGTAAAATATATATTTGATCTTCATCCCTGCTCCTGGCATAAAACTCCTAAAATCCTTGGAACTTCCAAAGTGCTATATTTTTGCATGCTAATGTTGACTAATAAGAAAAGACATAGACATAATTAGAGGATTAGAACTTTCAGACTCACACTCTAACCTCTGAGTGATGGAGAGAGGCTGAGAATCAAATTGATCTCAGTGGTTTAATCAATCATGCCTATGTAATGAAGCCTCCGTAAAAAACCAAGAGACCTGAGTTTGGAGAGTTTCTGGGTAGCTAAACATGTGGAGGTTCCTTGTCTACTACAGAGTGGTGTGCCTGGGCAGGGCCTGGAAGTTCCATGCCCCTTCTCTTACGCCTTTTTCTATGCATTTCTTCATCTGTATCCTTTGTAATAGTCTTTATAATACATCAGCAAACATAAGTGTTTCCCAGAATTCTGTGAGCTGCTCTAGCAAATTAATCAAGCCCAAAGAGTTGGTTGCAGGAACTCCAACTTGAAGCTAGTCAGTCACAAGTCCTGGAGTCCTGGGCTTGTGACTGGTGTCTGAAGGTGAGGACATGTCAAGGACTGAGCCCCAAACCTGTGGAATATGACATAATCTCCAAATAGGTTGTGTCAAAATTGAACTAAAGGACATCCAGCTGGTGTCTACTGCAGAATGGATTGCTTGCTGCTGGGGGGGAGAAATCTTTTTTTTTTTTTTTTTTTTTTTTTTTTGAGACGGAGTCTCGCTCTGTCGCCCAGGCTGGAGTGCAGTGGCCAGATCTCAGCTCACTGCAAGCTCCACCTCCCGGGTTAACGCCATTCTCCTGCCTCAGCCTCCCGAGTAGCTGGGACTACAGGCGCCCGCCAAGTCGCCCGGCTAGTTTTTTGTATTTTTTTAGTAGAGATGGGGGTTTCACCGTGTTAGCCAGGATGGTCTCGATCTCCTGACCTCGTGATCCACCCGTCTCGGCCTCCCAAAGTGCTGGGATTACAGGCTTGAGCCACCGCGCCCGGCCGAGAAATCTTTATATATTTTGGTGTCACAGAAGTCTTCTGTGTTGACTGTTGTGTTGTGGTATGAGAGCAGAGGAAACATGTTTTGAGTTTTTCCAAACATTTGTCTAGGTGTGGATCTCTTTGAATTTATGGTACTTTGTGATGACCTTTTGCATGAGTGCTAATGTTTTTCATCAGATTTGTGGAGTTTTCAGCCATTAATTCTTCAAATACTCTTTCTGACCCTTTATCTTTTTCCTTGCTCTTTTGGACTCCCAGTGAGCATATGCTGGTATGCTTGATGGTGTCTGACAAGTATCTGAGGCTCTGTTCATTTTTCTTTTTGTTTCTCAGAGTAGCTGATCTCAATTGACTTATTTTCAAGTACTCTGGTTCTTTCTTCTGCCTGCTTAGATCTGCTGTTGAGTCCCTCTAGGGAATTTTTCATTTCAGCAATTGAACTGTTAAACGCCAGAATTTTTATTTGCTTCTTTTTAATAATGTCCATCTCTTCATTGTTTTTCTGTATTTGGTGAGGCATTGTTTTCAAACATTCCTTTAGCTCTTTAGACATGGCTTCCTTTAGTTATTTGTTCATATATATAAGTAAACATATATAGATATGTATGTTTACTACACACACTGAACATGTTTCTCTTTTGCAATTTAATCTATATAGAGTTTAACTTTCAGCACTTGAGGGAGGTAACATCACATGGTACTGTGCAATCACATTTTCAAAGGGAAATTACTCTTTTTCTTTAAAAGTACTTTTAAAAATGTGTGAAAATACAAACGAGCCTCCTAAATTACAATGCATATTTTAGAATGAGAAATATGTTTTTTCTTCCTTCAAAGTGCCATGTAGGAAATGACATCTTGTAACCTTGAGCCACTTAGTCTAAAATCCAATATAAAAGGACTGTTAAGGAATGAAAAGTTCACACAACTCATTGGATAAGTTAAAGTTGGCTACATGCAACACAGGCTACATAACATTTAAGACTTGGTAGCTTTCTGAAATTTGAGTCCCAATCTCATATTTAATGGAAATTAACATTTATAAGTTGCATTCACATACATTGTAATACAGGAATTATATCCCTTTGCCAGAGATGAAATTGTACATTTCCTTGCTATTTTTGGGTTCCGACTTGATAATTTCTTAAGATTGTAAATTATATAGTACTCAGCTAACACATTTCTTCATAAATAGCTATAAAACCTGCCAAGACACAAAGGGGGAAAAAAAAGACATTTTGACCATTACACAGCACAAAAACAATGCTTAGAGACATGAGACGTGCTATTGTCTCCAGAAGAAAATGGTCAATAAACGACTTAGCTGAAGACGAAAGACCACCCTTACCCAGGGTCACAGTGCACCAAAAGCAAAATGTCAAACAACAGTACCTCAAAGCAAAATAAAGGCCAGAATGAAGCCAGCTCACTTGTAATTTGCTAAAGAAAGAGAGTCACCATTTAGGTCAAATGTACTGGGAACATCTGCTAGCTCAGAATGGTATATTGGTAGAATTTACTAAAAATTCAACCAAGCATGCCAAAGACATTTGCCAACAAAAGCTTAATTTTCTGGAACCATTTCTAGTATCAGAAAATTTGTAAACTGTGCCACATCTTCATGGGACCAGCTATACTTTTCCACAAGTACATCAAAGAGGGTCTAGAGTTTTTTAGGCTGGTGATGTGTTGTGGTTCTCCTTTGTGATTGAAGAATTCCCCAAAACATTTTACAAATAGAGTAAAGTGCTTTGGGATACTGCCTCGCAGCTCTATGATGTAGGCTTTACATCTTCATCTGTTGAATAGTCTTCTCAGAATGCAGTATTTGAACATATTTTAAAATAGCTGATTTAAAGTCTTTGTTTATTTTAGTAATTCCAACATCTATGCTTCCTTAAAAACAGTTTCTATTGCCTACTTTTCTTCTGTGTATGAACCATACTTTTTTTTTATGTCTTGTAATTTTTTTGAAAACTGGATATTTTAAATAATACAATGTAGTAACTCTGGAAATCATATTCTTCTTTCTCCCCAGCACTTGATGTTGGTGTTGTTTTGTTGGTGGTGTAATAGTTGTTTTTGCTGTTTGTTTAATAAATCCTCCAAACAAATTCTGTAAATCCTGTATTCTTTGTCATGTCTAGGAATTTATCCATTTTTCTCTAGGTTTTCCAATTTATTGGCATATAGTTTCTCATAGTCGCCATAGTTCGGATTTCTATGGTATCACTTGTAATGTCTCCTTTCTCCTTACTGATTTAATTTATCTGAGTCTTCTTTTTTTTCCTTCATTAGTCTGGCTAAAGGTTTGTCAATTTTGTTTATCTTTTTAAAAAAACAACTTTCTGTTTTACTGATCTTTCATATTGTTTTCTTCATTTCAAATTCATTTATTTCTGCTCTGATCTTTATGTTTTCTTCGACTAAGTTTGGGTTTAATTTGCTTTTGCTTTTCTTGTTCTTTAGGATGCATCATCAGGTTATTTATTTGAAGGTTTTCTTCTGTTTTGATGTAGGCATTTATAGCTACAGTCTTTCCTTTTAGTACTACTTTCTCTGTATCCTGTAGATATTGACATGTTGTGTTTTCATTATTATTTGTTTCAAAAAAAATTTCAATTTCCTTTTCAATTTCTTCATTGACCTGCTGGTCATTCAGGAACACATTCTTGCATTTCCATGTGTTTGTATAGTTTCCAAAATTCCTGTTGTTGATTAGTGAAGGTGATTTTTTCTGGTGGTATGATTTAATTTCTTGCTTTTTGTGTGTATCCGTTGTATGGTTTTTGATTTGAAGTTATCCTGAGGGTAGCAAATACTATTAATAACTCATTTTAAACTGATGACAACTTCACAATGATTGCATAAACAAATATGCAAAAAGAAAACTAAGAAAATTCTACACTAACTTCATCCTTCTGCTTTTTAACTTCTTGTTGTGTCTCTTTATATCTTATTGTACTGTCTATGTCTTGAAAAGTTGTTGCAGTTATTATTTTTGATTGGTTCGTCATTGTTTTTCTACTTAAGAGTAGCTTACACACCACAATTACAGTGTTACAGTGTTCTGTGCTTACTATTACCAGTGAGTTTTGTACCTTCAGATGATGTCTTCTTGCTCATTAGCACTCTTTTCTTTTAGATTGAATAACTCCCTTGAGCATTTCTTACAGGACAGGTCTGGTGTTGATGAAAACCCTCAGCTTTTGTTTATCTGGGAAGGTCTTTATTTCTCCTTCAAGTTTGAAGGATATTTTCCCTAGATATACTATTCTAGGGTAAAAGTTTTTTTTCCTTAAGTCCTTTAAATATGTCATGCCACTGTCTCCTGGCCTGTAAGCTTTCCTCTGAAAAGTCTGCTGCGGAATGTATTGGAGCTCCATTGTATGTAATTTGTTTCTTTTCTCTTGGTGCTTTTAGGATCCTTTATCCTCGACCTTTGAGAGTTTGATTATTAGATCCTGTGGAATAGTCTTCTTTGGTTTAAATCTGCTTGGTGTTCTATAACCTTCTTGTACTTGAATGTTGATATTTTTCTCTAGGTTTGGGAAGTTCTCTGATATTATCCCTTTGGATAAAATTTCTGCCCCTATCTCTTTCTCTACCCCCTCTTTAAGGTCAGTAATTTAGATTTTCCCTTTGGAGGTTATTTTCTAGATCTTGTAGGTGTGCTTCATTATTTTTTATTCTTTTTTATTTGTCTCTGCTGACTATATATTTTCTAATAGCCTGTCTTCAAGTTTCCTAATTCTTTTTTCTGCTCCATCAGTTCTGCTTGTTAGGTGACTCTGATGTATTCTTTAGTATGTCAGTTGCATTTTTCAACTCTAGAATTTCTGCTTGATTCTTTTTAATTATTTAAATTCCCTGGTTAACTTTATCTGATAGAACTCTGAATTCCTTCTCTGTGTTATCTTGAATTTCTTTGAGTTTCCTCCACACATCTATTTTGAATTCTCTGTCTGAAAGATCACATGTCTGTGTTTCTCCAGGATTGGTTCCTGGTACCTTGTTTAGTTCATTTCATGAGGTCATGTTTTCCTGGATTATCTTGATGCTTGTAGATAGATGTTCATTGGTGTCTGGGCCTTGAAGAGTTAGGTATTTATTGTAGTCTTTGGAGTCTGGGCTTTTTTTGTGCCCATCCTTCTTGACAAGGCTTCCCAGATATTCGAAGAGACGTGAACCCTAAGCCCAATAATGCTGTGGTTCTTTCAGATTCATGGAGGTACCAACTTGATGGTCTTGGATAAGATCTGGAAGAATTCTCTGGATTACCCGGCGAGGACTCTTGTTCCTCTCCCTTTCTGTCACCCAAACAAATGAAGTCTCTTTTTCTCTGTGCTGAGCTGCCTGGAACTGGAGGTTTGGTGATGGAAGCACTCCTGTGGCCACCACTACTGAGTCAGACCTGAAGCCAGCACAGCACTGGGTCTTTCCAAAGCCTTGCTCTTACCACTACCTGGCTACCACCTGTGTTCACTCAAGGCCTTAAGGCTTTACAATCAGCAAGTGGTGAAGCCAGCAGGGTTTGTGTCCTTCCCTTCAGGGCAGCAAGTACCCTCAGGTCCTGGGCAGGTCCAGAGATGCTGTCTAGGAGCCAGAGATTGGAGTCAAAAATCTTAGAAATTTGCCTGAGGTTCTATTCTACTGTGGCTAAACTGGCACTCAATTCATAATATAAAGTCCTTCCCATTCTTCCTTCACCTTTCCACAGGCAGATGATCAGCTGTTTTTCTAGCATACATGCTCCCAGATTATCTCAAGCCTTTGGTTGATTTCCAGGGCTTCGAAAAAGTTAATTTTGACACTTTTTGCACAGTGTTCTCATAGTTTTTATGAAGGAGAGGGTTTTTCAAGGTCCTTACTCCTCCATTTGCATTTAATTCACCTCTGTTGACTTTTTAACTACATTTTATGATAATTTCCATAGTAGTTACTCTAGTGATTAAAATATACATCTCAACTTGTTAGTATCCTATTTCAGACTAATGTTGACTTAATTCTAGTCAAATGTAGAAACTTTGCTTCAATTTAAATCCACCACCTTTTCTTTTCTTTGTGCTTTTATTGGCATATATATACATAGAATGACCACGGTGGATCCTTAAGCAATACAGGAGTTGAGGGTGCCCACCCCCTGCACAGTTGAAAAAATAAGTTTTGATTCTCCCCAAACTTAATTACTAATAGCCTACTGCTGACCAGAAGCTTTCAGATAACATGAACAGTTGCTTAACACATATTTTGTGTAGGTATTATAGACTGTATTCTTACAATAAAGTAAGCCAGAAAAAAAAGGAAAATGTTCTTAAGAAAATTATAAGGAGGAGAGGCCTTGTGTGGTGGCTCACGCCTATAATCCCAGCACTTTGGGAGGCCGAGGCGAGTGGATCACCTGAGGTCAGCAGTTTGAGACCAACCTGACCGACAAGGTGAAAATCTGCCTCTATTAAAAATACAAAAATTAGCTGGGCGTGGTGGTGCACACCTGTAGTCCCAGCTACTTGGGAGGCTGCGGCAGGAGAATTGCTTGAACCCGGGAGGCGGAGGTTGCGGGGAGCCAAGATGGCACCATTGCACTCCAGCCTGGGCAACAGAGTAGAACTCCATCTCAAAAAAAAAAAGAAAGAAAGAAAATTATAAGGAGGAGAAACTGTATTTCCTATTCATTAAACAGAAGTGGACCATCATAAAAGTCTTCATCCTTGTCATCTTCACATTGAGTAGGCTGAGGAGGAAGAAGAGGAGGGGTTGGTTTTACTGTCTCAGGGGTGGCGGCCGCAGAAGAAAATTCACATATAAGTGGACTTGTGCAGTTTACACCTGTGTTGTTCATGGGCCAGCTGTACATATGTGTAAACATAGAATGATACGTATTTACATCATATATGCATAGATATGTAATATCTATGTGTGATTTAAACCCATCAATAGTCAGCAGTAATATTACTGTTTTCATTACCTGATAAAACTACCTGACTGACCCGGCTGGTAGGGTTTTGGAGCTATTCCCAGGAATATGTCCAAAGGCTCTTACTCTTCCTTCCCCAGAGTTCTAGCAACTTTTCATTACTAAATATCTCTGTTGTTGTTTACCTTTGGTAAATTTCCAGAGCTAGAAAATTATTGTTTTTTAATAATTTTGTCCAGTTTTATACTTGCTTTTTTGGAGAGAGAATTTGCTGACTTCTTTACTCTGTGATAGTCAGATGTCCCACCTCCTACATTAAATTGATTTTATGTATGGAGTAGAAGTGAGTTTCTTTCTTTCTTTTTCCAAATGGATATCCAGTTAACTTAACATCATTTATTGAAAAGATGATCTTTTCCCCATGACTCCTGTTTTCAAACCTTACTTCTGCAAATTTGCCAATAACTGTCAAAATTTATCTTCGTGGTATATTCATGTTCAAGAGAGTATAACTGGATTTTTCAACCTATCTTCTCATAATTGATTGAGGAATATTTTTACTAATTTTAATTTCAAAATTTTCTTTCACACATAAAGCAACAAATATGCAAATAGTTACAGAAATTCTTTAAAAAAATCTTGTAACTAATAAGTAAATTTTAATAAAGCTGAACATCCTGCAAGAGGTATAATTTAGGCAGCTATCAGTTGTACCACTGATGTAATATTGCATTTTCTTAATTTAGTCTGAAGTTTTAAAACAATTCGTTATTTTAAAAAGAATCAATTTCAAAGATATCAACCAAATTTTCTAAAATATTTTATATATTGACAAAAATTTACATTCAGCAAATACGAAAACCTCAGTTTTCATTCTTTTTCTCTTACTGTTTTAAACATTTAAACACTGAGCTAAATTTCCAAGTGATCTCATAGAAAGACAAAATTTAAATAATTTAAGTTCTGTTTCTTTGTCTTACAATCACCATATTATCGTTGTTTATTTTGAATCTACTGTTTAAACACAGGAATTTGTAATACCACAGGAAATATAAATAGCAATTTTGAATGGTTACAAATGTAACCACCACCACCAGCAAGATACAGAACAGACCCGTTGATCCCCTGTCCTTTTTGTTGGTAAGACTTTTCCTGCCACCTCTGTCCTCCCAATCTCTGATCTGTCTTCTGTTCCTATAATTTTGCTTTCTCCAGAATGTCATATAAATGGGCTCATACAGCCTGTAGCCCTTTAAGTCTGGCTTCATTAGAGCACATTTGAGTTTATCTATTTTGTGTGTGTGCCACTAGTTCATCCCTCTATATTGCTCAGTAATATTCCACTGAAGGTGTTAAATTTTCCTAAAGCTACCTCCTTATAAGTTCAACCTAGAGGTTTTTCTGTACATAGTGAAGTGTAAGCTATCTAGATGTATAAACAGCTTGCAACTTACTTGTGTAACACGCAGCCAAGTGACAGCCAATCCCAGCAGCCGTACTTCAGCCACTCACAGGCGGCCGACTGCTTGAACAGTGTTCAAATAAGGCAGACTACAGGCAGTAACCAGTTCCACTGTTGCTGCACCTCACTTCCATTTTCTGTAATTCACTTTCCTTTTTCTGGCCGTAAATCCTCTCCAACCACGCAGCAGTGCCAGAGCTTCTCTGAAGCGACTCTGGTTCTGTGGGCTGCTCAGTTTATGAATTGTTCTTTGCTCAACTAAACTCTGTTAAATGTAATCTGTCTAGGTTTTCTTTTAACAAAGGCAGGTACCCTAGTGTGTTTATCCACTCTCCACTTGAGAGACATGTAGGCTGTTTCCAATTTGGGCAGTTATGAATAAAGCCACTAAAACATTGTATGTGTTGGTTTTTGGGTGACTTTAAGTTTTTAATTTCAGTTGGGCAGTTGTACAAAATGTCAGATTTCTTCCTAAGTACTTGATAACTTTCGATGAAGTAAATGGTATCTAACTTTTTTTTCATATTTAAACTATTTGTTGCCTGGATAGAGAAATAAAATTGAGTTTTGTATAGTGACAATCTATCTAGAAAACTTGCTAAATTTAGGCTGGGTGTGGTGGCTCATGCCTGTCATCCCAGCACTTTGGGAGGCCAAGGCTGGCAGACTGCTTGAACTCAGGAGTTCTAGACCAGTCTGGGCAACACAGGGAGACATTATAATTTCATGAGACCACTGTAGGAAATGCAGTCCATTGTTGGCTAAAATGTGACTATGTGGCACATGACTGTATTTAATTCTAATAGTTTAACAAGGATTTATTTGGAATTTTTATGTGCACAAATAATTGCTACAAATTCCATTTTTCTATTAAGGAAGTTCCGTTCCGTTTTTAATTTGCTAAAAATAATTTTAACTGACACGAAGAGTATTGTGTTCCCCCATGCAAGCACTGCTCAGAAGTCTCAGTGTAGACATGGAGAAGGAGAATAGTTGGATTGGTCGAGATTGGGGTGTTTGGGGTGGCTGTTACAGAAGCACAACAGAGCAAGGTAGTTTAGGATACTAGTGAAGGGGCGGCTGAAGCGATGAGGCATGGAGTTGAAACGGGGCAGGGAGACAGAAAGCACGAGAGGGAAAAGAGGACAGGCTGGATGGATATGCGCAAAGGAGAGAGTCACTGAATCAGAGGACCCAAGGATGTTGAAAAGCAGGTACAGCTGGAGTGAAGGAACGAAACGGAAAGAATGGTCAGGGACAAAACGATGGTCTTCAACTCTGGTTGCATATTGAAAACACCTGGGGGTCTTAGAAATGAACCGATGCCTGGGCCCCAGTTGGGGTCAATTAAGTTAGGCTTTTGCAGGGTTCGGGGGAAGGTGTGCCATGGTTCTGGTGTGGAGTTTGGTGACCCATGGTTCTGGTGTGGAGTCAGGCTGGAGACCCTGCCCTGGGCGGTCTACAGTGATGATTTCACCAGGGCAGTATGAAAATGCAGGGTGCATGGAGAGCACAGCAGACAGCTGAGGTGGAACGGAGCCAAGAAATGATCTGGAAACAACCATGACTGTGGGGGATGACACTGACTGAGGCGTCCTGCTGTAGGTGGGGGTGGGAGAAAGAGCGGCCTTCCACCGAGGGAGCCGAGGGAAGTGGGGTCTCAGAGGGATCGAGGATCACCTTATGGTCAGGAGGTGTGGGAAACACTCAGAAAACAGCAACCAGTTTGGTGGGTTTGATTTTCTAAAATCATGTAGACGCCTACAATTGTGTAACCGATCACGCGTCCCTTTAGGTGCTGGGGCTGGAGACAGCTTGCAGCTAAATTTGGGGCCCACCTCTGCGAAGTACAGAGACCTTCATGGGTTTCCTGCACTCATTTTCCTCCTGTCCTCTTCTACCATTATTTTCCATTGGCCTGGAATTCGTTACTTATTTTCAAAATGTATTTTATCTGGGATTATATGTATCTTCCTAAGTTGCCCGAAACATGTGTTTGGTACAGGGTAGATTATAAATACATTCACATAAAAGAATTCTTAACATTACAAAGTGATTCATTGTAACCTTCTCTCCAATGACTAGTTTTCCCCAGTGCACTGATGATATTATTCTGTTTATATGCCACTTTCCCAAAACACATTTATTATGTGAGAGAAATGTATTTTTTATTTGATCTTATTTTTGTTATGTAAGTAACAGAAAATTTTAAGGTAAGGAAAAAGAAATAAAATTTTATATAACCTCCTTATGTTAAATGGAACAATCTAATGTTAGATAACTTAGAACAACTTGCTTCCCTTTCATTTCTGGTGAGTACATTTGGTGAGTTTTATGTTTACTGTATCAAACTGACAAAGAAGTATGTCCAAGCTGACCTCAAACAACAGAGATGACTCTTGGCACCTGCTTTTTAGCACAGTTGTATGTAGAGCCGTCGGGTAGATGATAGAAAAATTTAGTAGATTTGGGGAGTTTTGTTTTGATGTTGATTGAGGACTGAGTAAAGATTCAATGCCTGACAACGTGTGGCTTGTAGATTAATAGCTCTGATTGTTGCATGTATCAGATTAAATGATCAGCAAATCTGAGCATCTCTTCTGGTGGGTAAGAGCCTGAGCTCTGGACTTTGTAGTTACCTAATCTTTTTAAGCTTCTGTTTTATCACTTGTGAAATGGGAACAGCAATAGCATCTACCTCATAGAGATAGGGTGAGAATTAAGTAAGTCAATGAATTTAGAGCATTAAGCATTGTGCATGGCACGTATTGAAAACTGTTTATAGATGTTAATTTGAAAAAAATTCAAAGGCTTTCACTCGATTTTGTTCTCTACAGGGTGTTATTTTACTTGTTGCAATGCATCTGCATGCATCTCTCTTAAAATCCAATTTTTTTTTAACTCTAAATTCTGGGATACATGTGCAGAACATGCAGGTTTGTTGCACAGGTATACATGTGCCATGGTGGTTTGCTGCACCTGTCACCCCATCATCTAGGTTTTAAGCCCCACATGCATTAGATATTGTCCTAATGGTTTCCCTCCCCTTGCCCCCCATCCCCCGACAGGCCCCAGTGTGTGATGTTTCCCTCCTTGTGTCCATGTGTTCTCATTGTCCAACTCCCACTTAGGAGTAAGAACATGTGGTGTTTGGCTTTCCGTTCCTGCATTAGTTTGCTCAGACTGATGGCTTCCAGCTTCATCCGTGTCCCTGCAAAAGACATGAGCTCATTCTTTTTTATGGCTGCGTAGTATTCCATTGTGTATATGTGCCACATTTTCTTTTTTTTTTTTTTTTTTTTTTTTTTTTTTTTTTTTTTTTTTTTTTTTGAGGCAGAGTCTCACTCTGTCTTCCAGGCTGGAGTGCAGTGACGCAATCTCGGCTCACTGCAAGCTCCGCCTCCCGGGTTCCCGCTATTCTCCTGCCTCAGCCTCCTGAGTAGCTGGGACTACAGGCGCCCGCCACCGCGCCCGGCTAATTTTTTTTGTATTTTTATTAGAGACGGGGTTTCACCGTGGTCTCGATCTCCTGACCTTGTGATCCGCCCGCCTCGGCCTCCCAAAGTGCTGGGATTACAGGCGTGAGCCACCGCGCCGGGCTACATTTTCTTTATCCAATCTCTCATTGATGGGCATTTGGGTTGTTTCCAAATTTAAAAGACTAATTTCTTAAGGCTAGAGAGTCTCTCTGTTATGTTCCACAATGCCAAGTTCAGAAGACTCTTCAGCCGGTGAGTTTGGTTCTCTAGATCTGTATCTTAACACCTGTCACTGGCATGTTTGAGCCAACATGCGTAAAGAAATTTACTAGGAAACTACCTGGAATGTGGAATTTAGCCTCTGATTCCATAGACCCATCTGCCTTCAAATGTTTGTCAGTTGCCTTTTCAGGTTCTCTGTTGCCTTTTTAGTTCATCAGGTTGTTTAGTACTTTCATGATGCCTAGAGGATATGAGTATTTTGGATGTAAATAGTTATTTCAAAGCCAGTTTGTTTTTTTTCCCTCAGTTTAATTTTAGTTGTGTAGTACTTGGAGAAGCAGAGTATTTCTGCATAATTTCTCCAGGTGTACTTTTTCTTGCTCTTCTCAACATTTCTGGGAATTGATGGTGTCTGGCTGATCAAGATGTGAGGTTTTTAAAATTTGTTTCTCCCCCTCCTTCGTAATTTCCACTGGGAAATTTTCTAATTTTCAGGACTTGAGGGGCTTACGTTTTGCTTTGCTTCGGCAGCAAATGTAATCACCAAATCCCCAAGGAGAAACATGAAGAACTGAGCAAAAATTCTGAGTGGTCTCTAAGTTAAGGATATGATGATCAGGTCTGTGAATATGCAGCATTCATACTTACACAACCACATGTCTGCAACTTTGGACTTTGACCCGTCTTAGTACTCATCACTCCAGACTAGCTGGGAAAACCCTATTTATAAGGAACGAAGCAGCTGGTTCCTGCAGAACTTGTCCTCAGGCTTAGGACTGAAGGCAGGTATGGTGAGGTGGGGCAGGGGCAAATCTGACTAATGAAGAACACAACTTCTGAAACCCTGTCTTGTTGTTCAAAAATAGGTGTGGAAATGTGGGGCATGTTCTTTCTAAGAGAAAACCTACATCATTAAGAAAGCCAGATCGGCCGGGCGCGGTGGCTCACGCCTGTAATCCCAGCACCTGGGGAGACTGAGGCAGGCACATCACGAGGTAAGGAGATCGAGACCATCCTGGCTAACACAGTGAAACCCCATCTCTATTAAGAAATACAAAAAACTAGCCGGGCGAGGTGGCGGGCGCCTGTAGTCCCGGGTACTCGGGAGGCTGAGGCAGGAGAATGGCGTGAACCCGGGAGGCGGAGCTTGCAGTGAGCCGAGATCGTGCTACTGCACTCCAGCCTGGGTGACAGAACAAGACTCTGTCTCAAGAAAAAAAAAAAAAAAAAAAAAAAAAGCCAGATCAAGCATTGGAATCTTTCCTCTCCATTTCCCTGGCCCTTCAGTCACCTTTAATGACACTTTACATCACAGAATTTAATGTGAATTCTGGATCCTAGCAAAATATTTTGACTTGGGGTTTTATTCATGGCATCGTTTTGCTGCTAACTGTGGCCTCTCATTAGTCTTTTAAGAATCGTATCTCATGCTGTTGGTTTTATTAAGGGACTTCACAGCTCACTGAATTTTTTCATGCTATCTTTTCTAACCTATTTTTTAAATTGAAAAAGTGATACATGCATATAGTCTAAAAAATTGTTAGAATAACAATTCTAACTTCTGATTTCCAATCCTCCAAGCTACCTCCTTAGAGTTAGCCCTTCCTATCAGTTTGCTTTGTGTCTTCCTGCAATTTTCCCCCCATCTAGGAACATATATATGGATATTCATTCTATGCATACTGATTTGTATCATGCATTTTTCTGTTTTTTGTTTCTTTCTATATCAGCTCATGGATCTCCACCTCATTCTTTTTCAAAGCTGTTAGGCTTGTCTTTTACATTCTAATTTAATTTTAAGAAGAATAAGAAACCTATTTTTCATTTTTGCCTCCTGCTCTGACCAGCCACAGACTGCACACCTTGGACAGGCCTAGTGTGATCTAATTACAGTGACCCTGGGAACATTTCCCAGTTACACAATATTTTTTCCTTCCTGGCATTCCTAAGGCCCATAATTCCCTAATTAACCTGCATCCCTTTGATTTTTGCTTTGCCCATCTGCTCAGATGCAAATATTCCCGGGAATCTTGTGTGTGTTTTTCCATCCAGTTTTAGTGCTGGTGAATTTCTCAGCTCCTTTTCAGGGAATGCAGTTAGCTGAGACAGGAAAATGACCAAGCTGAAGGCTCTGGACACGGGGGGTGAGGGTAGGAGGAGGGAAAAAAGGAGAGACTGGGGCCCCTCCTCAGCTTGCTCCCCATTTTCCCCCATAGTTGACTCTCCTTTCCCTGAGTTCCATCATGGCATGTGATACTATGCAAGGAAGCTGGGTGGTGTATGGAAGCTTTCTCGTGAATGTTTTGTTCGTTGCAGAGTCTATACACTTAGGGGAGTCCCAGCAGAGGCATATGGGATATACATTCCAGGCTGAGGAAGAGTTCCTTTCTATCTGGGAAAACACCGAGCAGCATCACAGCAAACACAATGATTCTGTTGACAGAAAAATGAGCAAATACACGGCAACTTGTATACAGTTGTATCCCCGCAAAGTAGGGTTAGTTTTTTTTTTTTGTATGTTTATGCCACCATTTATTGAGCACTTACTGTGTGTTGGGCATTGGGTGGAACAGCTCTACATACTTATTTTTGTATGTATGAATTTTATTTTAAGCTTTATAATAGCCCTATGAGGTAGATAATATTGTCCTCATTTTACTGATTTAAAAAAACAAAACAAAACAAAAACTAAGGCTCAGCATGTTTAAAGTGTACAAGGTAGTAAAAAACACAGTTGGGATTTGAACCTGTCTCTAGATGAAGCCCTCCTGTTCTAAGTCACTCCCTGGACCCACTGAGGTTGACGGGGTGTATCTGGCCTGGGAGGTGTCCCTGCGGGAAGGTGCTGCTGGCAGACAGAGGAGCAGAACAGCTCTGGAAAGCTGGCTGCCTTGCTGGGCAAGAGAGCAGCCTGAATGCGCCCAGCCAAAATGCACACACAGGTGGGCAGAGCAGAGACCGAGGTGGCCCGAGAATTACCAACAGCAGAAGGAAGGAAGGAGAGTTGGGAGTGGCTAAATTTGCAAGTGTGGAGATGGCGATGATGGCTGCTGACATTGTTGAGTTGAGTCACGGGTGAAGCACTGATCTGAGAACGTGATGTGCTTTAACTCATTAATCCTTGTCCTAATTATAGAGTAGGCACTAGTTTTATCCCCATTTTGCAGACAGGAAACTGAGAGATAGAGTTTACACAGCTTACTCCAGAGCATACAGCAGGATTTGAAAACAGGCATGAGTGTGTCCTCCTACCTCCCACCCCCATCCCCAGGTTCTGCTGCCCCCCCGTACCACTTGTTTGCACTCCCTCTTTTTTTTTTTTTTTTTTTTTTACATCTTGGTAAAATCTCTTACGGTGATTTTCAAGGCGAATCCAAATGGCTCATTCTCCCTGGAGTCTTGTCCAATCCTTATTTTCCACTGCTTCTGGCTCCTGAGTCGTTAATCATTACTTTCTAGCTGTCCCCATAGCACTTGGCTCATGTACTGTTGATGCATTTAGGACATTGTATTTAAATTGCTAGATTTCAAGAGTCTTGAGGTTGAAGAAGGCACATTTCATCCACCCTTAGTGCCTGGGACAGCACTGGTGACAATGGTAGATGCTCCCTATGTGTTTCAGGAATGGCACGTAGATTGGATCCCACTCTGTTGAGTTCTTGGGTTCCCCCATGGCACTGCAGAGAAGTGGAGCATCTAGGAAGTCACCGTGGCAGGCTCATGGGGTGCTAGACCGTCATTCATTGACGTTTGGAACCCAGCAGCAGCTCTGGGGCCCGTGCAGCACCTGTGGTGACAGGGCTCCTTGCTGCTGCTTGGAGTAGATGTTCTTTATTACAGAGACTTCGCTCTTCTTGCAAGCAGGTGTCTCTCCATTCTTCTATTTCTGTCTGCTTTTATACCATGGACGGTTGACGCTGCTTGTCTTAGACTCTAGGAGGGAGGATCTGACCCCCATGGCTGGTTTCGATACAGTGTCCAGTGCCGGTCTTGGGCAGAGGTCTCACACCAAGCACCCTGTGAACCCCTGGCCTTTGTATATGGCCTGGGTACCAGGTCCTGCAGGTACTGACGCTGATCTTGGTAGAATCTGGAATTTCTCAGGATGTTTATACATGGATAGAAATAATATGACTTCTGCTTTGTTAATGTCCAGTTTATTAATCTTCAAACAACCAACATTCATCTAAATATTCAGACACTAGTTACACAATGATTACATAAGAAAGAACTTAGGAATTTAACGAATTTGATTTCTCCCAAATTTAAATATTGATCGCAAATTTAGTTCATATGGGCACGAATCTAGTCTTATCAGATACTCTTGGTTGTTTTAAATGAGTTAAGAAAGTGCTAAAACACAGAAGCAGCATTTCAAAGATTGCCAAGCTATTTTAATTGGTACCTGATTCTCAAAAGGGCACCAATGTGCTAACAGGGGTTTACATTTGTGACTCCGTTGTCTGTATTTTCATTCCTCTATTGTATTCTTGCCATTATCTTTACCATTATTGCTTCTCTGCTCAGCAAACCTAACCAGGGCTGCTAACAATTCAGTTCCATTGTGTGAATGAGAAACAGCAGTACTTTCTCAAGTAAGAAAAAAAAAGGACTGTATTATTTACTTCTTGTTCGTAATAATGACAACAGCCATTCTAAATGAATTATACAAATCAAATTCCTAAACATAAAATGACAGTTCAAGTTTTAAATCATGATAATTAGAAACTTTTGAGTTAAATCCTTTGTTATAAAATAGTTACGTGTACCGCGGTCCTGAAAACCACTTTCTGAGGGACACTTTTAATATTTACTAGTTCCGGTGTTTGGTTTTCTGCAGAAATAGTTGCCATATTTGTCTTTCTTATGACACTGTAGACCTTAAGTACTTTTTTTTTTTTTTTTTTGAGATGGAGTCTCGCTCTGCCGCCCAGGCTGGAGTGCAGTGGCCGGATCTCAGCTCACTGCAAGCTCCGCCTCCCGGGTTCACACCATTCTCCTGCGTCAGCCTCCCGAGTAGCTGGGACTACAGGCGCCCGCCACCGCGCCCGTCTAATTTTTTGAAGTTTTTAGTAGGGACAGGGTTTCACTGTGTTAGCCAGGATGGTCTTGATCTCCTGACCTCGTGATCCGCCCGCCTCGGCCTCCCAAAGTGCTGGGATTACAGGCGTGAGGCACTGCGCCCGGCCGACCTTAAGTACTTTTAAAATAAATTTTAATGTTGAGTAGTTTAGTATTGATGACAGGTATTGGCAAAATTAAATAGACCCTGATAGTTACAACATCTTATAAATGTATCCAGGTGACTATTGCTGGGAATAAATTTCAGCACTTCAAAAGGAGTAATACTAAAGGGTTTTGGTTCTGACGCTACATCAAAGTTCCACTGATGTCTTATTCCTCACCCTAGTCATCAGTCAATCTTAATGGCAGAATTTGGTGTCCTTGTGTTCATTTCCATTGTCATTCTTCAAATTATGCACATTATTTAAAATACTGAAAAAGCCATAGTATTCTTTTGGTTTTACAAGCTTGTTTTTTTCTTAGGTATGATATTTTATTTCTAATATAAAATAAACTGATTTTTAATCCTTTGGCTTTGAAATTTCAAACACAAAGAGCAGTTAGAGGAATAATACAACGAACATCAAAATCTTTTCACCCAGATGCACCAATTGTTAGTATCTTGCCGAATGCGTTCCCTGACACATTTTTTTTTTTTTGCTGTTGGGACATTTGTAAGTTGCAGATGCCACGAGGCTGCCTGCACATATTTCTGCCTGTGTATCAACATGCTTCTCCGTGTCCTCAGTGCCCTTGTCACACCTACCAAACTCGCTATTTCAGTGCAATCTAAGCTTTAGTCCGTATTCAAAATTTCCCAGTTGTCTCTCAAATTATTCTCTATGGCTCACCCCTCCATTTCAGTCACATTGCCTTCATAGCGTTTGGTTATGATGTTTCTTCCATTTCCTTTGATCTAGAACAGTTCCCTTGCCTTTGTTGTTGCTATTCCTGACACTGACGTTTTCGACAAGGCAGGCCAGTAGTTTTGCAGAATGTGCCACAGTCTGAATTTCTCTGATGGTTTCCTCATGATTAGATCCAGGTAAAGCATTTGGCAAGAATATGGCAAGAATCCCTCTGAGGCGATGCTGCACACTCCTGCTGTCACACCAGGAAGCTCACAGGGGCCGTTTCTTTTTTCTTGGTGATGCTCAATTTGATTTAAAAAAATGAGTTTGAAGGCCTGTTTGAATCATAGATAGGCAGATTATGAGATTTTCCATGGAAATGAGTCGCTTTCCCTTTCTAGAATTTTAGACATTGGAGAAGTCAAATGCATCCATGTCAAGAGACTTTGAGATTCATCGAGTGTCTTCATAAATGGAAGTAGAGGAGTAGTCATGGGGTATCCAGGGAAAGGGCGTTCCTGGCAGGGAGACGCAAGTGCTTAGGTCCTGAGGTAGCATTATGGTTGGTGTACTAGGAAGGCAGCAGGGAGGCCAGGGCTGAAGATTCACCAAAGAGGAAGCACCAGGCAGATCCTGATGGCCTCGAAATCCTCTGTGAGAACCTTGCTTCCTGGCTAAGTGTGGTGAGAAGCCATGGAAAGGGTCTGAGCAGGAGAGTAATGTGATTTGGCTTCCTTTTTTTTTTTCTTGTCACTTAGAATTTCTTTTCTTATTGAAAGTGATCCTTCACACCAGCCGGAATGGATTTTTGTCATACATTGATTCCTCTTGTGCATACATAAAAAGGAACACACTAAGTGAAAGCAATTGCTTAAGGTCTTTCTGAGGCAGTGAAATCACATCACAACCGTCACCCGGCTGACTGTGACCTAAGGACCATCCTGACCAGGAATGTTAAAATGTGAAAAGATACGATGGTCACCTCCTGCGTACCTGCACCTTGCTTCAGACATGTAATTCCCAGTACTGTCAAAGCCCCTGGTGTGACTCCCTCCTTCCAGCCTGTGGACGTGCGTGCTCCTGACTTCTGTGTTCATCATGGCCTTGTGTTTGAGCTGTGTGGGCCGTTTTCTTTTTCTTTTTCTTTTTCTTTTTTTTTTTTTTTTTTTGAGACAGAGTCTCACTCCGTCATCAAGGCTGGAGCGCAGTGGCGCAATCTCAGCTCATTGCAACTTCCGCCTCCCGGGTTCAAGCAGTTCTCCTGCGTCAGCCTCCTGAGTAGCTGGGATTACAGGCGCCCGCCACCGCGTGTGCGGGCCATTTTTCTTCTGCGCCTGGCCTTTTGACTCAGAGGTGCCTGCGGTCTCCTGGCTCCGGCAGTCTCCTCAGCAGTCTCCTGGCTCCTGTGTGTTGCTGCTATGCGCCTTCCCTTTGCACCAAGTCCCCTTGTGTGCACATCCCACACTTCATCTGTTCTCCTGTTCAGGGACATTTGGCTGCTTCCGGGATTTGCTGCTGCAAACTTCTTTGCTATGAACGTTCTCCCACACGCGTGAGTGTTTCTCCAGTGCCCAGACCTCTGGAATCACTAAGTCCACACGACAGACTTTCCAACGCTGTTTGCCAACAAAATCAGATGCTTCCCTCCTCCCGCCCCTGAACACCCCGGGAGGGAAAACCTGAATCGTGTCCTGCTGTCTATGGCTTGTCTGTCTGTGCTCAGTGGCTCTGGGGTAGGGGGAGAAAAAGAGGGAGAAGAGGAGACGGCAGTGTCAGGAGATGCTTCCCAGGCTATAGCCTTGGGGAGCCCAAGCTGAGATCAGCCCAGGAAAGGCTGCCCCCTCGTGCTGCCTCTGCAGAGCACGGGTGTGAGGGTGGTCCCCTGACTGGAGACATCACAGTGACATCATGGAATCCACTGAGCGACCACTGCTGGGCTGTGAGACATGGAATCCTGGGTTGAGCCTGTGGCAGGAGAGCTGGACCGGCTTCCCAGGAACCTGTCCAGGAACTGCTTCCTGCTGTGGCTCCAGCTTCATGGAGTTCCAAGGTTAGAGCCACCCTGGTCTCCAACATCCCTGTAGCAGCATCCCTGGCCCCTGGCTACCCTCCACTCTCTCCAGGAGGGCTCCACAGTGGTGTTCTCCATGGCCTACCCCCTTGGTGGGACCACTGACTGCCGTGAGGAGGGCTGGCTTTGAAGTCCCTCGGGAAGAGCTGACCCCTCTGAGTCTGTCACTTGTAGAGCTGGACTGGCCATGTCAGCGCCCCTCGATTTGGAAGACATCCCAGACTCTTCAGCTGTTGGTGGTTTGGTGAAGAGAGGAACCGAGTCTGCACCTGTGGGCTGCTCCAGGCTGCTTCTTGGCCTCTCTCCCCAGGAACAGCTGGCCGAGGAGCAGCTGGAGGGTGGTTTCAAGGTGACTGCGCTCTCCTTCCTGGAAGCTCCGCCCTCCTCTCCCCTTTCCTTCTGGGTGGGGCCCTCTCTGGCTTCCACCTCCTTTGCTCCTGTCGCCTTCACTGAGCAAGGATGAGCCAAGGCTCCAGCTTCTCAGCTTTCCCACCGTCAGCGGCCCCAAATAGACCTGCTGGTCCTCTCTCCTCCCGTGATGGCCATGCTGGCGCTGCCCTCTCTCTGAAGACCTGCCGGCCGCCCCTCCCACACAATCCCTAAGTTGGCCTCTTCTGGGTGGCAGTTCCTGTTCTTGCTGCATTTACCTGGCCTGGGCCTGCAGCCTTGGGTGCTGTGTGCCCACCACACCTGCCATGCCCACAGCCCCTGCTGTGGCCCCTTTGGCAAGCCCTGCAAACTTAGTGGCTGCAGAGGCTCCTGTGCATGGGGTGGATACAGTGGACATTCCATGAGCAAAGTATATGTGTGGGGTGCAGGCTGGATTCTCCCTCCCCTGCACCCAGCAGGTGCGATCAGAAGAAGTGGCCTCAGACACCTCACAGGTCATACAGAGTGTCCTTGTGCTGACTGGATCCCGTGCCTTTCTCTGGAGCTCTGTGGCTGCTGGTCTCTTCCTGCCTTCTCCTGCCATCCAGCTGTGCCCACTGTGTCCCCGGCTGGGTGCTTTGGGTACTGCTGCAGTGATGCTCGGGGTCTCAGGAGATAAAGTGAGGCTTTCCTAGTATGGAGAGAAGTCTTCCCAGGTGCCTAGAAAGGGATGTGGCCAGTGGCAAGCTTCAAGTGTAGCTGCTGTTTCTCTCAGCCATGGACAGAACCTGACAGACTTCAAGGGGAGGGGCCTCCTGCCACTGCTGGGCCTCGTGCTGCATGCAGCTCACAGCCTGTGGCTGACCAGGCCATCAGTGAGTGCCAGCAGTGGAACGCTGGGGCGGGTCATGCAATGCCCGCAGTCTCCATTGAATCACAGTGCGCTCATCAGCCCCTTCTCCTCTTTTACTGATACGGATGAAGTCAGACATTGCTGTGAATATTCACGAACATACTGAAGTCTCCCCAGCTTGGTGCCACTGCAGGTCCCTGTAGAGGAGCTGAGCATGCCTGTTGCACAGGCACTGGGGGCTGTGGGATGCAGCAGCCTCCATCCACTGCTCATTTATCTGTTTTTCTTTTCTTTTTTATGAGATGGAGTCTCACTCTTGTTGCCCAGGCTGCAGTGCAGTGGTGCCATCTTGGCTCACTGCAACCTCCTGCTCCCAAGTTCACGTGATTCTCCTGCCTCAGCCTCCTGAGTAGCTGGGATTACAGGTGCCCACACCACGCCCAGCCAACTTTTGTACTTTTAGTAGAGATGGGATTTTGCCATGTTGGCCAGACTGGTCTCGAACTCTTAACCTCGGGTTGTCCGCCCACCTCAGCCTCCCAAAGTGTTGGGATTGCAGGTGTCAGCCACTGCGCCTGGCCTCTGTTTTTCTTTTTTAAAGACAGCTCTGCCTCTGGAACTTGATCCACTCAAAGGGCTCCCCAAACCATGGTCTCACCAAGGGGAAACACTGCAGCTACCTGTCTTTCTTGGGCCTTCTCGTTGGCCTCAACATTCCCTCCTGCTGGGCCACATGCATCCTCTACTGCACTCTCTGATTGCTCACCATTACATGCACATTTGTCCTTGTCCTCTATAGCTAGCTGGCCCCTCAGGACAGGGTGATTATCCTCACCCCCCAAATTTGCCATAATCTCCAAAGAAGGCAAGCTAACCCTACTGGGGGAACAGGGAGGAACCCCATTTACATTTTAATTGTGTTGTTCCAGCTGCTTGTCTTAATCTGTTTTGTGCTGCTGTAACAGAATAGCACAGACTGGGTAATTTATAATGAACACAAATTTATTGGGTCATGGTTCTGTAAGCTGGGAAGTCCAAGATCAGGGACCTACATCTGGCAAGGCCTTTTTGCTGCATCATCCCATGGCAGAAGGGCTGAGAGAGAGAGCTCAAGAGAGAGAGCTCAACAGAGAGCCAAATTAGTCTTTTTATAAGAAACCCAGTATCACAATAATGAACCCACTCTTGTGGTAACAGCATTAATCCATTTACCAGGGCAGAACTCTCGTGGTTTCATCAATGGCTACTTTGGGATTAAGTTTACAGCACTTATTTTTGGGAGACACATGCAAACCATAGCACTGCTGTGTGGGAAATTGACTCTAGGAAACAAAGTGGAAGAGAGATTACCTAGGAAGCTACTGCACAAGTCCAGGCAAGAGACAATGGCAGCTTGGCAAAGGGAATGCAATGGAGGGTGACTGTGGTTAAGTTGCTAGTATTTTGAATGAGATCAAAGTGTATTTGCTGTGGACTGTGTAGGGGCAGGATACAAAGTCAAAGATGACTCCAAGGTTTTGGCCTCAGTCTTTGGGTGAATCATGGTGCTGTTTACTGAGACGTGGTGAATTGGTGAGGGTACAGATTTGAGACAAGAGGGACTAAGAGTTCAGCTTTGAACAACTTTAGTCTGAGATGCCTATTAGACATTTAAGATGAGATTTACTCAGGTTCAGCCCAGGCCATCTGGAGCTCAGGGGAGAAAGTGACGTGGAGATATAAATTTAGGGTCTAGAGTGCGTAAATGGTATTTGAAGCCATGGGAAGGAATAAAACCCATGTCTTATGTCCAATTCCTTATTGTTTCCAGTAAGAAACAGGAAGTGAGTGCCATGAAGGAAAAAGGCCAGTTGGGTGACTGTAGGCAGAGAAGAGACTTAAGGATGATCCCAGGCATGCAATGTTGAGAGGGGTAAGGTGATACTGAAAATTGCCCATCAGATTTGGCAATGTGAAGGGCTTTACGACTTGATGAGACTAACATTAGCCTGGTTGATGTGAGCTAGTGTATGTGGCGGGGACAGGGACAGATGTGAGAATGCTTCATTATATAACATTTTGAAGGAATTTTGCTGTAAACAAAAGCTGAGAAATGGATTGATAGTTGGAGAGAAAAGTGGGATGGAGAGATTTTAAAATACTTTTATAAATTTAATTTAACTTTATTTTAAACACTTTTACTGAGGTATGTTTTACAAACCACAAAATTTAGCTACTTCAAGTGTGCAATTCAATGATTTTTCATAAATGTACTGGTTTATGGTGCAGACATCACCATGAGTCAGTTTTAGAATATTTCCATCACCCCAACACAGTCCTTTTTGCCCATTTGGAGTTAATCCAGTTCCCACCTCCAACCCTAGGCAAATGCTAATATATGTCTTGCCTCTATAGATTCAACTCCCATGAGGATGTCTTATAAATGAAATCATACAATATATTGTCTTCTGTGTCAGGCTTCTTTTGCTTAACATGGGGTTCATTCATGTTGTAGCAAGTATCCGTATCCTATTCTTTTTTATTGCTGAATAATTGATATAATTTGGCTTTGTGTCCTCCCACCCAAATCTTATCTCCATGTAATCCCAATATGTGGTGAGAGGTGATTGGAACATGAGGGCAGTTTCCGCCATGCTGTTCTCATGATAGTGAGGGAATTCTCAGGAGGTCTGATCATGTAAAACTGGGAGTTTCCCCTGTGTGCTCTCTCTCTCCTGCTGCCTTTTGATAAAGGTGCTTGCCTCTCCTCCTTTTGCCATGATTGTAAGTTTCCTGAGGCCTCCCCAGCCATGCGGAACTGAGAGTCAATTAAACCTCTTTTATTTATAAATTACCCAGTTTCAGGTCGTATCTTTACAGCTGTGTGAGAACAAACTAATACAGAGAACTGGTGCCGGAAGCGGGGCATTGCTATAAAGATACCTGAAAATGTGGAAGCAACTTTGGAACTGGGTAACGGACAGAGGCTGGAACAGTTTGGAGGGCTCAAAAGAAGACAGGAAGATGTGCAAATGTTTGGAACTTCCTAGAGACTTGTTGAATGGTTTTGACCAAAATGCTGCTAGTGATATCGACAATGAAGTCCAGGCTGAGGTGGTCTCAGATGGAGATGAGGAACTTATTGGGAAATAGAGTAAAGATCACTCATACTATGCTTTAGCAAAGAGACTGGTGGCATTTTGCTCCTGCCCTAGAGATCTGTGGAATTTTGAACTTGAGAGGGATGATGTAGGGTATCTGGCAGAAAAAATTTCTAAGCAGCAAAGCATTTGAAAGGTGACCTGGCTTTTCCTGAAAATGTACAGTTATATGCATTCACAAAGAGATGATTTGAAATTGAAACCTATGTTTAAAAGGGAAGCAGAGCATAAAAGTTTGGAAAATTTGCAGCTTGACTATGAAGTAGGAAAAAAAAATACATTTTCTGGGGAGAAATTCCAGCTGGCTGCAGAAATTTTCGTAAGTGAAGAGGAGCCAGATGTTAATGGCCAAGACAATGCAGAAAATGTCCCCAGGGCATGTCAGAGATCTTTGAGGCAGTCCCTCCCATCATAGGCCAGGAGGTCTAGGAGGGAAAAATGGTTTCCTGGGCTGGGCCAAGGGCCCTGCTGCTTTGTGCAGCCTTGGGACTTGGTACCCTGAGTCCCAGCCACTCTAGCTCCAGCTGAGGCTGAAAGGGGCAAAGGTACAGCTTGGGCTGTTGCTTCAGAGGGTGCAAGCCCCAAGCCTTGTATGGCCTGTGGGTGTGCAGAAGATAAGAGTTGAACTTTGGGGGCCTCTGCCTAGATTTCAGAGGATGTGTGGAAATGCCTGGATGTCCAGACAGAAGTCTGATGCAGGGGCAGAGCCCTCATGGAGAACCTCTACTAGGGCAATGTAGGGGGGAAATGTAGGGTTGAAGCTTTCACACAAAGTTCCCACTGGGGCACTGCCTGGTGGAGCTCTGAGAAGGCCACCATCCTCCAAACCCCAGCATGGTACATCCACTGACAGCTTGAACTGTGCACCTGGAAAAGCCACAGGCACTCAACACCAGCCCATGAAAGCAGCTGCAAGGGCTGTACCCTGCATAGCCTTGGGGGTGCAGCTGCCAAGGACTGTGGGAGCACACCGCTTGCATCAGCATGCCCTGGATGTGAGACATGAAGTCAAAGGAGACTTTGGAGTTTTAAGACTTAATGATTGCTTGGCTGAGTTTCAGACTCGCATAGGGCCTGTGACCATTTTGTTTTGACCCATTTCCCCCATTTGGCAAAGGAGCGTTTACCCAATGCCTGTACCACCATCGTATCTTGGAACTAACTTGTTTTTTATTTTACAAGCTCATAGGTGGAAGGGACTTTGTCTCAGAAGAGACTTTAGACTGTGGTCTTTTGAATTAATGCTGGAATGAGTTAAGACTTCGGGGGACTGTTGGGGAGGCACGATTGGTTTTGAAATGTGAAAAGGATATGGGGTTTAGGAGGCCTCAGGGGTGGAATTATATGGTTTGGCTCTGTGTCCCCACCCAAATCTCATCTCCAATTGTAATGCCCACATGTGGAAGGAGGGACCTGGTGGGAGGTGATTGGATCATTGTGGCAGTTTCCCCCATGCTGTACTAATCATAGTGAGGGAGTTCTCATGAGATCTGATGCTTTAAAAGTGGCAGTTTCCCCTGCACACTCACTCTCTCCTGCTGCCTTGTGATAAAGGTGCTTGCTTCTCCTTCTCCTATGATTGTAAGTTTCCTGAAGCCTCCCCAGCCATGCAGAACTGTGAGTCAATTAAACTTCTTTTATTTATAAATTACCCAGTCTCAAGTAGTATCTTTATAGCAGTGTGAAAATGGACTAATACAATAGTATTGAATTGTAAGGCTATGCCACATTTTGTTTATTTATTCATCAGTTGATGGGCATCTGGATTGTAGAATATTATTTAAGATGGGGATTATATTGCCCTGCTGGGTCTGCTATAAGATAGTTCCACAGACTGGGTGGCTTAAACAACAGATATGTATTTTTACTTACAGTTCTGGAGGCTGGAAGTCCAAGATCAGGGTGCTAGCATGGTTGTGTTTTGGTGAGAACCCTCTTCTGTGGAAGAGGAGAGAGAGACAGAGACAGAGAGAGAGAGAATGCTCTGGTATCTCTTACTCTTCTTATAATGGCACGAGTCTCACCCTTATGATCTCATTTAACCTTAATTATTTCCTTAAAAGCCCTATTTCTAAATACAGTCGCATTGACACTTTGGGGATTAGGGCTTCAACACAGGAATTTTGGGGGGACCCAATTCAGTCCATAACAGGGATACTATATCATATTTGTGTGTTGAATGAGAATGATCTAGCACCGAGTTTCTCACCCTCAGCATTATTGGCATTTTGGAAGAAATAATTCCTTGTGGTGGGGGCTGTCGGGTGCATCCTGAGATGTTTAGCAGCTTCCCTGACATCTACTCATTGGATCCCAGTAGCACAACTCAGCAATGACAACCAAAAATGTTCCTACCCATTGTCAAATGTTTCTTTGGGAGTGGGGAGGCAAAATTGCTTTTGGTTGAGAACAGAACCACTGATGGAATAGAAAGGAAATTAATGATGCAAGAGAGAGAAAGAGCAGATAATTGCAAGCACAAAGTCTTTGAATAGACAGCAGGAAAGGGAATTCAGTATAGTGACTGGCCCTAGATGGGAGCAGAGAATTCATCCACTGGGACAGAAGGAAGGACACAGAAACAGAGGTGATGGATATGCTGATGGGAGCATGTGCTTTCTTCTTACACTTGTATTTCTCAATGAAATTAGTCATCTATGGAGGGGACAGCACCGCAAACTATGTACATGGCTACCAGAGAACAAACCATGTTTTACTGAAGGCCTTCCCTGAGAAAAAGCGAATTGTTATTTCTTTGGGAGCTAATACTGACCACATTCCTCCTCCTTTGAATGCTTAGCACGTTTGTTTAACCCACTTATTATAGTTCAACACATATTAGAGTTCTTAATGTATGTGCCCTGCCAGATTGCAAGTTGCTCGAAGATGAGAACTGTCTTGTGCATATCTGCATCTCTCACAACAAATAGCTCAGTCTACAGTAGGTACTCAATAAGTGTTGAATTGAAATGCATTTCCATTGAAATTACAGGATCTTTACTTTCTAACAAATTTGTCTCATAAAACTAGCAACTCTTTTAGGACAGATTGGCGGACATAGAATTTGATACCTATTGCTATAATTTGGGAAAAGCTTTCCATTTCTCTCCCCAATAATAATCCATCAGTAATAAAATTGGGTAACATAAATTAGTACTTCTCAAACTTCAATCTCCAAATGAATAAGTTGCTGGTGCTCTTAAAATGCAGATTCTGACTCAGCAGGTGTGGAGTGAGGCCTGAGATTCTGCATTTCTGAAAAGCTACCAGATAATGCTGATGCTCATGGTCCTGGACCACAATTAGCCTAACAAAGTTCACAAAAGATTGGGCTGCATAAGTGATTGGAAGAGGTTAATCACAGAGCCACCATCACTGAAGGTGGGAGGTTGCTCTCAGGAAGGTAATGATAGGAGAGACAGCGTGCCTCACAAACACCACAGGACTTCATTAAACTTTGATGAGGACAACAGGAATCAGTCTCTTGCTATGGGTTTAGAATTCAAAATGGCCTTGGTAGCTGAGGGTTGGGGAGAGAAACCAACAAAAGCAAAGTTCAGAAAACACAAGCAAAGGGCATTGTGTTTGCAGAGGAAAAATCCAACCTTAAAAGGTCTGTCATGGGCAATGACAGGGTAGACGCATGTGGGGCTGAAAAACTCTAAAAAATCACGTGGACCCTGGGTTGATCATGAGTTAATAATACAGTACTCTGATTTGGAAATCAAGTACGAAAGTAGAATACACAATTAGAAACTGAAGTAATATTATATTCAGCACTGCCCAGAAACTTGCTAGAATTCTGCAGCTAGTTTTGAGTTATATGAACCCAGAAAGATGCAGAGAACTCAAAGAAGGTTCAGGTGAGAGCCTCAAGAATTGTTAAAAGGTTGAGAAATAAAATTTACTGTTTAGAAGAGAAGGCTGCATGATGATCAAATTAGTAGTAGTTTGTCTACAAAGGGGTGTGTTTCTCAGCGAAGCAGTGAGCAGTTCTTTCATATTTCTCCTAAGGATCTGCTCAGATGCGATGTCTTTACTCCAAATGTGATTTGGGTTGGGTATGAAAAAGTCTCTAATACAGACGGTTTTTCAGTGTTGGAATGTGCTACCAAGCGAAGTTCATGAATATGTTTCCTGCTAGAGGGCTTCTTCTATTTGACGGGGATTATTAAGTGGAGCCTAACTGGAAAACAGAGAGATGGCCTAGCTAAAATTATGAGCGCTGTCCCCTGAGGACCAAGGCGATCGATAAAGGGTTGGTTGCTTTCCTTCTCAAGGCCCCTGAAGGCTCCAGTGCCAAGGGATCACTCAGGGGTGTCATAACCAAGAGCTTCTGAGCATCCTGGACACATCAAGTGAGTCAAGGACAATGGGGCATGTGTGGTAGACTCCGGGTAGGATTCCAGGTGATTGACGTCTTCACTTTCTGGTGTGGTCCTCAGAGCTGGCCAACAACATCACACCAGTAAAGTGGAGTCTTACCTAAATGCACAGCTGGCCTGGAAACTGAGGTCAAATAAAAGTCCCATGGTGGGATTTACATGGGGGGGCAGTGATTCATACTCATATGAAGATCTAGCAGGTTATACACATGGGTGACATACTGAGTTACGTGAAAAACAGGGCATGGTGGGGACTACAGAGCTCATTCAAAGGGCAGAGCAGCTGCTCAGATGCAGCCACATTACTGCCATTTGAGAATGAAGACCTCACATCATCAGATCTCTTGAGCTTTCAAGGAAAGCCAGAAATCTGGGCTTTTAGTGCATATCTCTAAATTCTAAAATAAATCTGCAAGTGCCCATTGATGGATGATTGGATAAGCAAAATGTGGTCTATCCACACAATGGAATATTATGCAACTCTGCAACTTTGTGAGCCATAGAACCATGAGGACACTATGCTTAGCGGAATAAACCAGTCACAAATGATTTAATACTGTGTTATTACACTTAAAAGAGGCATAAAAATCAGAGAGACAGGAAGGGTTGCTAAGGGTTGGAGAGAGGGGAAATGGGGAGTTATTGTTTAATGGGTAGAGGGTATCAGTTTTGCAAGATGGAAATTTCTGGAGATAGATAATGATGAGTGCACAACAATATGAATGTCCTTGATACTACTGAACACTTAAAAATGGTTAAGATGGTAAATTCATTGTTATGTGTATTTTACAACAATAAAAAACTAGAAAATAGAACATTAGGATCCAGGAATCCCATTTCTGGGTATATATCCAAAGAAATTGAAATCCAGATCTCAAAAAGGATATCTTACTTCCATGTTCATTGCGGCATTATTCACAATAGCCGAGGTATGGAAACAATCTAAATGTCCACTGGTGGGTGAACCGATAAAGAAAGTGTGATGCATGCAATTATCCCCCAAATCTGAGGGGGATTTGTTACAAGAGCCCCAAGACACCAAAATCCACAGATGCTCAAGTCTTTGATATAAAATGGTGTAGTGTTTGCATATGACCTATGCACATTGTCTTGTCTACTTTTAGTAATCTCTAGATTATTTATAATAACTAATATAATGTAAATGTTATGTAAATAGATGTTATGTTGTATTGCTTTAAAATGTGCATTATTTTTTGTTGCTTTTCCCCCAATACTCTCGATCCATGGTTGATTGAATCTGCAGATGTGGAACCTATGGACATGGAGGGCCAACTGCACATATAATGAAATGAAATATTATTTGGCTGTAAAAAGGAAGGAAATCCTGCCATTTATGACAGCGTGGATGGACCTGGAGGACATTATGCTAAGTGAAATAAGCTAGACACAGGAAGTCAAATACTGCCTCATCTCACTTCTGTGTGAAACCTAAACTAGTTAAACACATAGAGGCAGAGAATAGAATGGTAGTTGCCAGGGGCTGGAAGGAGGGGAAATGGGGAAGTATTGGGCAAAGAGTGCAATTTGCGTAAAGTTTCGGTGTGCAAAATAAGTAAATTCTAGAGACCTCCTGTACAATACAGGGCATATGATTAGCAACACTACATTGTGTTTTTAAAAATTTGCTAAGAAAGTGGATTAAGGAAAACAAAGAAAACCAAAAAACCCAAAGGCAGCAGGAGGACACTTTTGGAGATAATGGAAAAGTTTATGGCATTAATATTGGTAGTGATGATGGTTACGTGGGTGTATGATTATCTCCAAACACATCAAGTTGTATACATTAAATATCTATAGCTTCTTGTATGTTAATTATATCTCCATAAAGCAGTTTAAAAAAACGGACAAAATATTTTGGCAAACATGCCAATTCTGAATAGCCCCAGGCTGCCCAACACCACAGAAACCAAGCGGACCCAGCCACACTCTGGATTTGGTCTCCAGGTTATGAGGCTGAGCTCCAGGATAAACTAAGAACTGATCTGCAACTGGTGGGCAAGAACCAAGGGGGAGTTCAAGCCCTCAGAGACGGTGCCAGCCATGGTATCGAGATCTTGCCCTGCAGCCCAGGGCCCAAATTACAAAAGCTTCTACTGTGTGACTTTTATTATGTGGGTGAGTTACAGAAAACAGATGCTTCACTGAATTAACTGGATAGCTGCATCTGCGTAGACATGTCGCCCAGGATACTCATGTCACTCACCTGCCCCCTCCTACATAAATGATACACAAAAAAGTCAACAATCAAAGAAACCAAGTTCCTGGATGTCAACATTCACTTCTGCCTGGAGTTGACTCCTTTCATGGAGACATACACCAGGCTGTTTTTGAAGACCTTCCCACACACACACACCTGCCACCTCCCCCCTCTACAATCCCTGGCATGAGAAGCTCCACCTTGCTAAGAGCAGACATTCTGAAAGGCTGAAGCCAGGAACCTTAAAGGAAACATTCTGCCAAGTCCACCATGTAGGATCAATGGAGACGGTGGTGTTGTGGTTGTTAACTTACCCAGCTCTGGGTGTAGAGTGCTTTGGGGAGGAGGAAGAAAGAAGAGCTGATCCTGCCTTCTTGGGGCTTTAGCACATAATGGTGATATATTGTTTTTCTACAAGTTGCCATTAAATAATGATGAGATTTTACCAACAGTCACTTACTGAGGCTATGCTGTGCCCGGCAGTGCGCTGGGTGCAGGGTCTTCCTGATTCCTGTTCCTGAATTATTTGCTCTGTGAGGAGAGCTGGACAAATAAGACAATGATTTCTGTTCTGTTGGATTCTTTAACTCAGTTGGAGTTCACAGCAGTGGAACAGTTGAAGTATTTTGTTTTTGTTTGTTTTTCTTTTCTTTTTTTTATTTTTCTTTTTTTTTTTTAATTTTTTGTTATACTTTAAGTTCTAGGGTACATGTGGATTACGTGCAGGTTTGTTACATATGTATACTTGTGCCATGTTGGCATGCTGCACCCATCATCTCGTCAGCACCCATCAACTCGTCATTTACATCAGGTATAATTCCCAGTGCAATCCCTCCCCCCTCCTCCCTCCCCATGATAGGCCCCAGTGTATGATGTTCCCCTTCCCGAGTCCAAGTGATCTCATTGTTCAGTTCCCACCTATGAGTGGGAACATGTGGTGTTTGGTTTTCTGTTCTTGCGATAGTTTGCTGAGAATGATGGTTTCTAGCTGCATCCATGTCCCTACAAAGGACACAAACTCATCCTTTTTTATGGCTGCATAGTATTCCATGGTGTATATGTGCCACATTTTCTTAATCCAGTCTGTCACTGATGGACATTTGGGTTGATTCCAAGTCTTTGCTATTGTGAATAGTGCCGCAGTAAACATACGTGTGCATGTGTCTTTATAGCAGCATGATTTATAATCCTTTGGGTATATACCCAGTAATGGGATGGCTGGGTCATATGGTACTTCTAGTTCTAGATCCTTGAGGAATCGCCATACTGTTTTCCATAATGGTTGAACTAGTTTACAATCCCACCAACAGTGTAAAAGTGTTCCTATTTCTCCACATCCTCTCCGGCACCTGTTGTTTCCTGACTTTTTAATGATTGCCATTCTAACTGGTGTGAGATGATATCTCATTGTGGTTTTGATTTGCATTTCTCTGATGGCCAGTGATGATGAGCATTTTTTCATGTGTCTGTTGGCTGTATGAATGTCTTCTTTTGAGAACTGTCTGTTCATATCCTTTGCCCACTTTTTGATGGGGTTGTTTGTGTTTTTCTTGTAAATTTGTTTGAGTTCTTTGTAGGTTCTGGATATTAGCCCTTTGTCAGATGAGTAGACTGCAAAAATTTTCTCCCATTCTGTAGGTTGCCTGTTCACTCTGATGGTAGTTTCTTTCGCTGCGCAGAAGCTCTTTAGTTTAATTAGATCCCATTTGTCAATTTTGGCTTTTGTTGCCGTTGCTTTTGGTGTTTTAGACATGAAGTCCTTGCCCATGCCTATGTCCTGAATGGTATTACCTAGGTTTTCTTCTAGGGTTTTTATGGTATTAGGTCTAACATTTAAGTCTCTAATCCATCTTGAATTAATTTTCGTATAAGGAGTAAGGAAAGGATCCAGTTTCAGCTTTCTACTTATGGCTAGCCAATTTTCCCAGCACCATTTATTAAATAGGGAATCCTTTCCCCATTTCTTGTTTTTCTCAGGTTTGTCAAAGATCAGATGGCTGTAGATGTGTGGTATTATTTCTGAGGACTCTGTTCTGTTCCATTGGTCTATATCTCTGTTTTGGTACCAGTACCATGCTGTTTTGGTTACTGTAGCCTTGTGGTATAGTTTGAAGTCAGGTAGCGTGATGCCTCCAGCTTTGTTCTTTTGACTTAGGATTGTCTTGGCAATGTGGGCTCTTTTTTGGTTCCATATGAACTTGAAAGCAGTTTTTTCCAATTCTGTGAAGAAAGTCATTGGTAGCTTGATGGGGATGGCATTGAATCTATAAATTACCTTGGGCAGTATGGCCATTTTCACTATATTGATTCTTCCTATCCATGAGCATGGTATGTTCTTCCATTTGTTAGACTTTAAACCATCAAAGATCAAAAGAGACAAAGAAGGCCATTACATAATGGTAAAGGGATCAATTCAACAGGAAGAGCTAACTATCCTAAATATATATGCACCCAATACAGGAGCACCCAGATTCATAAAGCAAGTCCTTAAAGACTTACAAAGAGACTTAGACTCCCATACAATAATAATGGGAGACTTCAACACCCCACTGTCAACATTAGACAGATCAACGAGACAGAAAGTTAACAAGGATATCCAGGAATTGAACTCATCTCTGCAGCAAGCAGACCTAATAGACATCTACAGAACTCTCCACCCCAAATCAACAGAATATACATTCTACTCAGCACCACATCACACTTCTTCCAAAATTGACCACATAATTGGAAGTAAAGCACTCCTCAGCAAATGTACAAGAACAGAAATTATAACAAACTGTCTCTCAGACCACAGTGCAATCAAACTAGAACTCAGGACTAAGAAACTCAATCAAAACCGCTCAACTACATGGAAACTGAATAACCTGCTCCTGAATGACTACTGGGTACATAATGAAATGAAGGCAGAAATAAAGATGTTCTTTGAAACCAATGAGAACAAAGATACAACATACCAGAATCTCTGGGACACATTTAAAGCAGTGTGTAGAGGGAAATTTATAGCACTAAATGCCCACAAGAGAAAGCTGGAAAGATCTAAAATTGACACTCTAACATCACAATTAAAAGAACTAGAGAAGCAAGAGCAAACACATTCAAAAGCTAGCAGAAGGCAAGAAATAACTAAGATCAGAGCAGAGCTGAAGGAGATAGAGACACAAAAAACCCTCCAAAAAATCAATGAATCCAGGAGTTGGTTTTTTGAAAAGATCAACAAAATTGATAGACCGCTAGCAAGACTAATAAAGAAGAAAAGAGAAAAGAATCAAATAGACGCAATAAAAAATGATAAAGGGGATATCACCACCGACCCCACAGAAATACAAACTACCATCAGAGAATACTATAAACACCTCTATGCAAATAAACTAGAAAATCTAGAAGAAATGGATAATTTCCTGGACACTTACACTCTTCCAAGACTAAACCAGGAAGAAGCTGAATTCCTGAATAGACCAATAGCAGGCTCTGAAATTGAGGCAATAATTAATCGCCTACCAACCAAAAAAAGTCCAGGACCAGATGGATTCACAGCTGAATTCTACCGGAGGTACAAGGAGGAGCTGGTACCATTCCTTCTGAAACTATTCCAATCAATAGAAAAAGAGGGAATCCTCCCTAACTCATTTTATGAGGCGAACATCATTCTGATACCAAAGCCTGGCAGAGACACAACAAGAAAAAGAGAATTTTAGACCAATATCCCTGATGAACATCGATGCAAAAATCCTCAATAAAATACTGGCAGACCGGATCCAGCAGCACGTCAAAAAGCTTATCCACCGTGATCAAGTGGGCTTCATCCCTGGGATGCAAGGCTGGTTCAATATACGCAAATCAATAAACGTAATCCAGCATATAAACAGAACCAAAGACAAAAACCACATGATTATCTCAATAGATGCAGAAAAGGCCTTTGACAAAATTCAACAGCCCTTCATGCTAAAAACTCTCAATAAATTCGGTATTGATGGAACGTATCTCAAAATCATAAGAGCTATTTATGACAAACCCACAGCCAATATGATACTGAATGGGCAAAAACTGGAAAAATTCCCTTTGAAAACTGGCACAAGACAGGGATGCCCTCTCTCACCACTCCTATTCAACATAGTGTTGGAAGTTCTGGCTAGGGCAATCAGGCAAGAGAAAGAAATAAAGGGTATTCGGTTAGGAAAAGAAGAAGTCAAATTGTCCCTCTTTGCAGATGACATGATTGTATATTTAGAAAATCCCATTGTCTCAGCCCAAAATCTCCTTAAGCTGATAAGAAACTTCAGCAAAGTCTCAGTATACAAAATTAATGTGCAAAAATCACAAGCATTCTTATACACCAGTAACAGACAGAGAGCCAAATCATGAATGAACTTCCATTCACAATTGCTTCAAAGAGAATGAAATACCTAGGAATCCAACTTACTAGGGATGTAAAAGACCTCTTCAAGGAGAACTACAAACCACTGCTCAGTGTTTGTTTTTCTTTTCTATGTATTTTATGAGATCAAAATGAGACAAGATGGAATGTCTCTGTTCTTTTTGCTACTAGGAAAAAAATTTGTTTTATTTCTGTTTTTAGTAGAAATAATTGTAAATTCTGAACTGCACAGAGAGCCCTCACACATAACAGGTTCAGGAATAATTCTAGGAGAGTCACATGGTTTTCCTTGGCCTGGAGGGAAAAAAAAAAAAAATCTGCTTACTTGAGTGTTGGATTGTTGCTCAAATGGATAGATCGGTGGAAAGCCTTTTGTGGGAGAAATTGTTCCATACAATTTTAAAATGATATCTTTATTCATTAAATACTTTAATGTCTAGACATTGAGCTGGATATTCTAAGGACATGAAGGTCCTTGTCCTCACAAGTTTAGAGTAAAAATAATAACTACTATTTTGTTGAGGACTTACCCTGTGCCAGACTCTGTACACATAGTTTTGTTCAATCTTCCCAGTAACACTTTTGAAATAATCAATATTATTCATTTCATAAAATGGATGAAACTTGAGGCCTTAAGAGCATGTTAAGAATGTATTCAAGGTCACATAACTAGCAAATGGCCGGGCAGGGATATTTTTGCCATTGAAGTTTATAATTTAACCATTGCTCTATCTTGTCTCCTTTAGATTTAATATGAGAAATGAGATTTACACACAAGTGAAAACAGAGCATTGTTGATTGATCCTATCTGAAGTAACCTGTTGCTGTCAGAGCCACATTTTCCGACTGTCTTTACTGTTGGTAGGTGTTTATCCTCTGAAAATGAACTTGACTTCTGGAAACAGCCAACATCCTTGGCATCAAGCCTGGCAGACATGGTGGTCACTGCCACTTCCATTCTAAAATGTGGCGAGACTGAAGTATTACCACTGACTTGAAAACACTTCCAAGTGAACCATTTAGAAATGTTTTATTTTGTTAAAAACAACTTTATTGAGATATAATTTACACACTATTCAATTCACTTATTTAAAGTATACAATTCAATGATTGTTGTATAATCACAGCACTGTACAACTGTCACCACAATCAATTTAAGACAGTTTTTGGAACCCCCCAAAGAAACCCTATGCCTTTTAGCCATAACTCCTCAGTCCCCCATCTCGTCCCAAGCCTTTGGCAGCCACTCATCCACTTTCTGTCTCTATTGATTTGTTTTCTGCATGTTTCATATGAATGGAATTATTTAATATGTGGTTCTTTGCGGCTAGCTTCTGTTTTGTTTTGTGTCTTTGTTTTTAACCACTTTATTGAGATATGATTGACACACAAAAACTGTAGAAATGTAGTGTATACAACCCAATGTGTTTGATGCTATATGTGCACCTGTGAAACCATCATCACAAGCAATGCCATAGTCTTATCCATCACCTCCTAACGTTTCCTCTTGCCACCTTTGTTTTTTTGTTCATGTTGTCTTGTTTTCCTTTTGTGCTAAGGGCACTTATTGATCTACCCTCTTAGTAAATTTTTAAGTATGGAGTGTTTTAATCATATGCCCTATGTTGCACACTAGATCTATAGAACTTTCATATCTTTCATGACTGAAGTCTTGCACCCTTTGTGGAAGAAAGTGTTGACTTTCTGAAAACAGATGTTGCAGATTCCTGTTCTGGCCAGTGATGATTCTCTCATTTTGTCCCAGCTTCTTTGCATCCCTGGAGGAATGAATGACCTCCCCATGTGCTGGGGCCAGAGTTGTGGTTGATAACAGCATACTGCTGATTGACCACCCAGTGACACACGGCCCTCTCCTACATGTCAGAGTCACTGCTCCTCTTTCCCCTTTGTCCTTCTGGATTGGGATGTCAGGCTCCGGCCTGGGCTTCAGGACTTCCAGGATGGCATGTGGCTCTCACAGAGAGTCTCCTCCAGCTCCCTTTCACCTTGGCTGGGGCTCTGGGCTCCTTCCAGATCTTTCAGATGCTCTAGGTCATGCCGATTATAGCCTTACCTTGCACCCCACCAGACGGAAACAGCTACCCCAGAGGCAAACCAGGCTTGAAGGATTTTGCTTCAAGAACCCTCCACGCAAATATGTTTCATTTGGGATTTCAAAGCATCTATCTACCTTCTGTCTTTCGTCTGTGTCAAAGGCTCTTCGTCTGTGGTCCACATGGCCTCAGACAAGTCATTTAACCACCTAAGGCCTTTGTTTCCTCACCTTTAAAATAGTGGTGGTAGGGTGATGAATGGGACCCACTTCATTCAGCTGTTATTTGAAACAGCACAGACTTGGCTGTGTGACTTGGCATGAATCCACCCACTTTCTATGAGTTTGGGGTGGGTAACTTCTCTGAGCCTCAGTTTCCCCATCTGTACCGTGGAAGCATTGCTTTGTATGCTATCGTTTTGTTGTGAGGATTAAAGAAAAGAACATATGCATGGAGGTTAAGTCAGACTATGAAATACAGAAAATGCTCAATATTAATTATTATAATCTTACTGTGTACTCTTGAAAGTTTATAAGTTTATGAATAACTTTGGAGGGATGCAGCCCATGAATTTCTGAAATTATTTGCAAATATTTGTGTGTCTATCATGTGCACCTTTCTGGGACAACTTTCCAAAATATTCATCTGTTTCTCAAAAAGTCTACGTTGGCCTGGCACAGTGGCTCACACCTGTAATCCCAGCATTTTGGGAGGCCGAGGTGAGAGGATTGCTTGAGCCCAGGAGTTCAAGACCAGCCTGGGCAACATAGTGAGACTCCATCTTTACAAAAAATTTACAAATTAGCTAAGTATGGTGGCATGTGCCTGTAGTCCTAGCTACTCAGGAGGCTGAGGTGGGAGGATTGCTTAAGCCCAGGAAGTTGACACTGCAATGAGCCGAGATCACACCACTTCACTCCAGCCAAGGTGACACAGTGAGCCCTATCTCAACAAGAACAAAAAGCCCATCTCCCTGTTTCCCACAGTTGAGAACCTAGATGCTTAGACATGAGGACCTCATGAACACAAGACACAAGCTCCAGAAAGGAGTTGCAGATCTGCTCTGTCCATGCTCTATTTCCTGTGTTTGAACTTGAAACCTTGAGATTAAGTCTCTTTTCAGCTCACAGCCAGCGCCCCACTCTAGGCCTTTTCTTCATGTTATTTGTGTGCAGGTTATGTATTGTGGCCAGCTGCCTTCCTGGCTGAACTGTAAGCTCCTTGAAGGCCAGGGCTTAATTTTTCGTGTGTCCCCAATAATGGGAGGCTAAGCATACATCTGTAAATCAGGCAAGCGCTCTGGAAATACTCATGAAATAACCAGACGTCGGGCTTCCTTAGAGCAGTGTACTGAGGAACCTCCAGGAACCATCACTCTGCAACCCAAGTTGGGAGAAGAATTGAGGGATAATCTGAAATACGCAGACTCAGATCCCAGTTTGGGTTGAACTCATTTCCATCTTCTGGGGGTACAAGTTTCCTTTCTCCAGTGTGATTGCTTGTACAGGTTGGGACGAGTTGGTAAAACCAGAAATAACAACTTTGCTCGCAAATGCATTGGCTAGCCTCACTGAGACAATTTTGATGGAAAGAGAAAGGGCAAATTAGGTAATACGTGTTCTGCATTGTAAAATAAAACTGCTGTCAGGCTAAAAGAAATCTTTTGCTTGTCTTGCCCAAGAGACTCAGGGAAAATTGGTGGCATTTTTGGCCTGAAATCTGGGCTGTTGCCATAATATTCTGATTGACTTGGGAAAATGGTTTTTTTGGAACATAGAAATCTAGTTATAGAGACAAGAACTTTCTTACATTCTGTAGAAGTACTGGGAGTAGATTAAAAAAAGAATAAGTTCTACCAAGTTTGGTAGATTCGGAATAGGCATTACCGCTGGGTGCGGTGGCTCACGTCTGTAATCCCAGCACTTTGGGAGGCCGAGGTGGGTGGATCATGACATCAGGAGTTCGAGACCAACCTGACCAACATGGTGAAACCCCATCTCTACTTAAAATACAAAAATTAGCCGGGTGCAGTGGCATGCACCTGTAGTCCCAGCTACTCCGGAGGCTGAGGCAGGATAATCGCTTGAACCCAGGAGGCAGAGGTTGCAGTGAGCCAAGATCACAGCACTGCACTCCAGCCTGGGCGACAGAGTGAGACTCTGCACCTGGTGTGAGCCACTGCACCCAGCCTGTATCTTGAAATTTTCACTTAACCATTCACATAAGCATTTTTCTTAATGAGGTAGTCTTTGTAACCACCATAATTAGTAGTCATATAACATTTTATTGAGTGTATGTACCATAATTTACTTAGATATTCTCGTACTGATGAATCTTTAGATTGTTTCCCTGGTGTGCTATTATAGTGAATGCCACAGAGAACATCTTAGTGGAGAAAGGTTTTCTGTAGCTTGAATCATTCTCCTAGGCTTGGTTCCCAGAAGGAAAATCAGAGCCCTGGATCAGCGGGTATGGAGGCGTGGATGCTTTTGGTGTACCTTTCCCCACTGTTCTTCAAAAGGCCTGTACTGGTTTACACTGGCAGCTGCAGAATACGAAGGTTCCAGGGTTCACAGCGGAGTTTTTATTTACATGGTAATGTAGAAATGGACTGCCTGGAATGATCTTCTTATGGCCTATTGCCCCTAGGACTGCTCTGTGGACAGATAGAAGGAGGCAGGTCTACTTCCTGGGTCACCAAATGCTCTGGAATCATAACCTTACCTTCTCTCCTCTAAGATTATCCTTGCTCAGGGTCCAGAGCAGAGTTAGCACATTCTTTTTTTTTTTTTTTTTTTTTTTGAGACAGAGTCTCATTCCGTTGCCAGGCTGAAGTGCAGTGGTGTGATCTCGGCTCACTGCAGCTTCTGCCTCCTGGGTTCAAGCGATCCTCTAGCCTCAGCCTCCCAAGTAGCTGGGATTACAAGCAGAAACCACCATGCCCAGTTAATTTTTGCATTTTTAGTAGAGACGGGGTTTCACCATGTTGGCCAGGATGGTCTCGATCTTGTGATCCTCCCACTTTGGCCTCCCAAAGTGATGGGTTAACAGGTGTGAGCCACTGCACCGGATCCAGAGTTAGGGCATTCTAAAGCCCAAAACCAGAGAAGGCGGAGGAAAGTAGCAGGTAGAATCTACAGTTCAGGTTGCAGTGAGACTCTTAGTCAGGCCTTACCCGTCGCTTTCTCTTGCTTGGCATTGTTGCCGTGGAGTGAGAACGTCAAGCTGCTGTTTTGCATTAGATCTCAGTCTTCCCAGGAGCACTTTGGTGAGCGGCCAAGGCAATCAATATTTATTGTTCTGCCAATCACGTTCATAGATTCAGGATTGCATCCCCAGCACCTAGAAGACGGCCCAGAGAGAGTGGGCACTCAGTATCTACTTGTTGAGTGCAAGAATGACCGAGTAGCAGAATAGCGGCAAGAAAGGCCTTATTTCATATGAGGCATATTGCAGGCAATGCTATTTCCTGACCAAATGTAGACTTCGCTCTTCTTCTTTATTGACAGAACTTCCCTTTTATGTAGGGTTGCAATGTACCTGATGAATCAACACATCTCCCCAGGCCCTTTGCATCTAGGGGCAGCCATGGGACACAGTTTGGGTCCATAAGATGTGCAAGTCCAGCCTCAGAGTTTCTGGGGAAGCAGATTTTCTTCTTTCCTGCTTTCCCCCATTGCTTTTTGTGCGCGTGAGGTAGAGCAACCGTCTTACCACCAAAAGATGACAAACCTGGGGATGAAAGTCACAGACTGAGGATGGGGCCGAGCAAAGAAAGGAGGAGTGAGATGCTGAGGCCATCCTGGGGCTGCTGCATCAGTCCAGGACACTGTAGATTTCAGAAAAATTAAACTTTTCTTGGATAAGCCACTGTGATTGGGTTTTCTGTTATGCACAGCTGCACACCATCCTTTCTGATCCAAGGAACTTGAGGCCCAGGAAGTTTCATTTGTCCAAGCTCATGATGATCATATGGGCCAGAAATAAGACCAGACCTAGGTCTGCATAGTTAAGCCAGCCCTTTGATTTCCCCAAACACCGCTTGTCACTATGACCAATTTTAAATGGGAAGAGCCCTCAAAAATACTTTGAGAGTATGTGCATTTTCAAGTATTTTGGGAAGAGACTTGGTAAATACCGTCTTCTGACCTGTTGGGAAAAAAGGATTCCATGAGAATACTTATGCACACAAGGGTTTCTTTCACCTTCATAGTATAGGCTCTAGTCTAGATGTGAGCAACCTGGAGGGATATTTACTTAGTAGGAGAGAAGATAAAAATATTAGGAGTATTTTTTTTTGTTTTTTGTTTTTTTTTTTTTTGTAGATTGTCATCAGCTTTGTTAACCCTGTCCTCATATTTCATAGAAAATTAAACACTGAATCTGAAAAACTGGATTTGGCATTTGATATTTAAAAACTCTGACATGGCATTCCATATTTTTTTGTTGTTTTATTTTTAGGAAAGTCTGGAAAAGGCTGCAGATACAACTGTCAGTGTGTATTTTCTTGATTTTCTCTCACTGTGTTAAAATATAGCCCCTTTGGCAACATTTCTCAAAGAACTGTCTTCTAATGACATTTGAAAACCATCTACCCTGTTCACGTAGTTTTGTTCCTGGTTAAATCGTCCTCTACTTTATGGAAGTGACTCATAAAAGAGACTCAGATAAACGAGAGAATGAGGGTGAAGCTCATGTGATGTCTCATTGGCTGAGATGAACCAGCAAAGAAGTATTTTCATAAATCAACTGGAGTGTTTTCCTTTGTAAGCCAGAGAGGAAAGTGCTCCTGAGAGGTTTGTACCTGGTGCATTTGTCAGCAACAGGTAATTTCCCAGAGGTAGGATGAGCAAAACCATGCTTTCAGTCCATTATTTAAGCGTCATCCTACATTTTAGAAAACAATGTAATGAATGAGTAAGACCTATTTGATAGCACAATTGTGTGACTATCATCGATAATAATTGTATATTTTTAAATAGCCTAAAGAGTATTGTATTGTTTGTAACTCAAAGGATAAATACTTGAGAGGATGGAGGCCCCATTCTCCACGATGTGCTTATTTCACACTGCATGCCTGTATCAAAATGTCTCATGTACCCCATAAATATATACACCTACTATGTACCCACAAAAAATTTAAAAATAATTTTAAAAATTAAATAAAAGAGGCCAGGCACGGTGGCTCAGCCTGTAATCCCAGCACTTTGGGAGGCCAAGGTGGATGGATCATGAGGTCAGAAGATCAAGACCATCCTGGCTAACATGGTGAAACCCCATCTCTACTAAAAATACAAAAAATTAGACGGGCGTGGTGGTGGGCGCCTGTAGTCCCAGCTACTCGGGAGGCTGAGGCAGGAGAATGGCGTGAACCTGGGAGGCGGAGCTTGCAGTGAGCCAAGATCACGCCACTGCAGTCCAACCTGGGCAACAGAGCAAGACTTTGTTTCAAAAAATAAATAAATAAAATAAAATAAAAAAGAATGGGCCAGGCATGGTGGCTCATGCCTGTAATCCCAGCACTCTGGGAGGCCGAGGCTAGTGGGTCATGAGGTCAAGAGAGCGAGACCATCCTGGTCAACATGGTGAAACCCCGTCTCTACTAAAAATACAAAAATTAGCCAGGCATGGTGGTGTGCACCTGTAGTCCCAGCTACTTGGGAGGCTAAGGCAGAAGAATTGCTTGAACCCGGGAGGCGGAGGTAGCAGTGAGCCGAGATTGCACCACTGCACTCCAGCCTGGCAACAGAGCGAGACTCCATTAAAAAAAAAAAAAAATGAATGCGTTAAAAAACAGAAAATAACCTAAGGACAATGCATGTCAGTGCCATGCCCACTGCGTTTGACTGCTACGCACCAGCCAGTTTCCATGGGGCATGTTTTCGTGGTTGCTGCACTCACTCTCATTGTTCCCTTCAGATGTGAATACATGTAATAAAATGTTGGATGACTTCCTCCAGCTGACGTGCTGACTCTGACCCAGCTCTGCCCTTCTCTTCATGTTCTCCACTGGCCATAAGTCCGAAGACATACGGATGCCGTGGGATCCTGAATAGCTCTTGTGCCTTAGTCCTGCACCGCATCTCAGAAGCCATGCCAATGACACAGCTGTGTCTGGAGGGGATGCTGTGCCTGCTGCCACCACTTGCCCTCAGCCCAGGGGTGGAGTCAACACTGAAGATGACAAAGGGACAGATGGAAAGTCCTCCATGACACCATCACATTGCATCTGGAGCTCGCCTTGTTTCTGGATTCCTGATTACACAGACAATAACAGTTCTTCTGGTTAAACCGGTTGAATCAGATGTTTATAAATGGCAGTCAAAAGTATGGACACGTCTAGGAAGGGCTGAAACCCTTGTAGCAACCCAGCCAATCATCTGTGATGTCATCTTGTCTGGCAGCCTGTTAAGCCGCATCCATCTCTTATAGCTTGAAAAGTGACAACTGCTGGTGGCTACCAGATTTAGCAAGAAAGCATAGAGGATGTCCAGTGAAATCTGAATTTCAGATAAACAGTAAACAATTTTTACAGCATTACTATGTCCCACATATTGCATGGGACACACTGATAGGAAAATACCACTCCTCGTTTATCTGAAATTTAATTTAACTGGGCATCCCATATTTTATCTGACAACCCAACTATAGGCCCCTGGGGAGACTTGAGGTGTCTGTGAGGGTGCATGGGTTCTGCCCATCCTGGGGTCCTAAAAATGTATTTGTGTAGGACTCATTTGAAATTAAAGACCATTCTCTGGGTGAACCACTTCCCTAGTAAGTGAAAGAGAACCACAGGGTTCTTCCCTAGTGGGCAGGGTAAGTCTTCTATTTTGATTGATTGATTGATTGATTGAGACAGTGTCTCACCCTGTCTCCCAGGCTGGAGTACAGTGGTGCCATCACAGTTCACTGCAGCCTCAACCTGCTGTGCTCAAATGATCCTCCCACCTTGGCCTCCTGAGTAGCTGGGACTACAGGTGCATGCCACCACACCCAGCTAATTTTTGTATTTTTTGACACAGTTTCACTATGTTGCCCAGGCTGGTCTCGAACTCTGGACTCAACCAAACCTTCTGTGTCATCCTCCCAAAGTGCTAGGATTACAGGTATGAGCCTCAGGGCCCAGCTATTTTCTTTTCCCCTCTTCTTTGCACCTTGGCCTGTGGTCGGAGCACAACCTATCCTTTTTCTTTCTTCTTCCCTTTCTTCATGACCCACCCCCATCTCAGACTCCAGGGTATGCTGGGCTGTGGCTGCCTGACAGGTGAACCTTGTCCTCTGGGAGTGTCTGTTCTTTCTCATTAGCAGGGATGCTTCTCTCTCTGGTCCTGGAAAGCAGTGGGCAAAGAAAGCCTTTCAGGCAGCAGGTGGGGATTGATTGCCCCAGAAGCCCTCAGTTTCTGGCATATGCTCCGGGATTCTGGCATCTAGTTCTACTGACCCTCTTGGCTCAGGAGCTGATTGGATGCCCAGGACCTGCCTTAGGGTGTCACCAAAGAGGGACTTATCCCCTCTCCACATCCCACCCTTAATGGAAATGAAACAAATTTCTTTTCCCCTTAGCTGAGATAAGACTGGGCTCTTAAGCAGCAGCCTTTCTTATTTAGGAAACAGGAAGATCAAAGCAAACACAGTAGTCCAAACATATAAATGGCTGTGTTTGCAGAGGCCACTTTCTGGTCCTAACCTTCTCTGTCATAGAGCAGATGCAAAGAATCCAGTCTTGAAGCTTTCCCGTCCTTTCAACCTCTCTGGACAAGATAAGCAACTGAGATAGACATGAGTGGTGCTGCCTGAGGCTGGCTGTGACTTTCACGTGCTCCCAACACCTGTTCCCACCTGCTACAGCACATCTCACTGCACCACCACCCTCGGGGACCCACTGGCTTCCCTCTCTGACCTGCTCACTCTCCCCTCCTATGCCTTCTTCCCCCTCCCAGGAGTCCCCATTGCTCCTCTTCCATTTCCCTCTGTTCGACTGTCCCTTCAGTGGAGACCTGAGTCGTCCCCAGGGGGTCCAGGGCTGCCTGCAGCTCATGTAGCCTTGGAGGCAGCCTCCGCCTTTCCCTGGATGTGTCTGCATCCTGCAGCTTCCTGTGACAGCCAGTAAGGGATCCTTCCTCCCTTCTGTTTCTCTCCAGCCTCACTGTCCTTTGCCCCAGATACTAGGCACCCATTTGTGTTTGCTGAGAAGTCTCTGGCCTTTGGTTCCTGCAAAGATAAAGATCTCAAGCCCAGATATCATTATCTTCAAAGAGCAGCAGTGACGTATGGCTTTATTTGGTTGCTAAACCATGTCAGGCGCACTTCCCTGGGGTTATAATAGTAGAAAGAAGAGAAAGAGAAACCAGTTTGTCAACAAAGACAAGCTGGGAGATTTTCCAGAGTTCCAGTTCTCATTCGACGGCCTTTTATTGAACTTTTACATATGTGACCTAACTTATTCCTTCTACAACTTTTTAAAAGGATGACAAAAGGGGAATATTCACGTGTCATTACTCCCCACCCAACTCTGTCTTCATCATGGGGCCACCACCCACCACCCTTATGTCTTTGTGATGGGCTTGAGTGGGCCCCTCTAAAATTTGTATCTTGAAGCCCTAACCCCCAGTATCTCAGAATGTGGCTGTACTTGGAGACAGGGCCTTTAAACAGGTCCATTAGGGTGGGCCCTAATCCAATCTGACTGTGTCCTCACCTCATGAGAAAAGGACATCCAGACACACAGAGACACCAAGGATGCTCAGGTGGAGAAGGGAGGTCATGCAGGGACACAGGCAGAAGACGCCATATGCAAGCCAAGGAGAGCGGCCGCAGGAGACACCAACACTGCTGACATCTGGATCTTGGACTCCCAGCCTCCAGAGCTGTGAGGAAGTAAATTTCTATCATTTACGTCCCCCAGTCGATGGTACTTTGTTAAAGTAACCCTAGCAAACTAATCCTGTTTTTAAAATGTCTCATCAAGGTTATAGTCTTTCTGGTGTTGGGTATGGTGGGTTCCTCTTCAAAGAAGAGTCAGCTTGTTCAGCTTCCTTGTTCTCTGTTCTCTATTTTCAAAGAGTAACTTCCTCGTTCTTTATGCCTCCTTGCCCCTAATTATGGTAAACAATCTTCCCGTCAGTCCTAATCTATAACTCACATCTATTCCCTCGATTACCTGCTCTGCAACTATCCTTCCTGCCTTTACTATGCCCTAAAACTGTAAGGCACAGCCTCTCCCTTCCCACGTAGTTAGCCCTGTTCAATTTTAAACAGTAGCCAATCAGGTCTTAGCTTAGATTGTGTGGTCCAACTCCAGCCAATGAGGAAAGGACACAGCTACAGAAGCTGCTGCACTAGGGATAAAAACTCCTGCCCCACCCCACTCGATGTGCTCTTGTGATCGTGTCTGGCACAAGCTGCACCCTTCTGCAGAAGTAAATTTGCGTTGCTGAGAAAAAAAATTTCTGTTTGAATACTATTTCTTTTGTGGCACTGAAAACTTGTTTCAAACGCTGGCCTGCTGTGAGGCTCCTGATGGTGGGTTGGTTGTGAGGGAAATTGAGAGGGGGCTGGGGTGACCAAGGGCAGCATTCCATTTGGGGCCATGCTCTCCTACCCTAGAACCCTTGCCCTCCTTTCAGATCCCCCATCTCAGTCATCTCTGCCATACCCTAATCACAGAAAGGACTCATGGGAAGGAGGGAATGGAGACTCTAGAAGACACCCAAGGGCTGTCCTCTGACCAGTGTCCCAGTGATGTGAGGTCTGACTTCCCAAATCTTATGAAGACTTTGCTTTTGATTGTTTTTAAAAAATCCTCATAGAAAATGGAAAAAACAAGGAAAATGGGAGAAATGAGGGGAAAACTCTAATCCAATAGTGGTAATATTGCCTACTATTTGTGAAATGCATTAGAGGTTACTGTTAGAAATAAATTTTCAGTGCTGCAAAAGAAATAGCACTCAAACATAAATTTAATTTTCTCAGCAAGGCAATTTTTAATTCCATAGAAGGGTGCAACTCAAAGATGAAGCAATGGGGAGAGCACACCTGAACAAGGGAGGGGAAGGGGTTTTTATTCCTGATGCAGGTAGCCCCTACTGCTGTGTTGTTCCCCTATTGGCTAGGGTTGTACTTCACAGTCTAAGCTAATTCGGAATGACTATTTTAAAGAGAGCAGGGGTATGAGTTGGAGTGGCAGGATGAGTAGTTTGGCAGGAAGGATGGTTACAGAACAGGGACTCAGGATGACTCAGGTCAGAGCAGGTGACCAGGGGTGACTCAGGATGGAGCAGGTGACCAGGAGTAACTCAAGACGGAGCAGGTGATAGTGGCTGGGGTGGTTGTTTACTGAAACTAGGGGCAAGGAGATGAAGAGAACAAGGAAGTTAAACTTTAAAATGAAGAGCAAAGAACAGGGGAGCTGAACATACTGATACATTGGTTCCTTGGAGGGGATCTCAGAACTCATTGTACTTAACAATTTACAGGCTAAAACCTTTGAAGAGGAATTTATTATATCCTACATTACAAAGCAGTTAATATCGATGGTCCTTATTGGGCCTGTCTGGTGGATGGAGTAGGTATTATTATATCCATTTCACAGATGAGAACCGTGAAGGTGGACTTCTTGCCCAAAGTCATTCAAAGAATAAAATGTGGAGACAGAACATAAATTCTGGTCCTGGAGCTGCACAATGTTCATGCTCTCCATTTTTTTCCTGGAGCCTCTTTCTTGATGAAAACACTGAAATTCTTCTTTCAGCACTTGGTGGAGGTGGGCTGAGGTCCCCACAGGTGTGTGGCACAAGGAACCCACCCTCTTTCGCCTCTGCTCCTTGGCCTTCCCCTCCTCTCCGTGAAGGACTGTGCTGTGATTTTGGCAGGTAGAAGGCAATAACACCCACTTTGACAGCCCACAAGACCTCTCCGCTGCAAAGCCCAACAGAAAGTCAAAGCCGGCTGTGTTTCTACCACCTCCAGGGGGCCTCCATTTAAAATTAAAGCTCAGCATGTTGTCTTTTAAAAATTCACAATTTATCATAAAGGGAGAAGAAAAGCTCTTGCCCTAGCGATTAAGTTTTCAGGAGGATCACCTTTTAGCCAGGCTGTAAAACTGTGGATGCTGGAAGGCTGGAGTATTTAAAGAATGTGAGCTGAAGTTGTTTTTCTTGAGTCTTTTTTTTCATTTGCACGGTGCTAAGACATTTGTCATGAGAGAGACATTTCAGAGCTCTCAGGTCAACTGCAATAAACTGGTAAACAACAGCCTGCCATTGAAGTGCAGATTTTTCTGTCTATGCTTAAGGGTTATTTGCACTGCCTGTCACCATCCCTGCTTCTTGTTGCTCTGGGCTTTCTGCTCTTCAGCTATGGCAGAAAAAATAGCTGGGTTGGGGTTTGGAAACGGGTCTGGCCTTGACTCTGAATTGTTGGCTCCCAGGGTCCTGACTGCCCAGGAAGCCTCTCCCTGAGACATGTGGAGCTAATGACTTCAAATATGGATTTAGAAGCCTCCAGGAGCAGCAGGGGGGTATTATTTGGTCTCTAAAACTACTTCTTGGTTAACTGCTAGTTCCAGCCCTTCCGGGCCACATTTCCTGTAGGAAAACACACAGAACCCCTGTCTTCTTCATGGACATGCTCCTCCCAGCACTGAGTGTCTTTGCAAATCAGCACTTTCTAAGGGTTTTTGGAAAATCTGTGAAGGCTCACGCTATGGCCAAAATAAATCAAATAGGGTGAATGTTCACTTTTTGGAGTCTTTCCATTAGTTTGGGATGATAATTTAGGCTGGGGCGAGTTAGAAGCAAAAGGGGCAGCCTCTAAGGTGGTCCCCATGATCCCCCCTCCTGATATTTTCACCTGAGTATGATCCCCACCTCTTGAGTGTGTGTTGGGGGGTCCCTGTGACTTGCTTCTAACTGATGGAATATGGCAAGGGTGATGACTGCATGGCTGCATTACGTGACATATGTAAGACTGTCATGCTAGCAGATCGCTCTGACTCTTGTGCTGGATTTGAGGAGGCAAGCTGCCACATGGTGGAGTGCCTATGGAGAGGGCCATGTGGCAGGGAACCGAGGGCAGCCTCCAGCTGGCAGCCAGCAAGACAATGGAAGCTCTTAGTCCTACAGCTGCAGTGAAAGACAGTCTTCCAACAACCCGAGTGAGCTTGGAAGTAGCTGCTTCTCTCATTGAGCCTCCAGATGAGAACACAGCCTGACCATCACCTTGATTGCAGCCTGCGAGACCCTGCAGCAGGGGTCTCAGTCTGTACCCAGACTTTTGATTCCCAGAAACTGGGAGACAATACATGTGTGTTGTTCAAAACTGCTAAATTTGTAGTAATTTGTTAATTTGTTATGTAGCAATCGATAATAAATACAAGGGGCATGCAGAATAAACTAGTAAAGAAAACCACGTCACAGGAGTGCTCTGCAGCTACCAAATATGGCAAGCTGTGTAAGCCTCTTTGAAAGCACCATTTGCAACTAAGAATAGGCAACTATTTTGACTTCTTAGCCATCCTTTTAAGAAGATGTGGAAGAAATGCTTCAAAAAAAAAATGGGGAAAAGCAGTGGATTTGTCACTTCCTGCATGTGTGCTCTTGTAGAAAAAGCAATCCCAACAAAGCTTTAGCAAGTGCTGAGACCACAGTTACGAGAGTGAGCTGGCCACTGATGCACACGGGAGGCCACTGTGGCTGGAGCAGAATGGACCAGGACAAGGAATGAGAGCAGGTCAGGGAGGTGAAAGAGGCGTGAGGAGTTAAATAGACCCTTGCAGTCACTATGAAGACTTTGTCTTTTGCTGGGTGGGCTGGGAGACTGTTCAAGGGTCTGAGGAGTGCTTGGGAGAATGATCTAACCCAACAGACTCTAGAACTACTTGTGCTCTCATCCTCATCTGTGAGTTGTTTCAGAGAAGGCAGATGCCTGGGTGGCAGAGACTTTGATTCATTTCTGGATCTCTTATGCTACCTAGCACAATGTCTGATGTATTAGCTGCCTAGTAAGTGTTTGTTAAATTGAACAGACTGTGCAAACCATCCATTAGTGCTGTGAGATTTTTGGCATTCTGAAGAACTGAAGCCCCAAACAGTCTCACATTATTTAACTGGCATTGCAGCTATTGATCTAACCAATGAAAGAAAAGGTAAAGCTATGTTGATAAGTAGGACATTCCTGGGTTTTTAATCCTTCCCCAAAGTTCATGAAAAAGAAAACCAGTGGGCAGATTTTACCCCAGGTGGGTGACAGGCACCCCTTCCTCTGTTAATGATGCTAAGGAAGATGGGATGGAATAAGACCTTTTTGCTTCTCCTGGTGTGTGTTGGGGGGTGTCCCCTCCTGCAGGGACCTCATGTGGCTTAGCCTATAGCTCCTGCTGCTTAAACTATGGCTAGTCTATTCATCAAGTCAAGATTTTTTTTTTTCAGACAGAGTCTCACTCTGTTGCCCTGGCTGGAGTACACTGGCACGATCTCAGCTCACTGCAACCTCCACCTCCTGGGTTCAAGTAATTCTCATACCTCAGCCTCCTGAGTAGCTGGAATTACAGGGACACACCACCACGCCTGGCTAATTTTTCTATTTTTAGTAGAGACAGGGTTTCACCACGTTGGCCAGGCTGGTATCGAACTCCTGACCTCAGGTGATCCACCGCCTTGGCCTCCGAAAGTGCTGGGATTACAGACATGAGAATCAAGTTAAACTTGAGGCTCCTGCTCTGTTGTTATCTGAATGCTTTGCTTCTTCCTCAGAAGAGTGAGGATCCAAGAGAAACTCGGAGAACCAATAATTCTGTTGAATGGTATGGACAGTTGGTTAGCTAAGATATGTGTGATGGTGAATTTTATGGGTCACCTTGGCCAGACCATGGTATCCAGATATCTGATCAAACAACAGTCTCCATGTTGCTGTGAAGGTATTCGTTAGATCTGAATAACCTTTAAATCAGTAGACTTTGAGTAAAGCAGATGACCCTCCATAACGTGAGCCTCACCCAACCCGAAAGCCTCAGAGAGGGAAGAACTTCTTCCAGACTCTGCCCTGGGATGGGGTTCAAGACTGCAATGTCAACTCCTGGTGAATTTCCCAGTCGGCCAGCCTGTGCTGTGGGTTATACACTTGCCAGCCCTTCCAATCTTGTGGGATAATTCCTTAGAATTTTCTATCTCTTTCTCACTCTCTGTCTGTACACATGTGTATGTGTGCATTATGCACATACATATATGTGCATGTATGTACAAATATATGGGCATATGTGTGCATGTGTGTATACATATGCACATACATGTGTGCACATATGTACACATATGCACATGTATGTGTGCACATATGTACACATATATCTATATGTACATGTATAATACACATCCTATTTGTTCTGTTTCTCTGGAGAACCCTGACCAATACAGTGTGAACATTCAGAGAGACTAGAAGTCTGTCTACTTTTCCCCTTCTCTGAAGCCTGGCCCAGCTGGGTCTCTTTTACCTTCTCGGGCCCCCTTCCCTGTGCTCCCCTGATCTAGAGGATCAGGGAGCCTGAGCCCGACACGAAGGAGCTCGGCCGCCCTCAAAATGGTAGCCCATGAGGCTTGTGTCAATCAGTGAGTGGCACTGAAGTCCAAGGTGCTAGGGGGGTAACTGCCCACCGAAAAAAACCACGTTCTTTTTCTAAGAGCACAGGAATGGCGTTTCTCTTCATGCATCAACACGGGTTAGCCTATTTTGCATGCTAGAAGATGATGCATCTTCTCACGTAGACGTCGCAGAGAAGCCAGTGCTTATAAAGCAAAGACTCGACTCTGATGGTTTTAATTAGTGCACAGCGCAAAGCTCAGAATAGACGGGGAGCCACTGCCCAAATGTCCATCCAGTTAGCGGCCTGGGGAGTCATCTTTCTTCTGGATTATGATAGGACATCACACGTGTGTGTGTGTGTATGTGTGTCTGTGCGTGTGTGTGCGTGTGTGTGTGCGTGTGTGCGTGTGTGCGTGTGCGTGTGTGTGTGTGTGCGTGTCTGTGCGTGTGTGTGTGTGCATGTGTGTGTGTGTGTGTGCGTGTGTGTGTGTGTCTGTGCATGTGTGTGTGTGTGCGCGTGTGTGTCTGTGCATGTGTGTGTGTGCGCGTGTGTGTGTGTCTGTGCGTGTGTGTGTGTGCGCGTGTGTGTGTGTGTCTGTGTGTGTGTGTGTCTGTGTGTGTGTGCGTGTGTGTGTGTGTGTCTGTGCGTGTGTGTGTGCGCGCGTGTGTGTGTGTCTGTGTGTGTGTGTGTGTGTCTGTGCGTGTCTGTGTGTGTGTGTGTGTGTCTGTGTGTGTGTGTGTGGTGGGGGCGCGGGATGGCAGAGGAGAGAGACAGGATCACATGCTACAGTGGGGAGGGGTGGACAGGGACGGTGGAGGATGGGAGGAGCCACTTGTTCCCGTCACTGTGACTCACTCAGAGGCTCCCTCCCTTCTGTTCCTTTCACCCGTAAACCAGCCAGGGAAAGACCTCGAGGGCAAGGGTGCAGATGTTCTGGGAAAATGATCTGAGGGGGTAACCGGAGCTAGCTTCCTTCCTTCCTTCCTTCCTTCCTTCCTTCCTTCCTTCCTTCCTTCCTCCCTCCCTCCCTCCCTCCCTCCCTCCCTCTCTCCCTCCCTCCCTCCCTCAGTGCTTTCTCACTCTCAAATCTTAGCTATTTCAAGTGAGCTTTTCAGCACGGCCCTGGGACCCCAGCAGCTGTTTCCTCTGCTTTCAGAACTAGGTGGGCCCCATTTCCGTCGAACCAAATGCGCTGTCCGTTGTCACTGCAAAAGATGGCAGAGGCTGCACAGGGCAGCAGGAGCCAGAGGCCTGTGTTCTAGTCCCCGAGCTCCCTGGCCTCCCATGACCCGGAGGTCTGCGCTGGCGCTCATGTGGAACCTGCGTCGCGATCTCCCTGCGTGAAGGACCGCAGTACCCTCTCACTCCTCCACCACCTGGGATGGTGGTCTCACAGGTGCCCAGTACAGCAATGGTGCCTGCGGTTTCCCAGGAGTCCCTGGCGTCTTCCAGCAGCATCCCCAGCTGTCTGGATGCCTGGTACCTGGTCTTCTCCCGCCTCCTTGCTCCGGCGTGGGCCGCTCTGACCTGTGTGCCGACGGGAGAAGAGCTTTGTCCCCGACAGGAACTGGACACAGTGCAAAGCATGGCTGCCTGGGGAGTTTCATTTCTTACACAAAGTTGAATTAAAAGGTTGAATTTAACAAACCATCTCTTGGTTACAACCCTTTTCCTTGAGGCTTAGACCCCTGGATCCTGGATGCCTCTGCGTGCCTGCCCTTTGGGTTGGGCACCCAGGGTCTTGGGTCTTCCCAGAGCTGGACGGTTCCTCATGGGCAGGACGCTTCATTTCCAGGGGGGTGTCAGCTCTGGAGCTGGGTCCTTAGGGATATCTTGATTTGTGGTGCTACCAGGGCTCTACAGGACCTATGTTCTGCTGAACAGGGGGAAAGGACGGCAGAGCAGATACTGACCCTCGAGGCCATGGCTTTTGCATCTAGCAGAGGTGCAAGGGAGGTGATCAACTGATCAGTCCTCAGACCTTAAATTGGCCATAGGCTGTCAGCGGTAGCTCTAGCTCCTTGGCAGAAGCATGCTGTAAGCACACGGGAGTGTAAATATATTTGCATGTGCATCAAGAAAGTCTAGCCTGGTCCTCTTCTAGTATTTATGTGATGAGTAAGTGAATGAGTAGAAATGATTAATGAATGAGGCTCTTATTTGTTTCTCGGTCTTAGCTTTCCTTGATTTCTTTAAGTACCTGTTATCTCCATCAGTTTCTCGTCCAAGTGAACTACCTTTTTTTCTCTTCCTCCTCCTCCTCCTTCTTCTTTATTTTTTTTGGAACTCAAACAGATTTTCTTTTCTGAGGATAATCATTGTACAGTCCTTAATTTGGAAACCATTGTCTTACCTCCGAGAAGAATCCTGTCATCAGAATCTTGGGGTATATAACATGAGGTTCCAATAATCTCATGTTAAGAATAAAATGTTCTCTTTCCCCCTTTCCACTCCATGTTCCTCTCCACATTTGAGAAGCTGGATTATGCTTGTTATATGAAGAAAATGGGAGGAGCACAGGAATAGTTATCAGCATGAGAAACGAGGAGAGAGAAAGAACTGGTGTTTATCAGCATGTCCGTGGTGTAAGATAAGTGTCCAGTTTCATTCTTTTGCATGTGAATATCCAGTTTTCTCAGCACTGTTTATTGAGGAGACTATCCTTTCCCCATTGTGTGTTCTCGGCACTTCTTCCTCATATAAGACCACCCTCTCATCTGGACGGAAATATCTTACAATCAGCAGTACTGCTGTAGTGCATTCAGCAGCTCACTCTTGCACAGACACGCAGAGGTGTGGGTGGGGAGAGCGCAAGGCTAAAGCCATTGAGGAGGCAGAGAGCCTGACTTGGTTCACTGACACTGGGAGTGTGCGTGCGCACGTGGGTGTGCACTGTGTGTCTCTAGGACTTGCTTGTTGACATCCAACCTGCCTGCTGCTTCTCTGTGAGATAGGTTGGGTTGCCTGATTATCAGCTGTATTATCAAGGGGTATTTGAATAAATTTCATGCAAATTCCAAGCATTTCTCAACATGGTCTGGATCCATGAATTCCCAGGACTGTAAGTGAAGCAGAGACAGTGAGGTGGTGAGGCACTGACCTGAGTGAACAGAGGGCAGGGCTGGAGAAAACACATGGGCTGGGAAAAGCTGCACTTAAGGCAAACTGGGTATGTGCAAAGGAGCACCTCTCTGTGCACTGACTGCACGCAGGGCTCTCTCCTGCATGGGCTATCTCCCGTAAGATAGGGGCCTGACTCCAAGAGGAAGAGTGCCTTCCCTTCTTCCCTGTCCCTTATGGTCATCTATACAATGGCAATGTGCATTTCCTTCCTGATGGGAGGGGATTCAAGTCTCTGAGCACTCCTGAATTCAACGTGGGGAGACACCTATAAAAGTCTTTTATTTTATGTATCCTTATTTTTATTATGTAATCAATTTTCCTTATATCTGCCTTTATCTCCCTATATTACAGGCCTAAGACAAAGCTCACATTTCCTATCTCCCTTCTGTCAATCACTATTCCATTCCATGTCCTACTTCCTGCAGGCCCCAGTTCTCTGACTGTCAAAGTCCTTAACCAAGCCAGTGGTAGACACAGCATAGGGCCTTATGAGTTATCCTCAGGCTGCAGAGCACAGAGGGAAAGGGCCCGCTCCAGAGCCAGCATCTTGGAAGAAGCTAAATCAAATGCTGAACATGCTGCCCTTGTAGAGGGGCTAAGTAGAGAGAGAGATTGCAGGGATGAGCTGACAAGACAGAAACCACGGAAACCAGATGAGAGAGAGAGATTTCAAAGCAGAGGCCTGGGAATGAAATCTAAGAAACTCTCCATGTCAAGAAAATATGTCTAACAGTTGAGTATCATGAATGAGCTAGTCAGAGAAGATCATCCCTGCTGCACGCCCAGGGGATTACCCATCCAGGGAAAACAAGCACCTGACCGGGGGAAATGCAACATGCCTGTTATGAACTGAATGTTTACATTCTCCCCAAATTCATACTTTGAAGCCCTAATCCTTAATGTGGTGGTGTTTGGAGATGAAGTGTTTGGGAAGTAATTAAGGTTAAATGAGGTTGTGAGGGTGGGGCCATAACCGGGTAGGGCTGTGCTCTTATAAGAAGATGAAGAAGTGCCAAGAGCACACTGCGGCTAAAGGACATCTCCAATAAATGGTGCCGAGAAAAACTGAATATTCACATGAAAAAGAATAAAATTGGACCTGTATTTTACACCATGCATGAAAATCAACTCAAAATGAGTTAAAGACTTATATGTGAAACTATAAAAATCATAGCAGAAACCATAGGGAAAGCTCTTTGACAATGGCCTTAGCAATGATTTTTTTGATATCACATGAAAAGAAGAGTCAACAAAAGCAAAAGAAAACAAATATGACTCTATCAAACTAGAAAAACCTTATGAACATCAAAGGAAACCATCCACAAAATGAAAATGCATCCTGTGGACCGGGAGAAAATATTTCTGAGCCCTATATTCAATAAGGGGTTAATATCCAAAATATATAAGGAACTCACACATCTCAATGGCAAAAACAACAACAACAACAAAACCCAATTAGAAAATGGACAACGTGGCTGGGTGTGGTGGCTGCCACCTGTAATCCCAGCACTTTGGGAGGTCAAGGCGGGAGAATCGCTTGAGCCTAGGAGTTCGAGAACATCCTGGGCAACGTGGCAAAACCCTGTCACTACAAAACATAGAAAATTAGCCAGGCATGATGGCACTTGCCTGTAGTCCTCTGTGGAGCTGTCCCTTCAAGCACAGGTCAGTTTCAGGTGAAAGGAACTGGTCTGAGGAGCTGCTAGTTTGGGGGCTCAGGGTGAAGCTACAGAAAAATTGGACCTCATGTTGACTCATGTATGCCCTCCTCAACCTTTGGCCCTCTTCCTGAGCCGTGGCAGGCTCTCGCTCCATTTCCAGGACCTGTGAACCAACAGAACTGCAGAATCAGGAATTCAGAGGGCTTCATTCGCAGCCCCCTGGCCATTTTTAGGGGCCTGTCACTGAGTGCAGTGAGCAGATGGTCAACATTCCTGCCTATTTCTCAGGGAGGTGATATTTCAGTGCTACCCGCAGGTGACCGAGGTGACCCCAGGCTGCGTGTGGGTGCCTGGCTGCTGATCTGTTTAGTGAGAATCATGGGCTTTCTGTCACAGGACTATGCTGCTGTCAGTCTCTCTAACACCCAAAGTCATCATTGTAAAGGAAGAAATCACACATCAAGAAAGAGCGCATAAACAGTTTGAGAAGACCATCTGTGCCATCCTGGCTGCCTAGGAGGCTTAACGCGGTGTTTATTGAAACAAACATCTGCTGGACATAACCTTTCCTTGACAGACAAAGGGGCAGGGGAGAGGGAAGGCAAAGCGTAGGAATAACTCCATTATCTCAGCTCTAATGGAGGAAAATATGTATAGGAGGAAAGGTCAACTTGTTGAAAGAAGCAGCTTTCAATATTAGTTTTCTTCTTTGCTCTTTTCCTAATATTTGACTTTTATTGTTGACTTAAAACCTTTTTTTCCCACAAGAACTTTGCAGCATACGTTTCTAAATCATAGCTAGTTAATAAAATTTCTAACTTATCAAGCATTGAAAATGCCATTTCAAAAATCTAGCTAAGTGGTATGCACAGTATATGCACATATTTATTTTATTTGCCATATTCAGTGAATGATGATGTATCAGGCACTTTAGATGCATTATTTTTTTTAAGCCTCCAAATAACCACATGAGTTGGTGCTTTTCTTATCTCTATTTTACATATGAGAGAACATAGGGACACAGGAATAGAGTAACTCGTCCAAGGTAGTTGGTGGGCACTAAGATAAGAAAGACAGACTGTACTCAGTACCTTACCTGCCCTGGCTCTGAAGGAGTATATGACCTACCTCATTCCTGCTGCTGCCTCCTTTTGTGTGACTTACAGGACTGGGATCCCTGAACTGCCTATTGGAGGTGGAGCTCTATGCCTTTTCTCATTCTCTGTTTTCTACTTCCCCCTATCCCTTTTTTCTCTCCTTTCTGATTGCAACATAAAAACTTACTTGTAAGTATCTACTAGTCAATCACTCCTAAAATGTCAGAAATTATTAACAGCTGAACACAATTTGGTCCCAGTCATCACGAGTTCCCAGTTCCACGAGAGGGATGGACAGGGTAGCAGATAATGACCACAGAGTTTGATGAATGCTCTAAGAGAAGCATGCACAAGAACTATGGAAAGCTATGGGGGCACAGGGCAGAACCCAGTGGGAGGCAGCAAATAATAGTTTAAGAGATTATCGTAAAGCAGAATCTGGAAGAGTCCAGGTTTTTCAGGAATTATGGACTAAACCGTGTCCCTCCAAAATTCATATGTTGAAGCCCTTACCAGTGTGATGATTTGGAAATGAGACCTTCTGGTGGTAAATAGAGTTCGATAAAGTCAGGAGGTAGGTCTTTATGATATTAGTGGCTTTATAAGAAGAGAAACAGTAAGAGATCCTCTCTCTCCACCATGTAGGACACAATCGGTAAGTGGCTGTCTGCAAGTCAGGAAGGGAACCCTCCCCAGAAGCTGGCCTCACCAAGGCCAGCACCTTGATTGGACTTCCAGCCTGAAGAACTGTGAGAAACACACCACCATGCTTGGCTAACTTTTTAAAAAATTTTATGGAGATAAGATATTGCTGTGTCACCCAGGTTGGTCTCAAACTCCTAGCCTCAAGGGGTCCTCTTGCCTTGGTCTCATAAAGTGCTGGGATTACAGGTGTGAGTCACTGTGCCCGGCCAGTTTCCATTGAAAATCCTCCCTTTGGCTCTTTTAGAGAATGGTCAGAAGCGGGCACAAGTGGATGCCCAGTCAGTACCTGGGCTCCCAAACTTGGCTGCAGATTGAAACCCGTTGGAGCGTGTAAGATAATACTGATGTCTCATTTTCCCCTGTTCTCAGGGATTCTCATTTAATTGGTCTGGGTGTGGCCTGGAATTTATAAAAGCTTCTCAAGTGATTCTAATGGCCAGCAGTTTGTGTATCATTGAATCCAGAAGGTTAATGATGTGATCCCGTAGCAATCTGATGGTGCTGTGCACTAATGCTGTGACCATGAGACGCTAAGTCATGAACAGATACGTGAGATACATTTTAAAGGTAGAAATAGCAGCTTTAGAGACACTTTGGCCATGAGTGTCAGAGAAGCAGGAGGTACTAAAGATTACTCAGAAGTGAGGGCTGAGCTACAGATAGACATTTGGGGGGCATCAATATTTGGGTTGGTATTTAAAGCCTAAAGAATAGAAGCAATCACATGGAAGAGAAAATTTAGAGGGAAGAAGGTGGCAGGGATGGAGCCCTGAGGGCTGGTAGTGGAGGATTTGCCTGCATAAGAGACTGAGAAAGAGAGGCCAGGAGGCAGAGGGCATCACAGAGGGAAAGCAGTGTGCGATCCTCAGTGATGGGGGCAAGCCTGGAGAAGTGTGAAGTATAGAGTCAGAGGTGAGGAGAAAGGGTTAAGAGGTGGGTGAAGGTTGTTGGCCTCTTTAGGTATGAGTAGGGCCAGAAACCAGAACAGAGTATGATCAAGGATGCATGGAAGCTGGCAGAAGTGGAGGCCATGTGTGTAGAAAATTATTTCAACAAGTCAGGCCATAAAAAGGAACAAGGAGATGAAGCGGTGGCTGAAGGGGGATGCAGAATTGGGGGAGGGTCTTATAGGTTGGGAGGTGCCAAAGTGGGGCTGTGTTCTGATGAAAATGTGCCAGCAGCTGAGAGAGAGACAGATGAGAGAGAGAGAATCATTCTTGTCATCAGCATGATCATCACCAGGGAAGGAAAGTCCTTGTAACAGTGAAACAGCAAAAGAACTAACATAACTAGCTCCATTTTTTTTAGGAGCCTTTTCCCATCCCTGCACTTAGGCTAGGGTAATTTCAGAGCACTGAGATGATCTGCAAAACAGCAATCACGTAGTTTTAAAAACTAATTCTAGGATTAAAGGAGTATACAAACAACTATGTTTTGTTAAAGATTTATTGGAGCGTTGTGACCTGACCAAAGACAAAGAAGTTCCCAACTTCTTCAGACCTTTGCTGGTGCACAGTTGTGTACAATCATCGGTTACCTCTTGATCCCAAGGCCCTCCTGTTCCTCCTGCCCTTAACATTTAAAGAAAGCCTGGAATTTGTACTGAGTTGAGACAGTATTTTGGGACACTAACCCACCATCTTCTCAGTTTGCTGGTTCTCCAATAAACATGATTTTCCTCCTAACTGTTGTCTCTCAACTTTTGGTTTTCAACCCGGGTTTGGTGACATCCTTATGAAGACCTGGCCCTGAGCCATGGCAGGGACTGACCATTGCTAGGAGAAGCAATGCCCCCTCCTTTCTGTTAGGAAGAAGAAATAAGAAAGGGACAGGCCGGGAGAGCTTTGTAAATTAGTTACAAAACTGCCTTCGGAAAATTATGACTGAGACAGTGAAAGAGATCTGAGGTAACCGACTCCATCTTTGTTCTAAACTTTAAGTTGTCCTTGTTCCTTCCTTGACGTAGGCTGAACTAACTTTGGGAGGAACTTAGTTTATAGTTTAAAATAAAGATGATAACAGCCCTCTCCCAAAACAAACCTCCTTCTTGCCTGGGGACTAGACTGCCTTTGTAGGACTGAAAAATGAGCCACAAGATTATAAATTATGGTTTAGGTGTTATGTATCTGGAGACTTTACAAGAGTCTGACCCTCCCTCAACTGCTCCTAAGATCAGTGCTTGAGATCTTTTGCAGACCCTGTACTTGATGGATCAACTTGCACCACCCATGTTGATAAACTGGCTCATCTGATCTTGTGACCCCCACTCAGGAACTGACTCAGCACAAGAGGACAGTTTCAGCTTCCCCTGATTTCATCTCTAACCTGACCAATCAGCACTCCTTGCTTCACTGGTTTCCCCCCACCCACTAAGTTGTCTGTAAAAGCTCTGATCTCTGAATGCTCTGGGAGACTGATTTGAGTAATAATAAGACTCCGGTCTCCTGCACAGCCAGCTCTGTGTGAATCACTCTTTCTCTATTGCAATTCGCCTGTCTTGAGAAATAGGCTCTGTCCAGGCAGCGGACAAGGTGAACTCATTGGGCGGTTACAGTTATGGGGAAATGAGAATGCTCAACTGATAGATTTCATTTTCTCAAGTAAGTATAATTAAGCAGTCAGGAGCCTCAAGTGAAGGGCCAGGCAGGGGTTGAGGATGAGGAGGAGAGGTGGGAGGTTTGAGGGGTTTAGAGAGGGTGTGAGGTTGCCATTGAGGAGAGAAGAAGAACATACTTACTAGAGGGTGTTGTGAGTTAGGGGCAGTGTTGTGTCTCCATTCAAGGGTGACAATGATCCATTTATAGTGACTACTAAGGTGTGTCTTTTGTTTCCATTGCCAAGGCTTAGAGGCACAGGTGCAGGCACAGAGAAAGAAGATGGTGGGCTTCATCCTGGTCTGAGGATTTGCAGGTCTTTAGTGATTTCACAAGAGCAGTCTTAAAAAAGAGGGAGGGAAGAGGCTGAATTGTGGGTGGAGATGTCAACAGGAGGTGTGGGGACCTGGAGGTGGGCTGCTCCATCTCCCTTGGAAAGAACGTAGCTGACAGCCTCCAACTACCACACCTTTGATTCCTTCCTGAACCCTTAATGACAGCCTGCTCTCCCAGCCTGCTCCCAGCCAACGACTGTGGGTATTGATGTAATGATAGGGGTACTGGATTTACTTTGGATTTTTAAAATAATATTTGTATTAATTTCCCATTGCTATGTGAAAAATAATTACTATAAACATAGTAACTTAAAACAACACACACTTCTTATTTCACAGTGTCCATTGCTCAGGAGTCTAGGCACACTTGACTGGGGTCTCACAAAGCTGCAATCAAGGGAATGACTGGTGCTGGGGTCTCATCTGAGGCTCAGGGTCCTCTTCCAAGCACAGGTGGTTGTTGGCAGAATTCAGTTCCGTGCAGCTGTAGAGCTCACAGCAACTTGCTTCTTCAAGGCCAGCAGGAGAAGAGTCTCTTATCTCTGGACCAGGTTCAAAAGGCCCACCAGGATAAACTCCCTTTTGATTAAAGTCAACTGATTAGAGACTTCATTACAAAATGTCCTCAACCTTGCCAGATAACACAGTCTAATCACTAGAGTGACACGTGTCATGTTCAAGACCACCCAAAACTCAAGGGGAATGACACAGGCATGCTCACCAGGAGACTGCCAGGCTTGGCCGTAGTGGAATCCCGCCTCCCGTGGCACTCATACCTGGGGAAGTGAAATAAAGTACTTCTTTTTCCTTTCTGATTGCAAAAGGAACATGAATTCATGGGGTAGTATCTAGAATCTGTAGAGATGTACAAAGAAAGAAATTAAAATCCACTCATAATATCACACTCCTCCCCTTAAATGTAAATACCATTATAATTCTGATTTATTTCTTTTTATATAATGGGATCATCATTTAGAATTTTTTTTTTAAAAACATTTGCCATTAGATTAAATGTGCTTTGAGAAGAATATGCATATGACTCCCAGCACTACATTGTGTGAATATACAGCGGTTTGATTTATTTACTTTCTCTTTTATACTTTGCTTCCATTTTTAGCTACCGCAGATAATGTTGATGAATTTACTCCAGCACATTTAAGTGCTTGTTCAGAGCTCGCTATTCACTCAAAGCTTTGGGGGCAAAGACACTTAAAGTGATAGGGTCAGATGACAATAACAAAAATCAATCAGAAATGAAAAGCATCCCCAACCTGAACATGTGAAAAATCAGTTTTTATTTGAACACAATTTTTCGCACAAGTATTTATCGAGGAAAGTGAGATACCCCTACAGGGCTCTGGCTTAGGGCTTCTTGAGAGTGGAGATGTCATTTGTCTCAGATTACCCAGACTCACACTACCACGGCCTGGTGCAAGGGCTTGGTTATGCCATCAGTATAGTTTCACAACAGCTCCTGGAACAAAAGGTCCAGGAAAGGGATGAGAAAAAGTGAAGTTGCACCAGAAACGGGCAGGAAGGCAGAGTTGGAGGATGGGGGAAAGAGGGTTCATGATGGAAGAGAAAAGGAAAAATTCCCTTTGCTGAGAGATTTGGTGGCTGAGCAAACTGTCCTGGGCTGGCATAAAACCTGCCTGTATTAATAAGCTCAATAAAGGGATTAAAAACCCATTGATCTTTGAGGGCTTGGGTTTCGCTTTGGTGGTTGGCTTACTGCTTCTTTTCTCCATGTTAAACACTGGACACTTTTGCACAGTGGTGAATCCAGGCCACACCAAGGCTTGTCATTCGGTGCTGGGTTTGGTGCACCATGGCTTGGTTGTGGATCCTGTCCGAGGCATTGGTTCCTGACAATGCTGACTGGGCCTTGTGCCTGAGCCCACTGTTTAGCTTTACTGTAGAATGGGAGCTCTGGGAAGGCAGTGCAGTTTGTACTTTTGGAATTTTCTAGGAGTGGATATATGTGTGTTGTAGTGTAGTGTAGAATGTGGATATACAAGACCTGGGCAAGAGCCGGAATGCAGGGCCAGATATAACTGAGTTGCATCCAAGGGGTCCCTGCAGTTGAGCCACTGGGAAATGCTAGAGGAACTGGACCTTGGCACATTGATACCTGACACTCTGGGCAGCTCATCCCTGTTCTCTTTCCAGGTATAATAGGAACCATTTCTCCCAGAGTCTTTTGCTGTGCTGTGTCTCTCCTGGGAGCAAATTGCTGTTCCCCTTTAAGTGGGTGTGGCCTTCTTGTTTCCCCTGCTCTCTCTGTCTCTCTATCTCTCTCCCCTCCCCTAAAAAGCTCTCTCTAGAGTAGTTATGAGCTAGGCAGAGTCAATTCACATGCTAATTCGTGCCCAGGGCATCCAGCAAAGGAAGTCTTGCTTTTTCTTTTCCCTTTTGTAGTGATGGTGAGGACCCTAAGCTGGGTAAGGCAAGTGTGAATGTGAAAGTTTTGGGAAGGGTGACTCACTGGTGGTCTGTCCTCTACAAATCTTCAGGAAGTAGCTTTGCTCCAAGGACTTCAACAATCCTGTGCTTCTCATCTTTCAACCCTCACAGGACCAAGCATAGACAAAACCAGTGGTTCTCAATCAGGGATGATTTTGCCTCTCAGGGGGCATTTGGCAATGTCTGGAGATATTTTCGATGGTCAGTTTTGATGGTTTGATGTGGGGTGGGGAATGTGTGCTCCTGGCATCTAATGGGCACAGGCCAGGGAAACTGCTGGGCATCCTACTGTTATAAATAAATTTTTGGTGCCACCAAATAAATAGCACTCAAACATAAATTTGATTTTCTCAGCAAGGCAATTTTTAGTTCTGTAGAAGGATGTGACTCACAGATGGAGCAGTGGCGAGAGCACACCTAGACAGGGGAGGGGAAAGGGTTCTTATTCCTGACGCAGGTAGCCCCTACTGCTGTGTCATTCCCCTATTGGCTAGGGTTGGTCGGCACAGTCTAAACTAATTCAGATTGCCTATTTTAAAGAGAAAAGGGGTACGAGCTGGAGTGGCAGGATGAGTAGTTGGGTGGGAAGGGTGGTTACAGAACAGGTGACACAGGATGATTCAGGTCAGAGCAGGTGACGGGGGTAACTCAGGACGGAGAAGGTGACCAGGGGAACAGATGGGAACTACTGATTAGAAGGGCAGGAAAGTTGTTTACTGAAACTAGAGGCAAGGGGGCAAAGAGAACCAGGAAGTTAAACTGTAAAATGGAGAACAAAGAATAAGAGAGCTGAATGTACTAACATACTGATTCTTTGAAGAGAAACCTGGAGTTCACTGTATTTAACACTACAAAGCACAGTGTTATAGGAGTTATTAAATTATTTTAGGCAGATAGAGAGGAAAAGGGGTCCTTGGAAAGTTGTTTCTTTTAAAGCAGCTCCAGAAACGTTTCTCATCTAGCAGGAAAGCCCTGCGTCTAGGAGCCCGGCTGGCAACCTTTAATATGCAAATACCAACCATTAGAAACTGGGTCCACCCAAACATGGCAATTCCTGCCATCTTCTTCTTGCCCTTGCCCCCACATGTGCCAGGGAACGTGGCCGCCCCCACATATCCCCACGTGTGTAGAACATCCTGGTGCCCTACATTTGCGTATTAAAAGGCTAGGGTGGGAGGCCCAGTTTTTTCGCAGGCTACGTGAATGACATGCCTGGTCAAACCAATCCCCTGAGCCCTGTGCAAATCAGACACCGCCTCCTCCAGCCTCCTCATATAAGCAGCCACTCTGCTGCAGTACATGGGGTCTCCTGTGTCAGCTTTGGAGCCCCCTCCCTCTGTCTCTGTACAGGGAAGCTGCTTCTTTCTTTCTTCTCCCTTCTTTCTTGCCTATTAAACTCTTCGCTCCTTAAAACCACTTCATGTGTGTCCATGTCATTTTATCCAATTCACATGAGACAAGAGTCCTGGTATTCCTCCACTCAGCGGAGCCATATCAAAAGGACTGCCCCTCCCTCAACCAGTAATTATTCTGCTCAAAATGTCGATAGTGCCAAGGCTGGAAAATCCTGATATAGACCAAAGTATTACCACTATGACCCAGAAGCCTGGGTTCCGGGTTTATAGGAGAGATACCAAAGTTTGCATGGGAGCCCTTCACCTGAACTCTATTTAGGACAAGAACTATGCCCTACTTTTCCACACTCTCCGTAGAGCAAGATCAGTTGAAACAATTCAAATATCCCCAATCCGAGAGAAAAGAAACAAACAAACGTTCACATCTATTTGGTCCGGGGTTTAACCTTCTTGGAAACACATACTTACATAACAATGAGGTGAAGGAAGCAAAGGCCTGGCTGGCCTCAGCAAAAGAGTCGTTTGGGGAAGAGTGCTAAACTGGCAGAACCAATCTCCTCCCGATCCTTCAGAGGTCCACCCCTTGCTGGTGTTCAGGAGCACCTTCTGAACTCACGTCTGAGCCAGAGAGTTGGTCAGAGAGTGACATCTGCCCTGGATAATTCAAACGATTGTTTGTTCTTATTATTTTGAGGGGGCATATTTTAACACCCAACTTTCTATGACCAGGTAACAAAGTTCGAAATGTGCTTTTGAAAGCTGGTGTATGTGAGGATAAATTTTGGAAGGGGGTGCAGAGGAACAGTACCCTTGGGGTACTAAGGATGCTCTGAGGCCTGGGTACTCCAGTTGTGATCTGTGAATAGACTAGCTACATGGCAACCCCTGAGAGCAAGTCACAAAGGCAGAATCTTGGCCCCACCTCAAGCCCACTGAGCCGGAATCTGCATTCTAGCACGATCCCCATGGGATTCCTGTGCAGGTTGAAAGTCTGAGAAGACGCCTACCTCTTCTGAGCTTATTTACACTTTGTAATTCAGACAGATGGCCTCCCTTTGGGTAGTGTGTGCTAAATTAGTTTTATGGACTGATGCTTTGGGTACCATTTTTTCTTCATTACAGACAGTGCCTCCCAGATCAGTTATGAGGGATAGTGCTCGAATTACCCAGTCATAAATTTACTATCGGACACCATCTTCCCTTATACCCAGAACCTACAACAAATATCTTCTAGTGTTTCCAAACACTGTAACACTTTAATGTGATATCTGGGGCTTAAAGAACCCTAGGTCAGAAGATGGGCTTTATGAATTCCTGAAACTGTCATATAAAATTGTGTGTGTTCCGTTACCGGAGGAAAGAATCTATTGCTATCATCACATGCCTAAAGTGGCCTTTATTCCAAATATTGAGAACCACTGACATGAGTTCCTTCACTCATCAAATATTTATTGAGTGCCTCTTACGTGCCAGCACTGTGTTACTATAGATAAAGGGAGAGTTATAAGGTGACGAATCACTGATGGTGAATCATTGATTAAATCTTAAAAAAAAAAAAAAACTAGGAAAGAATCTGCAGAGGGAAATATAAAATGAATCAAGACACACTGAAGAAAACAATCGAAAAATGTAAAAAGCCTAAAAATGTTTGTTTTTCTTTCATATTGCTGGACACTTTTATTTGCACAGACACAAAATTGAAACAATGCTATGCCAATGGAAACAAGGGCTGGTCACGGTGGCTCATGCCTATAATCCCAGCACTTTAGGAGGCCGAGGCAGGTGAATCACCTGAAGGTCAGGAGTTCACGACCAGCATGGTGAAACCCCATCTCTACTTAAAATATAAAAAATTAGCCAGGCGTGGTGGCGCATGCCTGTAATCCCAGCTACTCAGGAGGCTGAGGCAGGAGAATCACTTGAATCCAGGAGGCGGAGGTTGCAGGAGCCAAGATCACACGATTGTACTCCAACCTGGGCAACAAGAGTGAAACTTCGTCTCAAAAAAGAAAAAAAAAAAGAAAAGAAATGGAAACAAAGTAGAAGAAAAGTTATGGTGGTGGACGTTTAGATGAGATGGATTTTTATTAATAGGTAATAAAAATCCCTAAGCTGACGATTCTGAAAATATAATCTAATTTTTCCCTCAAAAAGTGTTTTTTAATTTAATTATTAGGTGGGTTAATCGTCTGTGTATCATACAACTTGTAATTTGTGTTTTTGGCGTGATATTGAATTGAAAGCTTGACTCTCACCCAAGTAGAAATAAAGTCATCTCTCCAACACCAGTGAATTACTAGGAGGGCTTCCATCCTAACCTTCTTCACCTTACATCCTTCCGCTTGTCTTCATGTTACAGGTGCGCAATTTACTTCCTAACCCAGCCCTGACCCTGAGATGCAGCATGGAGGGAGTAGAGGGGTGGGGTTTGGGAAGTCACTTCCAGTCATTGTGGGACCTTTATGGAAACCTGGGCTGCACTCCACAGGATGAATCTGAACTGGAACCCTTGCCCATTGGACTCACGGTTCCAATCTGGAGGGCAGGCTTTCCACTCTTTGGGACTTGTAGTTTGTGTTTTTTTCATAGGCACATTATCTTACTTACAGTTCCCCAAGAATAAAAACTTTCCATCTAAATTCTGGGCACTCTAAGTTTACCTGTATTTCCTTTTCACTTTAAACAAGGGTAGTCATAGGAGCCCATCATTTCCCGTGACTCAGGGAATTGAGTTCATGTTGCTTGCCTTGTGAGTGCTTCGAGCCTGTACGTCATAGCATTTAGAAATGTAACTGAACCCAGGTTCGGCTGCTCGCTCCTCGAGAGCCAAACTGGAGACACAAGAGTTGGTGGGAGGAGAAGCAGGTTTATGAGGAGCTGGCAACCTGAGGAGATGGTGGGCTAGTGTCACAAAGACCATCTCAAATTTCTCAGGCTGGCCAGAGGTGTTATGTGAGGGGGAGTCTGGGGGAATTATGTACAAGAGCTAAATACATGCTGGTCAGTCTGTCTAGTCTCAATGACTGTCTTGAATAATGGGCCACCTGGTGGTCTGGCTGGCATTAGCTTGATTGCAACAGGAATACAGATGAACTGCTGCGCCTTCTTTCCAGAGTGGGACGTTCTGCAACCTTGATTCCAAGCTTAGCGTTTCAGGTCAGTCCCTGCAGTTCTTCAAGCAAAGCATATGAGTTAAGCATCATCAAAGAAGGGGGATAAAAGGAAAAAAGAAGAAAAAGAATTGTTTTTCCAGATGAGGTGCTAGTTTCTGTTACAGAAAGAACCCAAAGGTTTATAGATAGAATCCAAATATCTCATGTTATAGGCGAGGAAACGTTCTGAGAAGTCAAGCTTGAAAACAGCAGAATCAAAACTAGAATGGTTTTTCCCAACTTCTCTTCAGGAGTTCTCTTCACATCACAAAATTTCTGGAAATATCAACATCTTCTTTCCCTGAGTCCTTTCTGGACACAGTTTGATGGCTCCTAACAGTGCCGGGCACACAGCCAGTGTTCACTTCCTTCTTGTGTAAACAATCAGACTCAGCCTCTCTCTGAACAACCACCTAATCCGAAGAAAGGAAGCCAACATGCCCACAGGTCATTTTCTTAGCTGACTGAAGACTGGAAGGTGGATCCCAGAGCAGCAAAGACATATTCAATGCAGACATAAGAGAAAGAGGAAAAGACATGTCATGGCTCATTGTGCCTGAGAGACCCCATGTCCTCCCATGTGACCAGGGTTCCACTTCTCTTCCAGATAGCACCTTGCTCAAAGGTTTCTCCAGTGCCAGGAAAACTGTGCACTGCTCAAGTTTTCCCACCCGAACAAAAAGGTCATATCATAAAGAATCTATTTGGTCTCTAAGGGCCACACAGCAGGTTATTTCCTCATATTCATTGTCCCTTTCTTCTATAGAAATAGAATCTTTAGGCCGAGCGCAGTGGCTCACGCCTGTAATCCCAGCACTTTGAGAGGCAGAGGCAGGCAGATCACCTGAGGTCAGGAGTTCGAGACCAGCCTGGCAAACGTGGCAAAATCCCGTCTCTACTAAAAATACAAAAACTAGCCAGACATGGTGCACCTGTAATCCCAGCTACTCGGCAGGCTGAAGTGGGAGAATCACTGAACCCGGAGGTTTCAGTGAGCCAAGATCGTGCCACTGCACTCCAGCCTGGGCAACAGAGCGAGACTCCATCTCAAAAGAAATAGAATCCTTAACCTGGTCACAGGCTGAAGAACAGAGAAAGATTCTGTTCTCCAGCTTCCAGTGTGTTGGGTGTGGCCATGTGATTGAATTCTGGCCAGTGGGCCCCGAGGGGCTGTGTGGTGTGCTGTTCGCCTCCATGGGGAAGTGTGTGCGCTCCTGTCTCTTTTTTCCTTCTTGCTGGGTGGAATGCCAATGTGACAGGGGCTGTCATGGGAATGGGGAAACACAGAGCAGCAAGGTCAAGGCTGACAGGCAAGAAGACTGCCTCAGTCAGCTTGGATTGCCGTAACAAAATACCACAGATGGGATGGCTTCAACAGCAGGAGCTTATTTCTCAATGGGAGCTTATTTCTGGAGGTGGGAAGTCTAAGATCAAGGTGCCAGCCAATTTGGTTCCTGGTGAGGGCTCTCCTGCTGGTTTGCAGAGGGTTGAGTTTTTGCTGTGCCCTCGTATGACAGACAGAGATCTCTGGTGTTCTTCTTCTTATAAGGACACATACCCTATTGCATAAAGGCCCCACCCTTATGACCTCATTCAACCTTAACCTTTAACCTCTCAAAGACCACATCGACAAATGTCATCACATCGGGGGTTAGGGCTTCAACATACGGATTTTGCAGGCTTGCGGGGAGACACAAAATTCAATTCATAAGAAAGACAAACATCACAAGCAAGGTCCCCATGCTTGCTTGGACTTTTGCATGATTGAGAAGTGAATTTCTAACTTGTTACACTACATTTGGGAACTTTTTTACATCCAGAGAAACTTATAATTTAATCTGTATAGTAACTTAGGTTTCATTCTTATGACATCACACTAATGTTTGTTTTTGCCATTGTTTTTTGGTGCCTAGCATAAATACTCACTGAAAGAAAGCATGCAGTGGTTCTAACCAGACACAGGCATCTAGACAACAGGTGTGGGAATTCCTGTATGGCCCCCCGACATGTGGCGTGATGCATTCTCATCAGAAGGCAACTGTGGTTGGACTGTGAATGGCTCACTGCATTGCTGATTGCAGAGCGCCTCTGGGCGGGTTCTGTGCACCCACCAGCCCGTGGACCATAGCAGAACATGTCTGGAAGGCTTTCCTTTTTCTCTTTGGAAAACAGGGAAAGAGGAAGACATGACATGGAGTGAGAAAATGAGGGTATATTTGTTTGCTAGGGCCGCCATAACAAAATACCACAGACTGAATGAACTTAAACAACAGAAATTTATTATCTCACAGTCTGGGGGCTGGAAGTCCAAAATCAAGGTATTGGCAGAGCCATGCTTCCTCTGAAGGCAAAGAAGGATCTGTTGTAGGCCTCTCTCCCAGCTCCTGGGAACTCCTGTGGCAGTGTAACGTCAACCTTCACTTTCACGTGGCATTCTCCCTGTGTAGAGAATGTGTCCACATTCTGCATGTCTCTGCGCCTAAATTTCCCCTTTTATAAAGACACCAGTCATATTGGATTGGGCTCCACCCTAAGGACCTCGTTTTAACTTAACTAATTACATCTGCAATGACTGTATTTCCCCATATGGTCACTTGGGGTTAGGAGTTCAACATATGAATTTGGTTTGGTGGGGACACAACTGAACTCATAACAAAAGGTAAGAACTAACGGAGTATTTCAGCCACATGGTTCCACCCAACCACTAGCAGGAGAGGAGACCAAAGGGATGTCGCAGAACAGCAGAGAACCAGGTGTGGTGTGTCATCCTAAGAGGGAGTCATGATACACAGCCGTGTGGTCTCTGCAGTGAAGGCTTGATCTCAACTAATGCTCTCTTCATTCCAGCACAGCCCAGGATAACCAGGATTGCAGAGTTTTCCGTGGAGCTTCAGGACCCAGAAGCCAACTGCTGTAGCTCCTCGTTGGTGCTCCATCTCCTGCGTGCCAGTTGCCCTCCATCCCTTCCTGGGAGCCATGGATCAAAACAATTACCTGCTCTCTCTGGAGGCCAAACACCAGAGGCTGGTGTTTTGTTTTAGAAAACAGTTTATCCCTTTTCAATGACAACAGAAATAATGTTCATTATAGCAAAGTTGGAAAAAGTACCGAAGTTAAGAGCTCAGAGGAAAATCACCCCTAATTCCAAGACCCAGACAACCCCTGTAAGATTTTGACTCATATGTGATTCCTTTTTGTCTTCTTTTTTAACGCATATTTTACAGTCTGCACCACAGCCTCTCTGTAACTACATACTTAGATTTTCCACATTATATAATAGATATTTCCTATGTTATTATAAATTATTCTTAAACATTCTTTCAATAACTGTATAATATTGAGGATGACTAAATAATAATAAAGAGAAGCTGATATTTTCTGCATTCCAGACACTGTTCCAAGCCATGTACATACATTTTTTCCATGTGACCCTAATAAAAGCCCAGTGAGGTAGGAATTAGTCTCATCATATAAACTGATAAGAACTTTGAGGCTCAGGGTTTTAGCAATGTGTTTAACATCACATGCTTATTAAACAGCCAAAGGGGGATTGAGACAGAGTTGGCTTGACTCCACTTTCCATGCTTCTAATCACTACTTAATTTCTCTATTGCTGGACGTGGAGTTTACCTCCACATTCTTACTGTTATGAACACTGCAAGGCACATCTATGCACAGAATATTTTATTTGACCTGTATTTTCTTACGATAAATTCACAGAACTGGAAATACTAGAGCCAAGAATTGAACATTCAAAGAAACCCCACCATTTTTGTTACTGCTAATTTGTTTTCCAGAAACGTTGTGCCAATTTACATCCCTTCCAGCACTATAGGAGAAGGTCGATTTCCCCACACTCAGCACAGGACAGTCTACTCTGTGAACTTCCCTGGTATTTGTGATGGCTGGAAATGGACTGTTTTTGTGTGTGTGTGTGTTTCTTTTTGCAGTTATTTGAGTATTAGTAAAGTTACACATTTTTCCTTTTTCCCCCCCTTTTCCCTTTTTAGAGACAAGATCTTGCTCTGTTGCCTAGGCTGGAGTGCAGTAGTGCAATCACAGCTCACTGCAGCCTTGAACTCCTGGGCTCAAGTGATCCTCCCACCTCAGCCTCTTGGGTAGCTGGAAATACAGACATGTGCCACCACACCGGCCAGTTTTTCAAAAAAATTTTGTAGAACAGAGTGTTGCTACGTTGCCCACACTGGGCAATATCAAACTCCTGGGCTCAAGTGATCATCTCACTTTGGCCTCCCAAAAAGTTTGTGGGATTACATGCATGAGCCACTGTGCCTAGCTAAGTTACACTTTTTTCTATGGTTCAAGTAATTTGTATTTTCTACTAAAAATTTGGAGCCATTTATTTGTTACAGTCTTAGTATTTAATTGAACCACGTGTAATTAAAATTTTGTAAGTCAAAAGTTGTTGAATATCATCTCAGCATAATATTTTTTCAAACGTATTAAGAATATTAATTAATTTAGATATAGTGGCTATAGATATTTTTGTTGATGTTTTGATATGGAAGTTTTAATTGCCAAAGTGAGCATCCACTCATCTGGAAATTCTCTGAGTAATGAAGATGGCATGCTAATGATTGCCATGGACTATTTAAAAAAAAAACTTTCCTGCTTTTGTGTTTTATTTGTCCCTTTGTCCTTCCTACTCTTCTCCTGAATGCTCAGGATTGAATCCAGCAAGCTGTATTTTCATGAGATAGGTGAAAGCTAGGTATCAATTTTGGAGAATAGGAAATGTCATTGGAAGAATTACAGGTGCCAGTAAAACAAGTAAAAATCGTGCACATTTATTATCGTTGATGCCATACACAACTAAAACTGTAGCCTGACAGCATTTGGGGGCACAGCTTTAGCTGTAGAAACTAAGAGGATCTTTAAGGAAGGGGTGACCATGGCTTAAGCATGCACATATGCCCTGCGTGACACTCACATACATCACCTCAGCCAAGAACTCACTGGCTGTGTCTTACTCTGAGCCAAAACAAAGACGACGCCAGACCATCCGTCTCTGAAACAATTTAATATCTTCTCTTTCCTGTAGGTAGACAGAGAACCATTTGAAAGTTAACTATCATGACTGCATATTGCACACACATTTTGAAGCTTCTAAAAAAGAAAAGAGAATGGCTACAATGAAGGGTGTCAAGTCACTTGTCAAATCTTGTGGTAAGAGGATGAGAAATGCCACTTCAATAGCCACGAGTATTTCTGAGATCGCCTAAGTAGCACTTGCTTTTTTTTTTTTTTTTTTTGAGACGGAGTCTCGCTCTGTAGCCCGGGCTGGAGTGCAGTGGCCGGATCTCAGCTCACTGCAAGCTCCGCCTCCCGGGTTCACGCCATTCTCCTGCCTCAGCCTCCCGAGTAGCTGGGACTACAGGTGCCTGCCACCTCGCCCAGCTACTTTTTTTTTTTATTTTTTAGTAGAGACGGGGTTTCACCGTATTAGCCAGGATGGTCTCGATCTCCTGACCTCGTGATCCGCCCGTCTCGGCCTCCCAAAGTGCTGGGATTACAGGCTTGAGCCACCGCGCCTGGCCAGCACTTGCTTTTAACATCTACTGTTCAAGACCCTCATTTGCAGCAGCCATTTCTGTTTGCTTCTGTTCACATGGGGAGGCAGGTGGGGTCAGACCCAGTTCAGGTTTCTTGAGCCTCTGATTAAAATGATTCACACCAAATCTCCCTTGGCCCCAAATACGTCTTCATATCAAATACTGGTTATCTCCCATAAAACTGGCAAGCAAATCTAGGCTCCTCCCGTGTCCAAGGCTTTGATCAGCCCAGTGATTCTTGCTGGTTTCCTAAAGCATCAAGGCGACTGCATTTCATTTTCACAGTGTGGCTCCCAGGAGGGGAACTGAAAGCATTACAGATGATGTGTTTGCAAATACAATAAAACGTTCTTAGTGGGCAAGGAGGACATTTCCGACCCACGTTGCAGCGTGGATGAACTCACTGTTGGTTTTCCCAGGAAGAACACGGCTATTGTCTCTTGGCTCCTACTTGGCGGATGCCGGCTAGGCTGGGGCGCAGTCAGTGAAGAGGAACAGTTTTCCTCTGTGCAAAGCTAATTGACCCATTCCCGGATCAAACCTGCAACCTCAGCCTTCTTGGCACCAGACACAGACCGACTGAGCTAACGGGGACAAACTGTTTCCAAGTCATGTAGGAACAAATCCTTCAGAGCACAAGGCGTCTGCTGCCCAGCACAGGCTTCTCAGCGAGACCTTGGTGAACGGGCTGGAGTCTCCGCACGGAGCAGCCAACTGGCAGGCAACTGACAGCCGCTGGCCTTTTGCACACAGAGCCTTACTGGAGCTGTACTTTGTTTTGCTGAAGATGACTTATTCACACATCCCAGATGTTCCCTGTAACCGAGAGCCCTGGAAACAGCTACCTAAAAACACATGTGTTTTCTAAAGGCCTGACAGAAATAAATATGAGCAAACAGCCTGGGGTTGCTGTCTGATCACCAGGCAGTCTAAGGCCTGACCCCGTCTCTTCATTTCCTCTCTGTGCTGCTGGACCTTCCTTCCCTAATGGGGCAGGATCTGAACAGCTCTGGTTGTAGTTTTAGGGTTTGTTGTAAGTAGTTTGAATGTAATAATCAAACTCACAGAAGAACGTTAAA